>NC_087366.1:50237699-50540730 GCF_030014295.1 Loxodonta africana
CTACTCTGTCCTGTGGGGTCACTATGAGTCGGAACCGACTTGACGGCGGTGGGTTTGGTGCTGGTTTTATAGTCAGTTGAGCAGTGTCACAATGGTGGGCAGTGGCGGTTTAGTGGTAGAATTCTCACCTTCCACGTGGCAGACCTGAGTTCGGTTTCCAACCGATGGACCTCACGCACAGCCTCCACCCGTCTGACAGTGGAGGCTGGTGTGTCGAACGGTTTCACTTGAGGTTCCAGGCTAAGACATACTAGGAAGAAAGACCTGATGATCTACTTCTGAAAATCAGCCAGTGAAAACCCTGCGGATCACAGCAGTCTGATTCCATTGCGGGGTTACCAGGAGTAGGAGGTGACTCGAGGGCAGCTAACAATGGGAGCTAAAAAGAATCCTAATTAGCATTTCATTGCCTTTGCCCACCCACGTTTATCAGCCCTTGTAGTTTACTAAACAGTGAGCTCCTTAAGGGTGGGGCCCAGTCTTTGTTTCCCCAGCTCTAAGGTGACTGGTGATTGATAGGTTCTCACTAAATGTTGATTGAATGAATGAACCGAGAGTGAGATAAACTGGCAGCCCAGAAGTAGCCGGTCCACTGGGATTAGGAGATTGTTTACCCTTGGGCTCCACCCCCAGCTCTAGCTGTACATTCTCTGAGAAAGCTCTCCAGGCCCTTTCCCCCTCTCTTTCCCTGGCCACACTCCTCTGACTGTGAACTGCCCCTCCCTGAGTTTTAGCCCCTGCCCTGGCCCTGCCCTAGTGTCTTTCCTCCTCAAGGGCCTGGCCCCCAGTGCTGGGGTGCCTAGCGTGACCCGAGCAGTTGAGGTCCCCAGGCCTGCTGCTCCCCTGTGCTCACAGTTTTCTTAACCAGCTGACCCTACTGGCCGTCAGTCTTGTTCCCGAAGGCACATCTGAACTTTATTGGGCCTGGAACCAATTTGGCATGCCAGGAACCCTTGAGATTCAAAAATTGGGGCACTGATTGGGGTTCCCCAGAGTACAAACCTCCACTGGGTATATGGGACTAACTGGAATGTGGGGAGGCAGGGCAGAGATGGCCAACATGTGGGCCCAAGGCATTGGGCGGGGCCTAGAACTAGGCCAGTCTCTCTTGCTGGGTGAGTGCCACTGTATCTTCATGTTTGCATATATAGCACTTGGATTCCTCTATTTACCCCCTGGGCCAGATGGTGCCTGGGTGGTGCCAACAGTTAAGTGCTCAACTACTGGCCAAAAGATTGGCAATTTGAACCCACCTAGAGATCACTTTTTTTTTTTTTTTAGAGATCACAGAGATGTCTTGGAAAACAGGCTTGGTGATCTGCTTCCTAAAGGTCACAGCCTGGAAAACCCTGTGAAGAAGTTCTATTCTGCATACATGAGGTTGCCTGAGGCAGAATTGACTCAATGGTAACTGACAACAATAAGCCAGATGGAATATCCCATTCTCTCCTTGAGCAGATGCAGCTTGGAGGGACTCTTGGTTTAGAATCAAGTTGGGGGTGTCAACCTCTTTGGGAGCTTCAACTGCAGAAGCTGGCCTTCCAGGGGAACCCACAGAAGTCTGAGTCCTGCTGTTCTTCCTCAGAGTGTGAGACCAACCTCATGGCCTTTGCCTCAGGGTCCTCCCCTGAGGAAAGAACCAGAGCCACCTGCCTAAGATTACTGTATGGATGCTACATATAAATTTGTAAAAAGTGAGCCACTCCAGTGACAGCCACCAACTCTGGTGAGAGCCACCATCCTTGTGGCCTCAGGATGGTCCCCAACTGCCTTGCAGATGTCCTCCCATCCACCTCAGCTGCAGCCTTCCTTCTGGCGAGGGCTCTGCGGGCTTCTTGGCAAAGCGTTGGGCCCCATGGCTCAGCCCCTCAATTGGGCGGAGGATTGGGGGAGGTTTGTACACTGCAGACACCGTGCTCTGGGATCAGACGGGCCTATCTATTACTTAGAAAGACATGAGGCCACACAGTTCTTTGGCCAATGTCCCTGGAGAAGCCTGCCAACAGAGAAGGGCCCTGGGTGATGCCCATGGATATCTGTACTCACAGTGCCCTTGTGGTCCTCCTGGTGGAACTGAGGCACATACCCAGGTACAGGAAGCACATTGACTTAATGTTCATAATGGGGAGAGTGACCTCAGGTCTTTGCCTGTCATGGATTGAATTATGTCCCCCCAAAATGTGTGTATTAACTTGGTTAGGCCATGATTCCCAGCATTGTGTGGTTGTCCTCCATTTTGTGATTGTAATTTTATATTAAAGATGATTAGGGTGGGATTGTAACACCCTTACCAGGTCATATCCCTGATCCAATATAAAAGGAGTTTCCCTGGGGTGTGTCCTGCACCACCTTTTCTCTCTCAAGAGTTAAAAGCAAAGGAAAGTAAACAGAGAGTTGGGGACCTCACACTACCAAGTAAGCAGTGCTGGGAGCAGAGCGCATCTTTCAGACCCGGGGTCCCTGCACTGCGAAGCTCCTAGTCCGGAGGCAGGCTGATGAGAAGGCTGACAGAGAGAGAAAGCCTTCCTCTGGAGCTGACACCCTGAATTTGGACTTTTAGCTTACTTTACTGTGAGAAAATAAACTTCTCTTTGTTAAAGCCATCGATTTGTGGTATTTCTGTTATAGCAGCACTAGATGACTAAGACATTGCCCAAGCACACATTTTTAAAATTTTTTATCTTATTGTGCTTTAGGTGAAAGTTTACAATGCAAATTAGTTTCTCATTCAAAAATTTATACACAATTTGTTTTGTGACATTGGTTGCAATCCCCGCAATGTGACAGCATGCTCCCCCTTTCCACCCTGGGTTCCCTGTTTCCATTCATCCAGCTTTCCTGTCCCTTCCTGGCTTCTTGTCTTTGCTTTTGAGCAAGTGTTGCCCACTTGGTCTTGTATGCTTGACTGAAGAAGATTCTTCACGTGTTAGTCGTAGAACATTTTCTTTATGAACTATATTATGCCAATTGACCTAGATATCCCTGAGACTACGGTCCCCAGCCCTCAGCCCCAGCAACTCAGTCCCGCAAGGTGTTTGGATGTGTCCAGGAAGTTTCTGTGACTTTGTCTTGGTGAGGTTGTACTGCTGATTTCCCCAATATTGTGTGTTGTCCAAGCACAAGTTTTGATAGCAGGGACCCATAGCCCTAGTTTCTCCAAAGCAACAGGTGATTATGTAGACCTGTCTAATCTTTGGCTGAACGGTGGACTTCCGGAGTGGCTTCAGTTCTGAGTAAGCAGGGTGTCAGGGGTCATAGTCTCGGAGGTTTCCCCAGTCTCTGTCAGACCAGTAAGTCTGGTCTTGTTTTGTGAATTTGAATTTAGTTCCTGCATTTTCCTCTCACTCTGTCCAGGACCCTCTATTGTGAGCCCTGTCAGAGTGGTTGGTGGTGGTAGCCGGGCACTATCTAGTTCCTCTGGGCTCAGGCTGATGGAGGCTGTGGTTCATATGGTCCATTAGTCCTTTGGACTAATATTTTCCTTGTGCCTTGTTTTTTTTCATTCTGCTTTGCTCCGGATGGCATGGGACCAATAGATGCATCTTAGGTGGCCACTCGCAAGCTTTTAAGACCCCAGATGTTGAGGAATTTCTCTTCTATTCCTATTTTATTAGAGTTTTTATCAGGAATGGGTGTTGGACTGTGTCAAACGCCTTTTCTGTGTCAATTGAGATGACCGTGTTGGTTCTTTTCTTTTGTTCTATTTATGTGGTGGATTACATTGATTGATTTCCTAATGTTGAACTATCCTTGCATACCTGGTATGATTCCAGTCTGCTGAGGTGTGTGTGTGTGTTCTTTTTTTTTGTATGATACTGAATTCTATTGGCTACAATTTTGTGGAGAATTTTTGCATCTATATTCATGACAGATATGGTCTGTAATTTTCTTTTTTTGTGGTGTCTTTGCCTTATTTAAGTATCAGAGCTATACTGCCTTCATAGAACTTGGGAGTATTCCTTCCTTTTCTATGCTCTGAAATGGATTGAGTAGTACTGGTGTGAGCTCTTCTCTGAATTTGGTAGAATTCTCCAGTGAAGCTATCAGGGCCAGAGCTTTATTTTGTTGGAAGTTTTTTAAATGACTCTTCAATGTCTTCTTTTGTTATGGGTCTGTTCAGATTTTCTATCTCAGTTAGTGCTAGTTTAGATATGTAGTTTGTTTCTAGAAATTTGCCTATTTCCTCTAGTTTTTTTTTTTTTGTATTTTTAATGATTGAAACAAAAAAGATCTAAAACCACAGCTTCTGGGAAAACCACTCTCCTCCCCTCCCCTTGTACCTCTCCTCAAACTTGACCTTGGCTTCCCCTCCAGCCTTGCATTTAAGAGCAGGGTCTTCAGACTTAATGGTATGACTGAGACTGGAAGGACCCCCGTGGTCATGGCCCCCGGACCTTCTGTTGGACCAGAACAGGAACCATTCCCGAAGCCAACTCTTCAGACATGGATTGGACTGGACAATGGGTTGGAGAGGGATGTTGGCGAGGAGTGAGCTTCTTGGATCAGGTGGACACTTGAGACTATGTTGGTGTCTCCTGCCTGGAGGGGAGATGAGAGGGTAGAGGGGGTTAGAAGCTGGCGAAATGGACACGAAAAGAGAGAGTGGAGGGAGAGAGAGGGCTGTCTCATCAAGCGGAGAGTAATTGGGAGTGTGTAGCAAGGTGTATATGGGTTTTTGTGCGAGAGACTGATTTGATTTGTAAACTTTCACAAAAAAAAGGTGAATTTTGGCTCAGTGCAATTTTTGTTAACTTTTGTAACAGCATGTGCTGTTACTTAGTAAGATGGGGGGATGCCATCTCTGGCATCCAATGAGGAAAATTGTAATTTTATTCTCCACCTTCAGGGCTAGAATTGTGACTTGCGTTTTCCCCCGAGATCTGAGGGCATCAGCCTGAGGTTTTGTGATCTATCATTGCAATGTCTTGGCTTTAATAAATCACTTTTAAGTAAAAAAAAAAAAGAGCAGGATCTTTGAAGACGTCCTTGTTGACAATAGTTTTGTCCAAGGGGGTATCCACAGACTACCTTGTGGTCATGAGGTGATTGTTGTTATAAACTTTCACAAAAGACTTGATCTTTGACCTCTTGGCAATTTTCTTCTTGCTCGTGGCAGCTGTCACTTTGTGAGGATAGCGGTAAATTCCAGCCAACAGAACATGGCCATAAGGGCAGTACGAGGTGCTATCATCAGTGTTCTTCACAGTGATGGCTTTGCATCCAGAGCAGTGTCTGGCCAGAACCACCACCACCTTCCCGGGTTTCACAAACTTGCCCATGTTGACAGCAACCACCCAGGCCTATAGCAGAAAAGCTCCACAGGGCTTTCCGTGACTGGTTTTTCAGGAGTAGATTGCCAGGCCTTTCTTCCGAGGCACCTCTGGGTGGATTTGAACCACCAACTTTTTGGTTAGTAGTCCAGCACTTCACCATTTGTGCCACCCATGGATGTACATGCATATTAATTCATGGAATTATTACTAATACATGCATATTAACTCATGGAAAAGTGAACAGAGGGATGTACACAAAATGATAGAGTAGTTACCTTGGGAGAGTTTGCAAGGAGACAGGGAAGACCAAGGGGTATTAGGATGAAAAAGCTTTTGTTCTGTCTGTATTATTTAAATCTTTCACAATGAAAATTTATTTATGCTTGCTAATTTAAAAAAATTGACATTAAAAAAAGCAAAGGCTTCTAAGTGCCTGAGGTAGAAGAGTGAAAGAAAAGACTTGACTTGGTTCTAGGCAAAATTTCATTAAGTTTCAGAATACCAGAGATAAGGAGAAGATTCAAAAACTTTTCAGAGAAAGCAAATAGGTCCTGTGGAAAGAATAATAATTAGAATGGCATCTAATTTCTCATTAGCATACCCGGATCATTGGAAGACAATGGAGCAATCCCTTAAAAATTTTAAGGGAAAATAATTTTTGAAACTAGAATTCTATACCCAGCCAATTAAGTATAAGAAAAAGTAGCAATATTTTCAGATATTCACGTTCCCTTTCTGAGAAAGTTACTTAAAGATGTACTCCAGCAAAATGAAGGAGGACATGAGAAAAAGAAAAACAAGGGGTCCAGGAAACAGTTATTCCCACTCAAGACAGCAATGAAGGATTATCCCAGATGACAACAGTGTGTTGACCTTGAGAAAAATCCTATCCAAGTTTGAGCAGGAGAATAGAGGTTTCTGGAGGAAGGGAGGATGTCTCTAGAAAAAAAGTGGATCCCATGCAATAGACAGATGGAAGAAAGATGAAATTATCTTGAAGATATGGTGAAAGGGTATTATTCTTTTGTTAGTAAGCAATAGATAGATGGCTGCAGTTAAGTTGACGCCTACTCATGGCAACCTTATATATAACAGAATGAAAATGTTTTGTCATCCTCATGATCCCTGGCATGTTTGAGTCCATAGTTGAAGCTACTGTGCCAATCCATCTCACCAAGGGTCTCCCTCACTCTCACTGGCCCTCTACTTCACCAAACACGATGTCCTCCTCTAGAGATTGATCCCTCCTGATGATGTGTCCAAAGCAAGCAAGTCAGAGAATATCCTGCTGTGGTCCATAAGTTTTTCACTGTCTAATTGATCACCAGGCCTTTTTTCCTATCCTGTCGTAGCCTGGAAGTTCCACTGAAACCTGCCACTATGGCTGACTCTGCTGGTATTCGAAATACCATTGGCATACAAGCAATAAGAAAGGTAATTATCAACTCCAGGAGAAAGGAAATGCTGAACAAGAAAATCATGGTCCCGTTAGGAGTAATTGACAGACTACAGGAAGAGAGAATCCATTTGTTTTGGATGCTGGAAACACTTTTCTTTGATGATCCAAGGCTTATTTTGGACTCATAGTAAAATAAATATAATAGTAATATCTCTCTTGGTGAATGATATTAACATAATGATAAAAAAATAATGTAAATATTATTTATTTGTTTTTAGTTTTTCAAATCAACTTATAAACAAAGGACTGAACAGAATGTAAAGGTTATCAAACTTTAGAATGTGAAAGTCAAGATGTAGCTGGCAGAGGTCAGGAAATTAAGATGCGGGGAGGAGGTGGAAGAGAGTGAGGACATTTCAGTCTTCTTTTATCTGGTGAGACACTGTCTAAAGCTGAGGGAACAAGAAATTGAGGGGTAAGTATATTGTTTAAATTTGTAAAAGCAACAAAACTAAAAATGATGCATTTATTAAAAATTTGGGAGGCGGGTGGAATGCTGAATGATGGAGAAAGGAGCCAAATATTGCTTTTCAGAGCAGAGAGCCAATACTGTCTGAGTTAAGAAATCAAAGAGGCATAAGCACACTGTTTATGTTTTCGGAGGTGAACCATCAGAAGTACTCTTTGGAGAGTGGGAAAAGATGGAGTGGGAGATTATTGCTTCTTATGATAAACCCTTCTTTGCATTTGATTTTGTACCACAGACATGTCTTTGAGATCTCTCTCTCTCTCTCTCACACACACACACACACACACACACACACACACACACACGCACCCCCAAAAGGCTCTTTAGAAATCACCCATCAGCTCCCACTGGGAGCCTCTCAAAGCCCCAAGACCAAGAGGCAGGCCAAATGCCCGAAGGACAGCTTGGAGCTGCATCGCAGAGGAAGCAAAAAGTGTTTCCAGGAGGTGTCGAGCCCCTTGGTGGTTGGAGTGTCACATCCCCTAATGAACACACAGGAAGGGGGGTAAAACGTGCCAGCAGCTTTTCACCAAAGTGAATGGCAAAAGCTTGTTTCCTTTCCATGCAAGGCTGAGCAAGAGTGATAAAATGCTGAAGCTTCTGAGAAAAGGATCTCTCCCAGCGGGAAGGAGCTTATCCTAGGGATTCTCAAATGACTCTGTGCTCATTATTATGTATTTTGTTTACTCAGCCCACCTTTCCAATTACTTGTCAGAATGTGCAAATCCCCCCTCCCTGCCTTATCAATCATGCTCTGGGGATTAGAAAATAGGGCAATGACCCTTATTATCACCACCCCTTCCACAGCACTCTCCCCTGACTTGGTTAGAACTCTTCTTCTGCACTGAAGAATGAATGCAGTACCCACAGCCTAGAAAATATGATCCAGTTCAAGCCTCTAAGAACCTTCCACTCAGAACAGGGTGATCCTAAAGAAAGGCCAAGTGCACCACGTGAGGTCAGGAGAACTGAGGCCCAGTCTGCCCGGACAACTCCTGGCTCTGTCTCCCAGGGCAACGAGGTGCCTTCAGGTGAAAACAGGGCGCAGACTGGTGCAACCAAACACAAGAGGTTATCATACACCCAGCCTTGTGTAAGCTCAGACTCTGCTGCACGTACACACCGGAAGTCCCCAGCTTAAGGACATCTGACTTACGGACAACTTGTACTTAGGAACGGACTGCCATGAAGCCTACTGAATGAAAAATTTGAGTTAAATACAGTGGTTCATAATAATGAACGCACGCATTAATTTGGGACACTCATGAAAATGCTGGAAGTGTTTAAGTGTTTTATACGCACAGAAACGTAAAATACATGCTCTATATGAAGACAAACATTTGACTCACTGACGATCAATAAGAACCGTATGCACCTGTTCTGATTTACCTACAAATATGCCATAAAGACAGATTTAGGAACGAGATCCTTGTAACCTGGGGACTACCTGTGCAGGGTCTTGCTTTGGGGAAGCCAGCCAGGGATTAGGTGCTGCTGTCCCTCTGCTCACCAAGCACATACATGTGTTTTACAACTTTAAAGTTGTATTTTGGTAACTAGTTACCTGAATGAATACTGGCCTTAATCTGGACTAAGAGATCATATCTCAAATTTTCCATTTCAAATTTCTTAGCAAAAAAGCAGCTCGTCAATCCATTCTTTTTCTTTCTTCCTTTCTTCCCTCCTTCCTTCCACCCTGTCTCTACCTCTCTCTCTCTTCCCTCTTCCTTTTCCTGTTCTCTTCCCCATTCCTCTTCTCCTCCCTCTCATTCTCTTTCTTTTCTCTTTCTCTCTCTTCCTCCCTTCCTTTCCTTTCTTTCAGCAAATCCTCTTTGAGCATCAATTACTATATGCCAGGCACTGTGCTAGGCATGATTACAGGATTGAACAAGAAGGTGTCCTTCCCTGGCTGAGCTGTGCTCTAGTGGGAGAGTTGCCCACGAGCCTCTCCCTATAACACCGCTTGGGTGCGTCATCAACTGTTTTCATGAGGCACCAAGGGGCATCCAGAGAACATAGTGACTAACTGGGCAGGGGGAGATAGGTGTGTTCAGAACGTTAGGGAAGGATTTTTATGAAGAAAGTGAAATTTATGCTGAGACTTGTCAAATGAGAAATATTTCAAACGTAAAAAAGATGAAGGGCATTTGGGCAGAGGAAAAAATGGGCAAACAGGTGACCATCCAGGGCCTGATTAGTGAGAGGCCAGAATGCTGAGTGGGGTGGGGGGTGAGGAGGGCAGGGTGTGGGGGCTGGAAGGCCAGGCTGGGCCACGGAGCAGAAGAGCTTCCAGGCCAGCTAAGAGGAGCAACTTCCTTCTGTGGCTGGTGAAGCCATGGTGGATGCTGATGAGGGCCCTGGGCACAGAAGTGACAGGCCAGAGATTGTCCAGACAGACAGGGACGGCTCAGAATTAGCACCCTGGTCTCCTGCCTCCTGCCTCCTGCCTCAGGGATCTTGAATGCAAACGTTTTCAGAAGTATGGAAGGTGTGGGAAAAGACACAAAAGGCTTTTTGTGGGGAGGGAGATGCTGGAGAAGAAACAGAAATTTAGAGGAAAATGGAAGTAAATGATACAAT
Source organism: Loxodonta africana (assembly GCF_030014295.1). Classification (NCBI taxonomy): domain Eukaryota; kingdom Metazoa; phylum Chordata; class Mammalia; order Proboscidea; family Elephantidae; genus Loxodonta; species Loxodonta africana. The sequence goes on from NC_087366.1 coordinate 50,247,481, forward strand.
ATGACCTACTTAATGTTAACTTGGCAGCATTAAATATTATGACAATTTGTAGATAACGTGATTATGTTTGGGGTATTCAAAGAGACAGAAATAACAAAACAAAACAAAACTCAATGTTCACATGTTCTTGCTCTCAAATTTTCAGGGAAAGCCCCCCAGAAACCTCAGGAAAAACGTTTTTTATTTTTTCCATTCCTTTTCTGGTCGTTTTCTTTCCTCTCATCACAGGCAACAAGGAAGCTGAGGATTTGCCTGGAAGTGACCAGGTTACACAGAATGTTAATGGTATGATTGCGGATTTTTTTTTTACCTGACTCTCCCAGCAGCTTCCTCAATCCATCACCTCACTGCTATTGCAGGTCCCTCGCCGCCAGTGCTTCCCAAACCTAACGTGTATAGAGTCTTTAACGTGCCGACTCCTGGATCGTGGCCTCCAGAAGCTGATTCAGTAGGCCTGAGGTGGGGTCCACGAATCTAATTCCAGAGGTGATTCGAGGTAGAAGTCACTGCTCCTCGGGACACCCCCTCCCATGGAAAAAACTCAGACCCAGTGGGATGTGGGAGATACTGGAACAGTGGGTTTGTGGAAAAGCTGTCTGGGGCTGAGGGTGGTGAGGAATAGGGAGCCCACCCCAAAAGCTCAGGGGCAGCTTGGATTTTGGGTTCCTGACAGCCAAGCTGTGTGGAATGGCGGGCCGGATAACGCCAGGTCAGGGAGGACACTGCAGAGGGACAAAGCAAGCTGAGACCTTTGAGTGACGTATCCTCAGGGCCCTCAGTCCGGATAGATATGCCTGCGGTTAATCCAATCTGGTGTTAATGTTGAGTATTTGCACTTCTGTGCAGCATTCCATTAATACACCGAGAGGGTTCACAGCTCAGTATTTCCAAAAAAAAAAAAAAAGTCTTAGAAAATTTTAACAAAACGGGTCTGTAAACAGTCTGGACTACTTCTGCCTTAGAAGTAGAAAAGGGGGAGAGGTCGGACACCTTTATAGTAGTGTGGGGTGTTATAGTGGTGTGCCCACCTCTCCAAATGCTTTTCTCCCACCAGGAGGGGAGAGTCTATTTAACAATTTTTCAGCTTTTCAAACCCGGCCTGACCCCACAGACTGCCTGGGCCAGACCCACAGACGGGGAGAGGCCTGTCTCCTTCCTCTGTATGACAAGGGCGACTGCCCCCTCTCCCGTCACTAATCAGGCCATTGTAAGAGGCCTGCCAATCCACATTGGCTTTCTTCTTTTGGCCACTAGCTAATTGCTCAATTATTTTATTTCCCTGGTAAAACTCTTCAACCCGCCTGGAATCCACATTCAGGAGCAGGCCTGTGTCTTGGGGGAAGCCTCATGAGTCTGGGGGATTTGCTCTCTGTCTGCTTCTCCTGCCTCCCTGCCCCCTCCCAGACCCCATCCCCTGAATTCTCTGAGTCTCCTGCCCGCCGGGGTCTGAGGGCTGAGACTCTGGCTTTCTGGGCCCAGGGCAGAGCTCTGGTGGAAACGATGCAGGGTATGGGAAGAACTTTGGGCTGCCATTTGGTAGGCCTGACTTTTTGCGGGCATCAGTCATTAACTATGTGAATTTAGGGAAGTTGTCACCTCTCTGAGCGTCTTCGTTCTTGACTCTTAAAAATTGGAGGGTGGGAGGGGAATGGACTGGATAGCCAATTTCATACCTAAACTCTCTGATCGTACAACCTAGCAGGGGGAATAGGAGGATGGGGTGTCCTGCTGGACAAACCCTCTGTTGGTGCCAAATGCTCCCAGGTTCCCCCCCATCAAGGAAAGTCTCCCCCTCTTCCCAAGATCAGAAAGCGTTCTCAGTTTCCCTTCCCAACCGTGGGCCACCTGCCCAGGCTCTGCTTGGCCCCAGGAGCCCCCTGAGCACCAAGCCCCAGATGCCCATCCCTGCAGGCAGTAATGTTGCTTAATCTGAGAGCCCTCGTGCTGAATGGGCAGTCCTTGTCCCTGTTGAGGGCTTGGTTCCAGAGTCAGCTGGCTCTGTGCTGAGGGACCAACCCAGGAGTTAGCAGCAGGACATCTGGGGAAGAAGAAGGTCAAGCAGATGAGGGTCCCACCATTTTATTCTCTTCTCGGACAATGACGTTTTAATTTAACTGGTTAGTCCCACCAGGTGCAGAAGGGGCTTCTGGCCACCCTGAGGATTCCAGGGGTCCTCAGCCCTGAGGCATCTCCTAGGTGGAGAGAGTCTTGTATGTGTCCTGTGGGCATCCACTGGGCACCAGGAGCCTGGTCTCCCTTGCCCTGTGACACTAGGTCCCTGCTGAAACCAGCACAGGAGCCACCAGGCCTCATTGCATGTCTCCTGCCCCAGGGGAGCTCCGGAGGATCTAGATGCTGAGGGCTAGGCTGTGGCGTGTGAGTGCAGCCTGCTTGTTAGATCCTTGGCACCAGCCTGGCCAGGGATAAGCCACAGGGCTTCCTCTGGCGCAATGGTGCTACTGGCAGACTATTGCATATTTATGGAACACCAGCCCAGAGCTACTTCCAGGGACTGAGGGCCACTGGCCATGGGTTGCCTGTAAATGTGACACTTCTGCACCTTTTGGCCTGACTCCAGGCCCAAATGTTTGCATCAAGCAAGTCCTTTCCCTGCTAATCACTTGCAAACAAAGGCAAAAGATATTCTTTTGAAGAAAGCTACACTTGTCACAGAGAGAGCAGGAGGGCCTGTTTGGGCCAGACGCAGAGGTGAGGCCGTATATTTCAGGGGGTCTTCAAACTATGTGAGAGGGAAGCTCTGAGATGGGATTTGAAGTCCTTTTGTTGAATGACACAAATTATATGGAAATAGGGGTGGGATAGAAAGGAAAGGGGAGCAGAGAAGAAGCCGAGACCACGACTGTATTGTCCTGAGGTTCAGTTCTCAGGATTTCTTCAGTTTTTCTTACCTCATTCTGTGTACATGTCTGTTTGAACAACCCCGGCTCTGGCACTTACTAGCCACGTGACCTAAAGCAAGTCATGTAAGTTTTATGTGTCAGTCTCCTCATCTATGAAATGGGAATAATAATGGCAACGTCCTCACCAAGTTGTTGTGAGGATAAAAAGTCAATACATGTAGAGCACTTAGAACAGGCACACAGCATGGACCATTAGCCCTATCAGCCATTATGAATATTATCAGTGTTATTATTATTCCTCCCCCTTTTTGCATTCTAAGCTCCCTCTTCCACTTCCTACTAAAAACCCTCTAACTGCCCCCAAGAGCTATGGTGGCAATTTGTGCATGATATCCCCTGGGCTCTCATTTAGGGTAAATTCCACCCTTGAGCACCAGAAAGTTCTTTCCTTCTCCGCCTGGAGTGTGTGAGGAGCGTGGAGGCAGGGGGATGACACGAAAGTCCTGTCAGTGACACAGCATACCCCATAGAGGAGGCCAGAGAAGCCTGGCCTCAGGGCCCGGTCACTGTCCTCCACCACCATCATTGCTTACCTCCCACGTGACAGAACACAACGGGGGCAGACTGTCTTGTTCAAGAAGGGCTTCCTTCTACGTATTCTCAAATCCTCTGTGCCAGAAGGGGCCTCTGCAGACAGATGCCTGGGTTTACTTGCCAAGCTTTCCATTCACTGCCTGAGTGAGCACCGGCAGGTTATTCACTATGCAGGGCTCCAACTTTGCATGAAGAAAATGTGGCTGAGAGGAACACCTGCCTCCTAGGACTGCTGGGAGGATTAAATGAACGAATACGTGAGCAGAGTTTACAACAGCGCGGGGCACACAGTAAGCACTCAAGTAATGATTGCTATTCTTGTTAGTGATAATTTTGCAGGAAAGCCACACTGCTGAAAGCGCAAAGACCAGCCAGATAAAAATGATAGCAAACCCTTACAGAGTGCCAGGCGCTGGGCTAAACACTTTACGTGAATCCATTCATTTAATCTTCATACCAACCCTATGAAGTAGATCCTGTGACTGTCAACCCTTCAGATGAGAATGGAGCCCTGTGGCTAAGTGGTTAAGAGTTTAACTGCTCAACTAACATAGTCAGTAGTTTGAATCCACCAGCCACTCCTTGGAAACCCTATGGGCCAGATCTACTCTGTCTTATAGGGTCGCTATGAGTTGGAATCGACTTGACCGCAACGAGTTTTCAGATAAGAAAACCTGAGAACTTAAGTAACTTTACTAAGGTCAAAGAGCTAGCAAGCAGGAGCTGTATATGAATTCAGGTAGTCTAACACCTGGGCTTTAGAGACAGGGCAAACTTTTCAGGCACTGGGGAGCTCTCATCCCACTGGGCCCAGGACCTGTGGCTTTGGGCAGTATGACTCTGAGCAGCTCTGGCCTCTGCTTTCTAGGTTCCTGCCGCAGGCTGGCTCAGGGTGAGCGCCGCTGGTGTGAGGCCAGGTGGCCAGGCTCGTGTGTGAAGCATCCCCAGCACACTTCCGCTGCCTGAAGCGGGGACCCGCTTGTTGTGGTTGCGTGATTACACAGACAGCTGCAGAAGCTGCTTTTCCTGGGACTGCCAAAGAGAGAAGAGTTGCCAGATTTCCTGTCCTGACAGTGTCTAGCTTCCTTCTGTCACTGGGGAGACAAGGACTGTGACTCAGCTCTGAGGGAACAGGAGTGGGGCCTGCAGGGCCAGAATGATGGGGGATGGCCAAGAGGAGACAACACTGGGCGTCTGTGAAAGTGCCCAGCATGGGGCCTGGCCAGTGCTGCCAGGGGTGCAAATATTTTCCTTCCTTTCTTGCTGAGGAGCAAACCTGGACCCCAAGTGTGGCCCCCAGGAGAGAGATTTAGAGCAGCTGGCTAATGGGACTCTCTTTTTCACAGAATAGGACTGAGCCAGGGCTGGGGAAACTCAACAGGCACTAAAATTATTGTTGAGCAGCTGGGACAGCAGCAGCCAGAGGCCCCAGGCCGGTGTTACTTCCAGACAGCCCTTTGTGCCCTTTCCAGACAGCCCCCTCCTCCAGGCTCATGGACCTGTCTGGCCGCTAAGACCCCAGGAGGTCTGAGGGGTGTGCTTTCCCCCCTCCCTCCTCCCGCCCACCCCCCTCCAGGCCCAGCCCAGGGCGCCTATAAAGCTGCCCTGGGCCTGGCTCTCAGCACACCCTGCTGGGCCATAAGTCCCTCCTGCACCCTCCTCCGGAACACACTCCTCTGCTCCTGGCTCCTGAGCAGCAGCATGTGGCCGCTGTGGCTCTGCTGGGCGCTCTGGGTGCTGCCCCTGGTTGGCCCTGCGGCAGCCCTGACTGAGGAGCAGGTCCGGGCCAGCCTGCTGCAGCAGCTGCACCTCAGCCAGGTGTCCGTCCTGGACAAGGCTGACGTGGAGGACCTGGTCATCCCTGCCCACGTGAGGGCCCAGTACGTGGCCCTGCTGCATCGCAGCCACGGGGTCCTCTCCCGCGGGAAGAGGTTCAGCCAGAAATTCCGAGGTGAGACCTCCCTCCCTGCTGCTCCCCAGGCTGGGGGGTGGTGGGGCTAAGGCTGGTCATGCCTGTTGTGGTGGTGTCAAAGGGGTCCTAGCTAGGGCTCTGTGGGGGGCTGCCTGGGGGTCATGGCCCAAGGGGTAGTGAGAAGGGAACACGGCCCTGTGAGCATGGCCCTGTGAGCATGGTGGGCCTTGGCCCCTGGTCTCTGTACACTGAGGGCCCCACCCCTCAAGGCCAGAAGAGGTGTGGCAGGCTAGACCCGATGGCAAGGCCAAGCCATCAGATGAGGGCAGAGAAGAGAAAGTAGAGCCAACAGTGGGACTGGGTATGCCAAGGCCCCAGGCTCCACCTCGAAATGCTGTGATAGAGTCAGGACTTCTTGGGGTCCGTTTCATACTGCTTCTAGTAGCCTGAGGGGGCCCCGGTGGCTCAGTGGTAGGCAAGGAGACCTGGGTCTAATTCCCAGCCAACGCACCTCATTCTGTCAGTGGTGGCTTGGGTGTTGCTATGATGCTGAACAGGTTTCAGTGGAGCTTCCAGGCTAAGACGGGCTAAGAAGTAAGGCCGGGTGATCTGTTTCTGAAAATCAGTCAGTGAAAACCCTGCGGGTCACAATGGTCTGATTCCGTGGCACATGCAGTCCCCGTGAGTCTGGGCCAGCTTGACAGCCTGACCTTGAGTGAATCATTTAAAAGTCTTTTCTAAACTTGTTGCTCATCTGGGAAAATGGTTTGACAGTCTTATCTACCTCCTAGTATTGTGACTTACCGCACAGTATCGCCATCATCAAAGTGGGTTGGCGTGGATAGATACGTGCCCTTTTGGGGTAGTGGAAAAATAATACTATGCTGTTCAGCTGTCAGGGATGCAGTGGGGCTGGGGATCACCTCCTCAGTGCCTTGAGCCAGATCCAAGGCCGGGGGCCCCCAGAGGTGAGAATTCTGATCCCAACGTCTTGGTTGAGGTCATCGTGTTAGCTCAGGGACCCAGAGCTACCCCCTCCTGCTGGGATGGAATTTGTTATAAAAAAGGCCCTAGACCCAAGGGAGATTTTAGGGTAACTGGTAACCTTGGAAGGGGCCCTCGTGATGCAGTGGTTAAAGCACTTGGCTGCTAACCAAAAGGTCAACTTTGGAACCCACCAACTCATGGGAAGAAGATGTGACAGTCGGCTTCCTGTAAAGATTACAGCCTTGGAAACCCTGTGGGGCAGGCCTCTATAAGTTGGAATTGACTCCAGGGCAGTGGGTGGCTGGTGTAACCTGGGTGGTGCAAACTGTGTACTTGGGGAAGGTTGGAGGTTTGAACCCACCCAGAGGCCCTAGGAATCTATTTCTGAAACATCAGCCATTGAAAACTATGGTGTACAGTTCTACTGACACACGTGGCGTCATGGGTTTGCGTCTACTTCATGGCAATTGGTGTGGTAACTATGCAGAGAGAATAGGGGCTAGTCTCTCCCAGCCCGGCTAGGTGCCCCATCAGTGGTCCTGCCACGGTCAGTGCTCCCCCCGTGCCTGGAAAGGCTCTGCTAACCCTGCTCCTGTTCCCAGAGGTGGCCGGCAGGCTCCTGGCGTCGGAGGCCTCCACGCACCTGCTGGTGTTCCGCATGGAGCAGCGGCTGCCCCCCGACAGCGAGCTGGTGCAGGCTGTGCTGCGGCTCTTCCAGGAGCCGGTCCCCAAGGCCGCGCTCCGCAGGCACGAGCGGCTCTTCCAGCGCAGCGCCCGGGCCCGGGTCACGGTCGAGTGGCTGCGCGTGCGCGACGACGGCACCAACCGCACGTCCCTCATCGACTCCAGGTGGGGAGGTGGCGGCCGCGGGGTGCGTGTGTGTCGGGGGGACGTGGGCGTGGGGCGTCCTGGCTGGACCACCGGGAGGGGGCGGCAGGGAGAGGCTCCCAGGGCCCCGCGTGACCTCCCGCGTCTCCGTGTCTGCTCCCAGGCTGGTGTCCCTCCACGAGAGTGGCTGGAAGGCCTTCGACGTGACCGAGGCGGTGAGCCTCTGGCAGCAGCTGAGCCGGCCCCGGCAGCCGCTGGTGCTGCAGGTGTCGGTGCAGAGGGAGCACCTGGGCCTGCTGGCCTCCGACGCCCACAAGCTGGTGCGCTTCGCCTCCCAGGTGGCGGGGGACGCGGGGCAGCGCGAGCCCCAGCTGGAGCTGCACACCCTGGACCTGAAGGCCTATGGGTAGGCGCTGTGGGTCAAACGGTGAACCTGAAGGCCTATGGGTAGGCGCTGTGGGTCAAACGGTGAACCTGAAGGCCTATGGGTAGGCGCTGTGGGTCAACCGGTGAACCTGAAGGCCTATGGGTAGGCGCTGTGGGTCAAACGGTGAACCTGAAGGCCTATGGGTAGGCGTGGGTGGAGCGGAGACGCAGGCTGACCGAAGTGGTCCCCGGGGCCAGGTGGAGCTGGGGGGTGCGGACAGCTCCGGGGAGAGAGTGATCCCCCACCATGTAGCAGAGTTTCTAATGGTAGAAATGTTTATTATTCAAATATTTTATTGAAAAATATCTTCAGTGGAATTTTATGTTGCCTGTATTCACTTTACCTTTTTCCGTGATTAATTCTTTTAAAAATATTAGTATTAGCTGTTAGTGAGGTTGGACAGCTTTCTGTTACAAGGAATAATTTCTTCAGGGACAAGTTAGCAATGTGGAACGGACCGGGACTGTGTTGCGGGGTGAAGAACATGGCCTGGCTCTGCCTTTCCTGGCTGCAGGCTCTCAGGCATGTTACTGAACACCTTTGGGTTTCAGTGTCATTGGGTATAAAATAGAGGCAATGTGTGGACAAAGTTCAGGTATCATGTGAGATAATTATGTGAAGTCCCTAATTCAGTGTCTGGCATACTACCAGTTGCAAAGCTGATCCCCACTCATGACAACCCCATGTGTGTCAGAGTAGAACTGTGTCCCATAGGGTTTTCAATGGCTAATTTTTCAGCATTAAATTCCAAGGCGCCTCTGGTGGACTCAAACCTCCAAACTTTCAGTTAGCATCAAATTGGGTTAACTGTGCCACGCAGAGATGTCTGGCATATTAGAAGATCTTTAATAAAGATCTTAAATAAAAGTTTATTATTAAGGAGCCCTGGTGGTGCAGTGGTTAAGCAGCCGGCTGCTAACTGAAAGGTCAGTGGTTTGTTCGAACCCACCTGCAGCTCTGAGGCAGAAAGATGTGCGGTCCGCTTCTGTGAAGATTACAGCCTTGGAAACCCCGTGTGGGCAGTCCTGCTCTGTCCTGTAGGGTTGCTATGGGTCAGAATTGACTCGATGGCAGTGGGTTTGGTTTTTGGGGTTAATTTATTACATTTTTATAATTCTAGCTACCCATCCTTTATCACACGTATCTAGCCTTTATAGAGTAATGAGAGATGGATTATACATCTCCCTCCCAGCTGCCCCGCTATGCCACACCCTGGGTCCCCTGCCCTCAGCCCTCCCAGCTGACCTCTGACCCTGCCTCTCCTTGTCCCCACAGAGCTCAGGGTGACTGTGACCCTGAGGTGCCAGTGACTGAGGGCACACGCTGCTGCCGCCAGGAGACCTACATTGACCTGCAGGGGATGAAATGGGCTGAGAACTGGGTCCTGGAGCCCCCGGGCTTCCTGGCCTACGAGTGTGTGGGCGCCTGCCAGCAGCCACAGGAGCCCCTGACCTTCCAGTGGCCGTTTCTGGGGCCGCGACAGTGCATCGCCTCAGAGACGGCCTCCCTGCCCATGATTGTCGGTATCAAGGAGGGAGGCAGGGCCAGGCCCCAGGTGGTGAGCCTCCCCAACCTGCGGGTGCAGAAATGCAGCTGCGCCTCTGACGGGGCAACCGTGCCTAGGGAGCTGGAGCCATAGGCCTGTGATTGGATGCTGCACAGAGGCAGGTCTTAATGTAGGTCTGAATTTTGTACTTAGCAAGCTACCTTTGCCCTCATTTAGTGCCCCTATCTTACCTTTGCACTGCTGTCTTCCATTTTTCCCACCCTTGCTGTCCAGCACCCATCCTAAGCACTTACACGCAGGAATATTGCTGAGCTCTGGTGAGAAATCCTGACTGACTTACCAGAGGATCCAGCCAAGCAAGGGACACATTGTCAGCTGGGGATTCCTATTCTCTGGCAATTCTCAGCTGAGGGTTCTCTGATGAGAACTAGGGAAGTAGATCTGATTTATTCTATTACATGATGAATTAAAACAAAACAACACACACACACACAAATCCCTGTTTCTCCTCAAAAGGGAAGATGTTAAGAAACAACTCCTTACCCTTGAAAACAGTGACCCATTTTGTACTTTTGTAAACATGCCAGGTCTCTGTTCCCCTGAGAAGGTGTTGGGAGGGAGGATGAAGCGTTCCAGGCCTGGGGCAGTGGACAGGAAATCAGGACACCTGTTTTCTGGATCTGGCAGGGCCACTAGCTGTAGCCTGAAGCAAACACAGAAGCCTTTGGGCCAACATGCCCTCTTCAAAAGGAGGTGTTGGATTTTAGCTCTAAGACTTCAGACAGCCCCTAGCCCTACCTGCTCCTGAGACTGAGCATTGCTGTTGCATATTTAGGTTATTTCCCCCACTGTTTTAACAGAGTTTATCACCAGAAAACCACGTGTTTAGGTTGCTTTGTTTAGCAAAAACAATTGTATGTAGATAATCTGCTGAAATAAAATAAAAGTGGTTTCGCTCTGTTTCTGTATTTATTTAATTTATATAACAGAGCTCTGGTGGTACAATGGTTAAGTGCTTGGCTGTTAACCAAAAGGCTGGTGGTTAGAACCCACCCAGCAGCTTCGAGGGAGAAAGACCCATTAATCTGCTTCCATAAAAGACTATAGCCAAGAAAACCATATGGGGCAGATCTGCTCTGTCACGTGGGGTTGCTATGATTTGGACCTGACTGGCGGTGCCTGACGACAACACTTCACATAGGAGTCCCTTGGGGGCTCAAATGGTTAAGCGCTTGGGAAAAAGGCCTGGTGATCTACTTCTAATAAACCACAGCCATTAAAAACTCCGGAGCACAGTTCTGCTCTGATACACATGGGGTCTCCGTGACTCGGGCAACTGGTTTATATAAGAGAGAAGGGAGCAAGAATGAAAACAATATAACGATTTGAAGAAAGAGGGTGGTCTGCAATCCCCAGTTTCTACGGAGTGCTGAAGACTGCAATAACTAAATTATAACTAGGTTTTCATTAGGCACAAAAACCCTTTGCCAGTGAGTCAATTCCAACTCATAGCGACCCTATAGGACAGAGTAGAACTGCCCCACAGGGTTTCCAAGGCTGTGATCTCAGAAGCAGGCTGCCACATCTTTCTCCTGTGGAGCGGCTGGTGAGTTTGAACCAAAGACCTTTTGGTTAGCAGCCGAGCACTTAACCATTGTACCACCAGGGCTCCTTTAAGCACAAAAGGGAATTATGTATTAGATCCATTAAAACAATTAGGATCACATACCTAAAAGACAAAGGTAAAAAGTAGTTAACTAGACCTGGGTATCAGCCAAGGAGGATGGTGCAATATTCATGATTAGGTAGAAAAATGAAAAGGCAGAATGCAGAGATGTGGTGAGATGAGAAAATATTTTGGATTTTAAAAAGCCACCTTGGAGCTTTCCAGCTGCTGGATCTCCAAGCTTGACCTTGCAGGCGACCTCAGCTGAGACTTCACCCTGGTCAGCCTGGGCCTCAGCTCGCCTGGCTCTCCTAATGCCACTCAGCACCCTTGCCCCAGCCGCTTCCCCAGTAGGGCCACCAAAGACCTTCAGAGCAGCTGCCTGGCCAAATAAGAGGCTTGTCCTCTAGGAAAACCAGAAAGGAGGTAGGACACAAAGAGGCGCCCCCGGGAGGTGACCAAACAAACACATGTGCTGCAACTTGGATAAGCCTTGAGTGCAGTATGCTAAGTGAAACAAGGTCAAATGTATGATTCTTTTCTTATGAAATATCCAGAATGGGCAAACCCACAGAGGCAGAAAGTAGATTCGTGGTTGCCAGGGGGTGGGGGAATGGGATGATTACTTAATGGCACGAGGTGTTTATGTTTTTAATGACTATAGCATAGTGGTGATGATGACGAACATTTGAACCAACCTGCAGCTAGTTTTGAAACTAGAAAGAGATGTTTGCACAACATTGCAAATGCACTAAATGCCATTGAATCATACACTTTAAAGTGGTTAATTGCATGTTCTGTATGTTTATTTCACCTCAACAAAAAAGAGAGAGAGAGAGAGAACACCGTGAGGCAGGGCTGTCTGGCTCACAGCTGCATTCCCAGGGCCAGGAAACCACTGAATACATAGTAAAAAAAAAAAACAAAAACACATAGTAGGTCGCCAAAAATAAACCTTGACTAAAAGGATGATTGGATAAAAGTTCAGAACTTGATAGAGCTGTGATTGAAAATGGAGCAACCCTCTTCAAAACTATGACATTCTATTCTCATTTGCTTGATCATTTTGGAGTGTTATGTAAATAACTACAACTATATAACTATCCCTCTTTTTTCCCTCCCTCCCTCCCTCCCTCTCTCTCTCGTTAATTGTTGCTATAAATTAGTTTGCAATAAATAGATATCCATATATATTTTTTAGAGTAGTATTTATATTTTTCCTTACAACTCTCCTTCCACAAATAGTATTTTAAATAATCACTCACATATGCCACCTCTTTAGGAGGCACTTGAACCCCTGCAATGGTGGTTATGGGGGGAGAGGGTGATGGCGGTGTGCTAAGCAGACTAATGTCTATTGAGCATTCACTGTGAACCAAGGAGCTGTGCCAGGAATCTTCACATACATTACGTCACTTAATACTTACAACTCTTTCTTATGGTGGTACAGGCAGTCCCCAGATTACAAAGGAGTTCTGTTCCTGAGTCTGTCTTTAAGTCAAATTTAAGTCAGAACAGTTAGGTACAATTCGTATCGGACATAAGTCAAATGTTTGTCTTAGTATATAGCATACAATGTACCTATCCATGCATAAAAACATTAAAGAGCCACTTCCAGACTCACTAAAACATGTTTAACACAATATAGTAATAATAACAATAATGTTTTAATGTGCGTTGTAAAGTAGCACCTGTTTGTTATTATGATCCATTGTATGTACCTCGAATTTTCAATATAATACGCTTTACAGGGTTGGTTCCTAACTACAGGTTGTACATAAGCTGGACATTCATAACCCGGGGACTGCCTTATTATTGTTATTATACTATTTTTACATAACAATATTATTTCTATTATTATACCCATTTTCAGATGAGAAACTGAGGCTGAGGGAATCCAAATCTGTTGAGTCCCTACCCTATAGAATGGGTTATAAACTCCTTCCCAACCCACCACTTAGTGAGTGTGCTTTGCCGATGACACAGGCAGTAGGTTAAAATGTCATTTGGAAGCTGTGTGTCTGGCAGTTTTTCAGTCACAAAATTGACTGTGGTTACAAGCCAGCTCATAAGATTCTATGAGAGAGCCAAGGCTTTGTTCCCACACTGAGAAAGAGGCACCTGTCTTAGGGAGAGAAGCAGGCCTCTCTTGCCAGCTTAACAGAGGGCTCTCGAAACTGCCTGCTTTATAGCTGAACTGCTCAATGAATGGTTTGTTTTACATTACTGTCATCAGAGAAGCCAGGCGAGAGGGACACGAAACTCTTTTCCAGATCTTGCTATTGGATAATTTGTATAGACTACCATTCTGAAGTGCTACCAGTTGCCAAAAAGATGTCTTTTTTTTTTTTTTTTTTTGCCATCATATTATTACAAAATTCCTCAGGAAATGGAATAATTTCCAATTTGCTCGATTTACTTTTTTTGTAAAAAAAAAAAAAAGCTACAACCTACCTAAGCAAGCTTCTCTTAACCATTTACATCTTTACCCTCCCATTCAAGTTACTTGCATGTAAATTAAAAAAAAAAAAACAGAAACTTTCAAATCTGTTGCTATTATAATGATGGTTGACTTTTACTATGTTTTTTTTTTTTTTAATTGAAGCAGACTCTGTTCTGAACGATGTTATGTATCCTAACTTATTTAATCTGCACAACAACACTACCAGGCAGGCATTATTAATATATTCATTTTACAGTTGAGGAAACTGAGGCATGGAGAAATTAAATAACTTGTCCAAAGTTACCTCGTTGGTAAATGATGGAACTGGGATTTGAAAACAGTTTGGCCCCAATGTCCACGTTTTTAATCACTATACTATAGTGAAGATGACGACGAAATTTTAAACCAACCTGGAATTAATTTTATAAATAACTTAAAGACAACAGGGCTGTAGTAGTCCCTTGCTCACTTAGCCATTTGTCGCCCTCTTTACTTGAAGTTCATGGCCAGACTGCTAACGGTGACGTTTTAGAGCAGACTTCAGCACCACAGACAGTGGCCAGCTGAATATTCAAGCAAGCTCAACGATGCTCAGAAAGCCTCCAATCCTGGGCGGCACTCTTCTCCAGTTTTCACCTTCTCTACCCTCGACCTTTCTTCACACTTTGGAACTCCAAATAACCCAGCTGGATGCTCCGGGTAGCCTGAGCTCACTCCACCCAAAGAGTGGGGACGGAAACGTGGGCAGTTTCTCCCAGACACATTACATTGGGGCCTCTCTCAGAGGTCCAACACCAAAAGCTAAGGCTCCAGAGTTACATCAGCACAGATCTGTTTTCTAAACCACTAATAATAACACCACAAATTATCACCATCATCATCACTTACGGAGCATTTGCGATTGAAATTCTTAAAAAGCCCCCACACTCCTAGGAAAAGACTGTTTCTATAATCATGGTAAAAAGTAATCCCAGAACTAGTTTTAAGCCTATTTAATGAATCAATGATAGTTCTGTGGCTATTGAAATAAGTCAACACAAGAACTGATTTTAAACCTACATGTGATGGTTAAGATTGTATGTCAACTTGGCTGGGCCATGAGTCTCAGTGTTTATACATATCACCCCTGTGATGGGATCTGCTGTGAGTAGCCAATCAGTGGAAAGGGAGTTTCCTTGAGTGTGTGGCCTGCATCCGAATATAAGTGGATGTCTGGCTTTTGCCTGCTCTGGATCCTGTAACTGCCTCCTGTTTGTCTGACCTCTGGTTCTTGGGACTTGAGCTATCAGCTTATCTGCCAACCCTGGGATTCGTTGATCTTCACAGCCTGTGAACAGGAGCCCTGCTCTCTGACCTGGTCATCTTGGGTTCACCAGCCCCTGTGGCTACGCGAATCAGGAGAAGCCTGTATCCTGATCCATGGACTTGGGATGTTCCAGACTCTACAATTTCGTGAGCTGTTTCCTTGATATAAAAAACCCAGTGCTGTTGAGTCGATTCCGACTCATAGCGACCCTATAGGACAGAGTAGAACTGCCCCATAGAGTTTCCAAGGAGCACCTGGCAGATTCGAACTGCCAACCCTTTGGTTAGCAGCCGTAGCACTTAACCACTACGCCACCAGGGTTTCCTTCCTTGATATAGATCTCTCTCTATATATATTTATACACTTTACTGGTTTTACTTCTCTAGAGAACCCAGCCTAAGACACTATGTAAGCAATGAAAACTTGCTTCGGGGAACATTACTCTGAAAGCCAACTAATCAATGACAGCCTCATCTTTTAAAGTCAGATAACCAGTAATTGATTCACCCTAGAAAATATGCTTTTAAAGCTGATGTTGGAAACTCTGTTGGTGTAGTGGTTAAAAGCTACAGGTACTAACCCAAAAGGCCGGCAGTTAGAATCCACCAGGTGCTCCTTGGAAGCCATATGGATCAGTTCTACCCTGTCCTATAGGGTTGCTATCAGTCAGAATTGACTCGACAGCAGCAGGTTTAATGGCAATGCTGATATTAACCCACTTTTCGTCTGTAACCAATACAACCATGTTATGGATTGAATTGTGTCCCCCCAAAATATTGGTCAACTTACCTGGGCCATGATTCTTAGTACTGTGTGATTGTCCACCATTTTATGTGATTGTCCACCATTTTATGTGGTTTCCCTATGTGTTGTAAATCCTATCAATATGATATAGTAAGATGGATTAGCGGGAGTTATATTGATGAGGTCTATAAGATTAGGTAGTATCTTAAGCCAATCTCTTTTGAGATATAAAAAAGAAAAGCGAGCAGAGAGACATGGGGACCTCATACCACCAAGAAAGCAGCACCAGGAGCAGAAGGTGTCCTTTGGACCTGAGGTTCCTGCGCTGAGATGCTCCCAGACCAAGGGAAGACTGATGACAAGGACCTTCCTCCAGAGCCTACAGAGAGAGTGTCTTTCCCTGGAGCTGGCATCCTGAATTCAGACTTCTAGCCTACGGGACTGTGAGAGAATAAATTTCTCTTTGTTAAAGCCACCCGCTTGTGGTATTTCTGTTATAGCAGCACTAGATGACTAAGACAAGACCAAATGGGCAACTTCTGTCCAAAAGAAAAACAAGAAGGCAGGAAGAGACGGCAACTGGACGAATGGGCACAGGGAACCCCAGGTGAAAAGGGGGAGCATGCTGGTACATTATGGGGATTGCAACCAATGTCGCAAAACAACACGTGTATAAATTTCTGAAAGAGAAATTAACTTGAGCTGTAAACTTTCACCGAAAGCACAATTAAAAAAAAATTCTTTCCACTTGGGGCGTTGTGAGCAGTAGAGCATAGTTACTTTGTCTATAAAAAGGATTTTGAAATCATCTGAAGAATTCTACCAACTGCTCAGTGATGTACCTGTAGCTTTAATAGGTCTGTGTACTCCCAGGCAGTCACATAAAATGAATGACAGGGATAGGCCTGCTCACGCCAGGTTGAGTGTGAGCTAAAAAACCCAGGAGGTTTTTTTAGTTTCAGAAGTAAAACGTGCTCATTAGCACAGGGAGACAATGTGGTAGGCAAAAGGTTCTCCTTAAAGATGTCCATGCTCTAACCCCTGGAACCCACAAATATGCTACATAACACGGCAAAAGGGGCTGTGCAGATATGATTAAGGTTACAACTCTTAAAATAGGAAGATTATCCTGAATTATATGGTTGTACCCAATCTAATCGCATGAGTCATTAGAAGCAGAGAACTTTCCCTGGCTGGAAGCAGGAGACATGCAGAAGAGAGGACAGCAGAGAGATTTGAAGCACGAGAAGGACTCAGCTTCCCAGTGCTGGCTTTGAGCCAGAATGTAAGTGACCTCTAGAAACAGAATGACTTGGGCTGACAGCCAGCAAGGAAAGGAGACCTCAGTCCCACAGCCACACGGAACTGAATTCTGTCAACAACCCGAATGAGTCTAGAAGCAGATACTATCTCAGAGCCTCCAGATAAGAGCCCCCAGATCCGCTGACACCTTGATTTGGCAGAGAAACCAGCTGAGTCCATTTGGACTTAAGAACTACTGAACTGTGAGATAATAATTTTTTAAATTGCTAAATTTGTGGTCATTTGTGACAGCAGCAATAAAAACTAATATAGATAGTAAGCCAAATCACATTAGAAGTACAGTGTAATTACAACCTTTTTGTTTAAAATGATGAAATAACAACATTAAATATAATTTTGAATAAATTGAAAACTACCCATAATCCCACCACCCTAAAACAAAATTATTTTGGTTTTTTGCACATCACCTTGTTTATATACAACATGATTTGTTTATATACATGCCTACATACTTGTTGTAATAATCAAGCTTAAGATGTGCCTTATTGCATGGGGAAAAATAATCTATAGAGTTATATTCCAGAAGGGTCATACTGGTTCTCTTTAGGTGGGATTAAAAGTAATGTTCACTTCTCCATTTGCTCTAATTTCTGTAAAAGAAACATAGATTATTTGTGTAATAACAAGTATAAAAGCAAAGTTGTATGCGAAACGTGCCTCCCTGGAGTTCCTAATGTCAGGGAGGATTGGGGTCAAGGGGACTGCCATGTGAGTAGCTGGGAGCAGCTCAGGACTCTTTCTCTTTTCCGGGATTTAGAGACAGGCCAGGAGGGAGGCACTGAGGGCCTGAAAGCAAAGGAGGGCCAGGAACAGCTGAACCTGCCTGGCTGTTGGATGGGAGGATAGGAATGGGGCGGGGGGGGGGGGGGAAGTTGGGTAGTCCTGGAGGCTAAGTGGATGTCCCTGTTTTCTTTCTGGACTTCACCCTGCCTGTTCAGATGGAGTAGAAGGCTAGAGTGGGTGTCCAAGGAGACAAGTGCCAGACATGGAGGCTGTATGTCCAGGGCAGGATGGCTGTGAGAAGCTGGGGCTGGGTGCTCCTTGAAGGTGTAGGCTTTGTGGTTGGGTGGGCAGGCCCCTCCTCTCCTCATATTACCCATTCAGCACTTCAGCTCAAAGGACCTTCACAGGCATCAGACGTAATCACTGTGGAAACCAAGGCAGGGGCCACAGCACCAAGGACATGGGCCTTTACAGTTAGAAAGGTTATTAAAAGAGAATGCAGTGGGATTGCCTACAATTAAAACATAGAACAAAACATTGTACGCATATAGTTGACCCTCTGTATCTGTGGCTTCCAGGTCCGTGGATTCAACCAACCCCGTGAATCAAAAATATTCGGGGGGCGGAGCGGGTGGTAGTTCCTAAAAGCAAAACTTGCATTTGCGATGAGCCGAGCACTCTGCTGAGTCCACGGGAATGAAGTGATGTGTAGGCAGCCCCAGCTGTGGCTTCCAGTCATTTCACAGCTCCTCAGTCTCTCTCCAGCATGGGTTGTTTGAGCATTGTTTGCTTCCAGCCTCCTTCATTCACCACTTGTGTTGAGTGTACCCTCTGTTTCTGTGAAAAAAAGGCTCCTAAAAAGCTATGAACTGGTTGAGGCAATCCCTCAAAGGCTAAGAGGGAGTGTAAAGTGCTATCTCTCGACAAGAAAATAAAAACTTTGAATCTTCTGAAAAGTGGCATGTCGCTTTCTGAAGTGGGCCATAAGGTTCGTAAGGACAAAATTGAGCATTCCCATAATAAAGCTGAAAGAAGCTGAAATTTGTGGAAAGTGTTAGCGCTGCCCCTACCACAGCAAAAATGATCTCTCTGGTTCATGATAAAGTGCTTGCAAAGACTGAGAAAGCATTAAGTGTGTGGCCAGTGAACATGTCACAGAAGCATATCCCGGCTAATGGCAAAATTACCCATGAAAAAGCACTTAGCCTCTATGAGCACTACTGTGAGCGGGTTGAGGAGAGTGAGAGGAAGGAGTTTCAGGCTAGTAAGGGACGGCTGGCTAGCTCTGGAAAGCGCTGCAGCGTCAAGAACTTCAGGGTCGTGGGAGAATCGGCCTTGGCTGGTGCCCAGGCAGCATCAGCATTCCCAGGGGAGCTCCAAAAACGCATAGCAGAAAAAGGCAACCTTCCACAGCAGGTCTTCAGCTGTGATGAAACAACTATTTACATAGCATTTACGTTGTATTAGGTCTGATAAGTAATCTGGAGATGATTCAAAATATACGGGAGGATGTGTGTCGGTTATATGCAAATACCAGGCCATTGTATATAAGGGACTTGAGCATCCTCAGATTTTGGTATCCATGGGGTGGCAGGGAGGCGAGTCCTGGAACCAATCCCCTGCAGATACTGGAGGATGATTGTAAACTATAAAGTCTAGTGATAAAAAAATATTAAACCTCAAAGTCTCATAAAAAATAACCAGTTTCTGTTCACTGGACCACACACGTAAACGTCAGAAGGACCAAGTGGTTTTACTGCTCCTTCTCTTATGTTCCTGCCCTGGCTAGGGATCAGGCCAGCACTGGGCATCTCCAACATGGCCTCCTTCCCTAGGCTCTTGGTCTTCCTCACATTTCATCACTATCCCTGGGATCTGAGGCAAGAGATATCAAGGCAACTACGTAAGGGATGGGTGTGCTCTCACAGTCAGGAGTAAGGGGTCTGACAGGAGAGAGACACCAATGTCCCCCACTCCCCACCCCAACATGCACACACTCAACTTCGCCACAACCTCCTGCATTGCAGCCAGGGCCAGAGCTCAGGGCAACAGACCAGTGCCAGGGATAGTAGGGGGGCCTCTGCAACCTCTCCAGTGGACCAAGAGAAGTCTGAGTACCCCTCAGGGGAACGGGCAGCTTCACAAAGCTGTGGAGAAGGGGAGGCCCCATCTTCCCCACTGCCTGAGACAACTTCTCTACACCAAGAAAGAATGAGGCCAGTGGAGGCAAACAGATGAGAAAAAAGAGAGGACTAGTTCGAGCCCCTGAGGTCCAGCATTCTGCAGATGCTCCTTCTAGGCAGTGAGCTCCCCTGGACCCTTCCCAGGGCCTGTATCAAATGCCTCCCTTTTTCCTCCAAATGGTTTGAACTGTTGGGTTTCTGGTTTCAGAGCCACTAGGCTATGTATGCTGTACCACCGCCAACCACTAACAGCCGTTCAAGCACCTACACCCCTGAGTCCAAGACTCTCACTTTTAGGGATCCATGCTAAAGAAATAATCAAAGAGACAAAGATTTCATCACATTTGTACATATAGTAATTTTAAAAACTGTCCTAAGTTTTAACAGGACAGGGATTTTTGGCTGTTTTGTTCACAGTTATATTCCCAGAACCCAATACATTGCTTGGCTCAATAAATATCTGTTGAATGAATTAATAAACCCAAATGCTGAGCTTTGGGAGAATGGTTAAATAAACTACAGTACGTTCATGTAATAAAACACTAGCCCATTGCTGTTGAGTCGATTTTGACTCGTGTTACAGAGTAGGACTGCTCCATAGGGTTTTCCTGGCTGCAATCTTTATGGAAGCAGATTGCCAGGACTTTCTTTTCACAACACCACTGGGTGAGTTTGAACTGCCAACCATTAGGTTAGCAGTCCAGTGCAAGCCGTTTTTGCCCCCTAGGGAAGTAGTCACTAAAAATTTTGTTTTCAGTGACTTCTCTGTGGCATTGGAAAATGCTTATGATAGCATAAAAAATGTCAAAACTATAAGCACATCACATATTTCCATGATGGGAAGAGTATACACGCATAGAAAATAATACTGGAAGGAAATACACCAAACATGTTTACAGAAAATATCCTTAGAAGGTATGATTATTGATGATTTTAACTTTACTTTTACTTCTTTTGTATTCTCCAAATTTTCTTCAATAAGCATATATTACTTTTTTAATCAGAAAAAGATTATAGAAATATTTTACTTAATAGTAAACATTTGGTCCCCATTTTTAAGGTGCAGAAGCTAAGGGTCCGGGGCTTACCCAGGAGTTCGATTCTTGGAACATCACCTGGATGAAAATGCCAGAAAATGGACCCCTTCCTGAGGGTGGGGGTGTGGATTATCAGGTAAGGGCTAGGGGAAGCTGGTAGAGACGGTGGGAAGCTAGCGGTCCCTGTCACTATATGGCTCCTTACTTATACGTATTTACTACCGATGGAAAAGGAAACTTCCATTTGTGGAGCTTTTAAAGGCAAGTGGTGGTGCGCGGAGGAGGTGGAGGTGCAGACTTGCTTCTATTTTTAGCCAACCCGATAACTTCCTAAACGGAGAAACTGAAGCTACTTGTAATCTAGTTAAGGCGAATTCGCATGAACCATCCAAGTTCAAGCGAACAAACCGATGCCCCGCCGCCTCTCCGCGCGAGCCGGGATGGGGCGGGCGGAGGTGGGGCGCCTCCGGGCTCCATCCCGGGGCGCTCGCTACGGGGTGCGGGGCTTGGAGTCCACAGGTCTTCATGATCCCCTGTCCGACCTCCGACCAGGAGGCTCTCTGGTAGCCCCTCGGATCGGCCATTTGGAGAAGTTCTCTTGGCAATGAAGAGTGGCTGACGGCTAGCCACAGAAAAGACATCGGCACCTCGGCTCTTGGAAAGGAAAGGCCCCGGCCGGCAGGTACACGGCCCGCACGCGAGGCCGGAATCCCGAATTCACCACGTGTTGTCTGAGGCTCTACCCTCTGACCCCAAGCGGAGGCGGGCACACGGCCTCGGCCCGGCTGCCCATTGGCCCGCTCCGAGCTACCGGCCGCGGATTGGCAGCCCGGGTGGGCGGGCCACGTGGGGCCCTGCGGCGCCGTGCGCAGCCTGCGTGTCAGCGAGCGAGCGGGAAGGCGTCGCGAGATCCTCCGCAGGGTGCGTCGGGTCCCTGCGAGTATTCCCGTGTTGGCGCCCCGGCGCCGGCTGAGCCCAGCCCCGCCCCAACCCGGAAACGCCCCGGAACTCCCTGGCTCCGGCTCCCTCGGCCGCACTGCCTGCTGGGTCCCCGCACTCCCCGCCCTTCCGGTAGTACCTCCGGGCCGGCGCTGCGAGGGTTCCTGCGGCTGCCCAGGAGACGAGGCGCCCGGGGCCATGAGCGTGGGCTTCATCGGCGCTGGCCAGCTGGCCTGTGCGCTGGCGCGCGGCTTCACGGCCGCAGGTGAGGGCGTGGGGCGGGAGCGGATGCCGGCGGCCCCTAAGTCTGGTCGGTGAACAGGCTTCACCCGGTGAGAATGAATGAGTGAATGAATGAATGAGTGAGGAGTTCACATTTGGGGGGTGGAAGAAGACTCTTGTTAAGGCAGCGAATCTTAGTCTTCTGTCCGCAGAAAGGACTTGCGAGGGGAGGGAGGTGGTGGGTTTTGATTGTGTTTTCCCAGGGGGAGGATGGGACAGCTGGTGGAAAAGCTCTGTCTTCTGCAGGCATCTTGTCCGCTCACAAGATAATAGCCAGCTCCCCCGAAATGGATCTGCCCACGGTGTCGGCGCTCAGGGTAGGTGGGGCAGGAGGGGGTAGGGGCGAGCGTGGGGGCCCAGGAGTAGGGTGGCCTGAGCAGGTGGAGGATTAAATGAGGTAATTATGTCCGGAAAGCACCTACGGGAACACCTAGTAAAAACCAGTTGTCATCAGTTTAACTCCAACTCTTGGCTACCCCATGTGTGTCTGAGTAGAACTGCGCTTTGTAGGGTTTTCGGTGGCTGATCTTGGGAAGCAGATGGCCAGGCCTGTCTTCCCAGGTGCCTCTGGGTGGATTTGAACCTCCAACCTTTCTGTTAGCAGCCGAACATGTTAACTGTTTGCACCACCCAGGGATTCCTGGTACATAGTAGGTATTCATTTTTCTCCATTGACCAGCTCTTTGAGCTTAAAGTCCTCAGCCCTTCTGAGGCCCAGTGTCCTAATTTATAAAATAAAGACAATAGCTACTTTGCCGAATTGTTGTGAGGTGTGAATGAACACATTGGGAAAGAACATGGTTAGTTAGTTGCTCTTCTCTCTGAAAACAGTATGTCAAATCTTCCCCCAAAACCTGGTGTCTTAGTCATCTAGTGCTGCTATAACAGAAATACCACAAGTGGGTGGCTTTAATGAAGAGAAATTTATTCTCTCATAGTCCATTAGACTAGAAGTCCGAATTCAGGGTGCCGGCTCCAGGGGAAGGCTTTCTATCTCTGTCAGCTCGAGAGGAAGGTCTTTCTCACCAGTCTTGCCCTGGACTAGGAGTTTATCAGGTATAGGGACCCCGGATCCAAAGGATGCCCTTCACTCCCCATGTTGCTTTCTTGGTGGTGTGAGGTCCCCAACTCTCTGCTTGCTTCCCTTTTCTTTTATGTCTTGTAAGATAAAAGGGGAAACCCTGGTGGCATAGTGGTTAAGTGCTACAGCTGCTAACCAAAGGGTCGGCAGTTCGAATCCACCAGGCGCTCCTTGGAAACTCTGTGGGGCAGTTCTACCCTGTCCTATAGGGCACTGGGTTAAGATAAAAGGTGGTGCAGGCCACACCCCAGGGAAACTCCCTTTACATTGGATCAGGGATGTGATCTGGTAAGGGTGTTACAATCCCACCCTAATCCTCTTTAACATAAAATTACAACCACAAAATGGAGGACAACCACAGAATACTGGGAATCATGGCCTAACCAAGTTGATAGACACATTTTTGGGGGGATATAATTCAATCCATGACACCTGGGCAATGAGGGAGAGGATGGCTAATGAGGTAGGGGACAGGCAAGGCCGTGTCTAGGATGGGATGATGTCCCTACCACTACAGGTCCCTGCTTCAAGTCTGGAGTCCTAGAGTGGTGGGTGTCCTCCAGTGGTCCAACCCGGGGTCCACACGGAGGCTGTGTGGTCTGATGAACAGGTTGCAGGCATTGGGAAAGGACCTGACTTGGCCCTTCTAACAGCCACAGGCACCAGCATTTTACCTTTCCCTTTCCCCAGGCCACTTTCCAACTATGGAGCCTTTTTCCTTAACAGAGGGTCCCCTGGGTGCCTGAGGATTGATGGGGGTTGGAGGACAACCACTTCCTGGTTACCACGAAGAAGCTGGTTGAGGCCAGTTCCTTGCTCATTTGTCCAGTAGTAGCAATGGAAAACTGTGCCAATTGGGGTAGGAGCTGAACCCTGAGTGGGCAAGGCTGCAACTGGCAGAGTGGGCTTGGCAGGCTTCAGCTGCTCCTGGGGTGGGTTGAGTGCACACAGCTGCCCAGCACTGTGAGCACTGCTGTCTCCTCCTGCAGAAGCTGGGTGTGCATCTGACCCGCAGCAACAAGGAGACGGTGCTCAACAGTGATGTCCTGTTCCTGGCGGTGAAGCCACACATCATCCCCTTTATCCTGGATGAGATCGGAGCCGATGTCAAGGACAGGCACATCGTGGTCTCCTGTGCGGCCGGTGTCACCATCAACTCCGTGGAGAAGGTGCCTGTCTCAGCCTTGTGTGAGGAGGGTGGCCGTGAATGGGTGGATGCTTGTGAGGAGCTATGCCCTGGCAACTTGCTTAGTCGTCTTCTTTGCTGCAGAAGCTGATGGCTTTCCAGCCGGCCCCCAAGGTGATTCGCTGCATGACCAACACGCCTGTGGTGGTGCGGGAGGGTGCCACCGTGTACGCCACGGGCACTCATGCCCTGGTGGAGGATGGGCACCTCCTGGAGCAGCTCATGAGCAGCGTGGGCTTCTGCACCGAGGTGGAGGAGGACCTGATTGACGCCGTCACGGGGCTCAGCGGCAGCGGTCCTGCCTACGTGAGGCTCTCACGCTTTCTTGACCTTCCTGGGAGCCTGTCGGAGCAGATGGGCTGGCAGGCAGGCTTGTCTGGGGTCACCCACCTCTTGGTACAGCTGTGTGGTAGAAGCTGACTCCTTAGAGCTAGTTCCAGTCATCAGGAAAAGTAGACCCTGGGGAATGCCCTCTAGCCCTGGCCTGGTGCCTGGGGCTCACAGAGTGTCTCCACAGGCTTTCATGGCCCTGGATGCATTGGCTGATGGCGGGGTGAAGATGGGCCTCCCGCGGCGCCTGGCAGTCCGACTAGGGGCCCAGGCCTTGCTGGTCAGTATCTCCTCTCACATCCAAGGTGTGGAATGGGTTCCAGAGAGTCACAGAGCTGGGGCCAGGGGTTGGTTTGTTGGGGAGCTGGGATCAGGGTTGGGGAGGAACAGTGGACTTGTAGGAGCCTGTCCCAGCATGTATCAGCAGCCTTCTCCTCTAATGGCCCCTTCCTGCCATAGGGAGCTGCCAAGATGCTGCTGGATTCAGAGGAGCACCCAGGCCAGCTCAAGGACAATGTTTGCTCCCCTGGGGGTGCCACCATCCACGCCTTGCACTTCTTGGAGAGTGGGGGCTTCCGGTCCCTGCTCATCAATGCCGTTGAGGCCTCCTGCATCCGAACACGGTGGGTCTAGCTCGCTCTCCTTCCCAGCCCCAGTCCCTCCACTTCTCACCAGCCCCAGGTCCAGGCTGGGCACCGTCTGTAGAACTTGCCACCTTGGGTCCCATTAGCAGTTCTGGGACCTGTGCTGAGGTTAATAACCACTACTTATTAGACTTTGTATAGGCTAAGGGTTTGCAGGCATCGTTTCATTTAATTCTCCACACAGCTCTGATGGCTGGGATTAGCTTTGATGTGTAGATAAGGGCGTTCAAGCTTAGAAACAATTTGCCCAAGGTCAGTGGAGGTAGAACCCAACCTCAAGTCTGTGACTCTGGAGCAGGTTGACCACAGATACACTTAGATCAAACAAGATAAATAAAACCTGTATGTACATACTTAAATAGCACTTCTAAGAAGCTTGGGGGAAGCGTTCGGTTTGGGATTCTAATGTGTTAACGAGATTAATGAGGGTTGGAGGTTGTGTGGCTGGGGAAGCTTCATGCAGCCTTGGCTCTAAGGTTTATTGCCCTCCTCCTTCATCGCTTCGGGGGCTTTGTCTGCAGGGAGCTACAGTCCATGGCTGACCAAGAAAAGATCTCTCCAGCTGCCCTCAAGAAGACCCTCCTGGACAGAGTGAAGCAGGAATCGTCCACAGTGTCCACGCTGACCCCCTCCAACCCAAGGACGCTCCTCACAAGAAGCCCAGCCCTGGGAGGCAAGAAGGGCTAAGGCAGCCTCCACCTGCTCTGTGGTCCAGGGCCCTCAGCTGAGGGGCCTTGTCCCACCCACACACGCACACCCAGTCCCCAGTCATGTATGCCAAGGGCAGCCTCTGGTAGCTTCCAGGTTCTTGTGATAAAAACCTCCTTAAACCTGTTCAGATCAGCCCATTCTGATAAGCGGCACTGGTTACCTGTCCTGTCCCATGTGGAAAGATGCTCCAGAGGGGTGGTGGGTGCTGGAAGCCAGATGAACCCTGCACACCTCCAGTGTTGGCAGAGAGAGAGGCTGGACTTCAGCCCCAGCCAGACAGGAAAGTCTGGGGAGGACTTTAACTAGGGTACATTGTAGCCTAATACAGGGTCAGTTTCGATGTCAAATAAGGAAGTGAGAGATGAAACTGTGGTATGGATTTTTCTCTTTGAATTCATAAAGGGAAAAGAAGTAAGCAACTTAGAATTTCACAGTCGATCAGAAATGTACCAAATTAGACTATCCTTGTATGGAGCCCTGGTGGCATTGTGGTTAAGAGCTATAGCTGCCACCCAAAAGGTCAGCAGCTCAAATCCACCAGCCGCTCCTTGAAAACCTTATGGGGTAGTTAGTTCTCTGTCCTGTAGGGTCATTATGAGTACGAATCGACTTAACGGCAACGGGTTTGGTTTTGGTTTTATTTGTGTCTCTTACTCCATAGATGTGCCGTTTAAAAAGTGCTGTTCAGAGCTGTTACATTTAGCTGTTTTAATAAAGCTTTATTTTCTTGCTTTTCTACTTTTTTTTATGCCTGTTACTAAGTCATCATTCTAGAACACTTGAAGCTCTTAGGTTCTCCCTGTTTCTCTGGGGGAATGTTGTCGAAGGGCAAGCAGTCGGGGTGAGAGGAAGCAGGCCAGGCTGGGATGTGATGAAACTCTTGCTCTATCCCACCCCCATCAGGGTTGGGAGATTGTGTTCTGGATGGCCAAGCTGATGGCAGAGAAGAGCCAAGTGTCCCGGGGAGGGGGACCGGCAGCCTGGACACAATAACTCTGCCTGTTTTGTTGGCCCACTGTCTGCCCAGCATGGGGCTGCACACTAAGTGCTCACACGTGTCCTCTGGGGCAGGCTGCTGCCTCTCCTCACTTTCATAGAAGATGCGAGGCCTGGAGAGAAGCAGTCACCTTGTCCTACTGCTGGTTGCTGGTGGAGGCATCTGTGTTCTTAGCCACCAGCTCCCTGCCTTCCAGAAGCTGAGGCTGGCTGTGCCATCCACAAACCAGGCTAAGCCTGAGGTTTCCTCGTGGGCTGGTAAGCCTAGCATTTGTCTCCAGGAACTTGCTGCCTTGTCCCAGGGGCAGGTGGGCTGTTCTTTTTTTTTTTTTTTTAAATAACATTTTATTGTGTTTTCAGTTGAAAGCTTACACAGCAAATTGGGTTCCCATTTGACGGTTCCTACACAAGTTGTTCACTGACACTAGTTGTATTTTTCACGATGTGTCAACAGTCTCATTAATTGTGTTCTGGTTGTTCTGTTTCCAGTACTCTAGTTTCCCTGCCTCCCTTCTCATCTTTGCTTTAGGGTAATTATTGACCTTTTGGTCTCACAGGTTTTTTTGTTTTGTTTTTTTATGGAACACGGTACTAATGGGTAATATCCTTTCTTTTGTGTGCCAATCTGTTACTTTGCTAAAAGGTGCTCTCGGATAGTTTTGGTTCAAAGTTTAAAGAGTATCTCAGGACAATAGTCTCGAGGAGCCCCCTAGTCTCAACTGGCCCATTAAGTCTGGCATTTTGAAGAATTAGAGCTCTGTGTGTTTCTCCCATTCTGTCTGATGGGTGGGCTGTTTCTGAAAAGGCGTGGGGATCGGCAAGAGTTAGGAGCTGAGTTCAAATCTTAGATTCCGCTGCTTTCAACTAGCCAACTCGGGTCAGACATCCTCAAAAGGTTCCAATATGTGTTAACTGCTGCCACGTGGAATGGCCCAACAGGACATCCGGAACATGGTGGGCCCTCCTGCTGAGGAGGAAGGGGAGCCCTCTCATTCCCCGGCGTCAGGGCAGCCCCGGCTCCAACTCCAAACCCAAGAGCCCATGAGGAGGCTCATTCCAGTGGGGATGAGATGACAAGGACAGAAATACGAAGGCTAGCATTTTGTTAGCCCACTATGTGGCAGGCCCCTTGCAGACATTACATAGAAATCTCATCACAGCCTGAGGGGCTGGGTATAATTATTCTTGCTCTTCAGACGAGTTAAGTGAGGTTCAAAGGGTTTAGATAAGTTGCCCAGAAATATTTTTCTTCTTTGTTGGTCAGAAAGATTTTTTTAATTTTTATTGTGCTTTAAGTGAAAGTTTACAAATCAAGTCAGTCTCTCATACAAAAATTTATATACACCTTGCTCTGTACTCCTAGTTGCTTTCTCCCTAATGAGACAGCACACTCTTTCCCTCCACTCTCTATTTTCGTGTCCATTCGGCCAGCTTCTGCCCCCTCTGCCCTCTCATCTCCTCTCCAGACAGGAGTTGCCCATGTAGTCTCATGGTCTACTTGATCCAAGAAGCTCATTCTTCACCAGTATCATTTTCTATCCCATAGTCCAATCCCTGTCTGAAGAGTTGACTTTGGGAATGGTTCCTGCCTTGAGATAATAGAAGGTCTGGTGACCATAACCTCTGGGGTCCTTCTAGTCTCAGACCACTAAGTCTAGTCTTTCACGAGAATTGCTCAGAAATATTTTAATAGATATTTCACCATAGATACAAATGGCCAATAAGCACTTGAAAAGATGCTCAATATCATTACCTAATAGGAAAATGCAAATCAAAACCAAATGAGTTCATTCATCTATTTGATCACTGTATTTTGAGAGTCTATAATGAAAATAAGTAGAGTGAATTTTGAACTGGGTGGCAGGCCCAGAGACTTAAGTAGTTGAGAAGCATCCACGTTAAGGCTTTAGCCTCGTGGTTTTTATCCGCGTACACTGTATGTGGTTATGGCAAAGGCATTGGAGTCGTCTGTCCCATTGCAGTCTGTCCACTGTGAGACTAGGAGCCAAATGAGGCACCTCACACCCTTGAAGCTCCCCTGCCCAGTTCTATCTTCCTTCCAACTCGTAGTCCTTCACACTCAACGACAGCCTCTGCCTCTTCTCCTGAGCCGCCTCTAGAGGGCGAGGTAATCCCAGCCTGTCCAATATCTAAGTATTTTGTTCATCACACACAAACACACACCTCACACACCGCCTGCTGCAGCCTGAAAACCATCACGTCAGATGCCGTATAGACAATCTTGTCATTTGTGAGAAATCTAATCATTCCAAAGAGCAATACAGAGTAAGAGTGATACTACTTCATTTCCACTGCTGAACGTCCACTATGAGAATTACATTTCTAGACTTACTTTGTTTTCATTGTCCCATTTGAAAAAAAAATCTTTGATGTGTGGATAATGCCAAATACCACCCATTTTGTCCCCTAGCATTCGTTATGAAGATTAATAATACTATTTCTGCAAAGAAATAGTTATTAGAGTACTTATGCTAACCAAAGGGTCGGCAGTTCGAATCCGCCAGGCGCTCCTTGGAAACTCAATGGGGCAGTTCTACTCTGTCCTATAGGGTCACTATGGGTCGGAATCGACTTGAGGGCACTGAGTCTGGGATGCCCTGATTTGGCTAAAAAATTCTCTGTAACTGGCCACATAAATTAATCCTGCAGGATAAAAAAGAATAATGGGATCTTTCTGCTGTTTTACATAATATACAGGAAAAATCATCATTAATACCTTTCAAAGGGCTTTGGTAATAAAATGTAACTTCTAAGACCTTAAAAAAAAAAAAGGAAAGTTCTTTCAAAGTTTCATTTGGTTATTTTTATAAACATTCTTTGTCTAAAAAAAAAAACCCAATGAGATACCACTTCACATCCGCTGTCGTTAATTGCTGTTGAGCGGGCTCTGACTCCTGGCACCCCATGTCTGCGGAGTAGGTCTGCCCCACAGGGTTTTCAAGGCTGTGACCTTTTGGAAGCAGGTCACCAGGCCTGTCTCCTGAGACTTCTCTGGGTGGGTTCGAACCATTGCGCCACCCAGGGACTCCTCACACCCACTAGGATGAGTATAATAAAAAAAGACAGACAATAACAAGTGTTGGTGAGGATGTGGAGAAGATGGAACTCTCACAAGTCACTGATGGGAATGCAAAATGGTGCAGCCACTTTGGAAAGCAGTTTGGCAGTTCCTTAAGTTAAATACACAGTGACCATAAAAACCAAACCCATTGCCGTTGAGTCGATTCTGACTCAGCAACCCTCTAAGACAGAGTAGAACTGCCCCATAGGGTTTCCAAGGAGTGGCTGGTGGATTCGAACTGCCAGCCTTCTGGTTAGCAAGCCTGTTCTTAACCACTGCCCCACCAGGGCCGCAGAGTTATCATACCAAAAACCAAACCTGTTGCCGTCAAGTCAATTCTGACTCATAGTGACCCTGTAGGACAAAGTAGAACTGCCCCATAGAGTTTCCAAGGGGCGCCTGGTAGATTTGAACTGCTGACCTCTTGGTTGGCAGCTGTAGCTCTTACCCACTACGCCACCAGGGTTTCCAGAGTTATCACATGACTCTTCAATTCCACACTTAGGTATACAAAGAAATGAAAACATATGTCCACACAAAGACTTACACATAAATGTTCCAAGCAGTGTTATTCACAGTAGAAACAACTCGAATGTCCATCACCTGGTGAGCTGATGTACAGATGTGGTACGTGCATGCCAGGGCATACTGATATTCAGCAATAAATTTCTGACACATGCTACAACATGGGTGAACCTCAAAAACACTATGCTAAGTGAAAAAAACCAAACCCAAAGGCCACATATTGTGTGGCGCCATTTTTATGGAACACCCACACAAAGGAAATCTCTGGAGACTAACAGTGGCTGCTAAGGTTGGGGGTGGGGATGGGAAGTGACTGCAAACAGGTCCCAGGTTTCTGTTTGGAGTGATGGAAATGATTTAAAATAAGATTGTGGTGATGGTTGCACAACTCTAAATATATAATCATTGAATTGTACACTAAAAATGGGTGAATTTTATGATACAAAGTATACTCAACAAAATTTCAAAAAACTGTAAGTCCAGGTTGGAATTTGCTAGGAAGTGGTGGTGCCTATTCTTGTGCTAGTGAGCTTCCGAGACGAATGAAGTCCGCCCCCTCATCTTCTTTCCCTCCTCTACTACCCTGCCAGGCCACCCCCTTTCCAGGCCTGAACCTACCAACATGCATTTACTGAGGATCTACTAAATGCCAGGCTCCGGCTTGTGCTTGGTTCATGGGGTCGACCTGGCTCAGGTGGGGTCTCTACGGTGAAACCCACTGCCCTTAGTTTCCAAGCTTCAACCAGGTGTGGTCAGGGTAGCTGAGGCCCTGGTACTTCTCCGGGGAGAGGGAGGAGATGAGCCATTCCTTGGAGAACAGCTCTGGTCATCTCTCCTGGGCCGTTGTCTGGAGTGGACCAGACTTCCAGCTCCCATGTGCCCAGCCGCTCACTTAAAGGGCTGCCTAGCTCTGTGGCTGGTGCCGCAGGCAGGCCAGGGCCTGGCAACTCCCCGAGGTGGCCTAGGGAGCCTCCATGGGGCCAGGCCCTGGATGGAGGTTCTAAAGCTTTGATTCCTGCCCCTCAGGTGCCTGAGCCATCAGGAAAACACCCACGTGTCCCTTCAGGCCTTCCAGGAGTAAGAGCTGGGGTTCCAGGTAAGCTCTGCCTTTTCAAGGAGTATCTGCTGAATGCTGCCTCTGGGCCAAGCACCCTGCTGGGCTGAGTGTGCCCTAGGCAATAAGACTTTGTTGTGGTCCTGAGTTGTGCAAGGGCGGGAAGCGATGTGTAAACAGAGAGATGTCGAAAGGCAGCTGGAGAATGTGTAGGAGAGTGTCAGGCAGTGTGCTAACCATCTGCTCCTTGTCCTCCTCCCGCCAGCTTCCTCCTCGCTCTTCTCTTCTCAGGCTTCGTTGACAGTCAGGCTTAGAACAGGCCTCAGTCCTGATTTCATAATTGACTTCACTTGTCAGCGGCTGTTTAGCGGCCCCTACTCGTGGCGATCCCATGCACAACAGAACAAAATACTTCCTGGTCTTGCGCCATCCTCATGATTGGTTTTGGATTGGACCATTGTGATCATAGAGTTTTCACTGGCTAACTTTCGGAACCAGATTGCCAGGCCTTTCTTCCTAGTCCATCTTAGTCTGGAAGCTCTGCTGAAACCTGTTCAGTATCAGAGCAACAGGCTAGCCACCACTGACAGAGGAGTGGTGGCTGCACATGACACGCATTGGTCAGGGACTGAACCTGGGTCTCCCACATGGAAGGTGAGAATTCTACCATGAAACCACCGGTGCCCTCACTGACTTCTCTTAACTGGAGCCTGGAGAAACACTTTCTTACTTAGTGCGTCGATTTTGCTGTCCTATAAAATGGACATAAGAACCTCTGCCCCCAACTATTAACAAAAGTTGTTTTGGGGATTGTAGGGTTGAGGATGGCACAGGACCAGGCAGTGGTTCGTTCTGTTGCAGGCAGGGTCTCTGTGAGTCGGAGTCCACTGGACGGCACCTAACAACATCAACAACAGGATGAGGTTGACTTCTCACTTGATTTATTTATTTTACTTTAGGTAATTTGTTGATTACAGGCATGACTTTGGTAGTTAAAATATAAGATTAGGCATTTTTCCACTGCTCCTCACACGCAGGCTGCGCGGGAACACAAACACAAACCCCCACCTCCCGCTGCCGAAGATCTCACTGTTACTAAGCAACGCTCTCTGGAGGGACATGAGTGCTGATCTGAGCCACAGGGCTGGCTGTGCTTTCCCTCACAATTCCAGGCAGTATAGACAGGCCTTTCTGCGCATCTTATCAAAATGTTTGTAAACCCTTAACCTGTGCTTTCCTTTCAACAACAAACCAGAACATAAACAAAAATGGGTATTGTTAGTATGTAGAATCAGCAGGATTTGAAAATGAAATACACCTCTTTTCAAGGTCTAAGCCAGTGTGTATAATATACCACCTTACGTAACCAAAACCAAACCAAACCCATTGCCATCTAGTAGATTCTGACTCATAGCAACCCTATAGGACAGAGTAGAACTGCCCCATCGGGTTTCCAAGGAGCAGCTGGTGGATTCAAACTGCCTACCTTTTGGTTAACAGTTGAGCTCTTAACCATTGTGCCACCAGGGCTCCACCTTATCGAAGAAAGGGGGGAGATGAGAAGTTGAATAAAGAAACACTAGAAGGATGCACAAGAAACCAACAAAAGGTGGTACTCGGTTGGGGTGGGGAGGTAATGTGATGGGGCAGGTGGGGGCAGGGGCAGGATTACATTATAAACTTTTTTTTATTGTATCGATTTCTGAATCATACAGAAATAGATAGCAGCTGTCAAGTCAACTCCAACTCATGACGACTTTATGTAAAACAGAAGGAAACGTTGCCTGGTCCTGTGCCATCCTCACAATTGTTGGCATGTTTGAGTCCATCGTTGCAGCTACTGTGCCAATCCATCTCACTTAGGGTCTCCCTCGCTCTTGCTGGCCCTCTACTTCACCAAAATGATGTCCTCCTCGATTGATTGATCCCTCTTGATGACACGTCCAAAGCAAGCGAGTTAGATAATGTTCTGTTGTGATCCAGAAGGTTTTCATTGGCTAGTTTTCCTGGTGGCATAGTGGTTAAGTGCTGCAGCTGTTAACCAAGAGGTTTGCAGTTCAAACCCGCCAGGCGCTCTTTGGAAACTCTATGGGGCAGGTCTACTCTGTCCTATAGGGTTGCTATGAGTCGGAATCGACTCGATGGCAGTGGGTTTGGTTTTTGGTTTAGTTTTCAAAAGTAGATTGCCAGGCCTTTCTTCCTAGTCTGTCTTAGCCTGGAAGCTCCACTGAAACCTGCCCACCATAGGCGAGTCTGCTGGTATTTGAAACATCAAAGGCATAGCTTCCAGCATTGTAGCAACATGTAAGCCACCGTAACATGACAAACCGTCAGACGGGTGCTGGGTGAATCACGTAAGGTACTATCTATTCACAAAATACATTTTGAAAATTTCTAGGGGGCTGCTTAGGCCTCGCCAGGCATGCGGTGCTTAGCAGAGGTCAATGAGGGCTAGAGCATGTCCTTCCAGCCCCGCTGTGGTCTAGAACTATGTCCAGGAACACTCTGAGCTTGGGAGTGTCTTCCTCAGCAAAGGCGGACACATGGATCTTCCATGCCCCAGGTTTTCCCTCCACCTAAGCTCACCTTCTGTGTTGCTAGTTCCCAAAACGGGTGGGGAGCACTGCTTAAGCTCCTGTAGCACCCAGGCCTCTCTACTGGCACCTATCATATGGTGTGGTAATAATCTGTTTACCAACCCATCTCCCCCACCAGCCTGGTGCTCCCAGAAGGAATAGCTGGATTGGAGGCCATCCCTCAGGTCCTAGCACAGGGCATGGCACCCAATAAACATGGTTGGATGAATGCATACATCCATGAATAAATAAATGACGGCTCTTCTGCTTGAATGTCAGCTTGGGCTATTTCCTGATGTACCTCAGGTCTACTGGGCGTGAGAACATAGTGCAGCTCCCAGCCTGCCCTTAGACTTGTTTGGTTAAAAGAAAAAAAAAACAACCTAACCAGTTGCTGTCGAGTCAATTCCAACTCATGGTGACCCCAGGTATGTCAGAGTAGAAATGTGGTCCATGGGGATTTCTAGGGCTGATTTTGAAGAAAGAGATCACCAGGCCTTTCTTCCAAGGCACCTCTGGGTGGATTTGAACTGCCAACCTTTAGGTTAGCAGTTGAACACAAACTGTTTGTGCCACCGAGGGACCTTAGTCAAGCACTTGGACTTTTCCTATTTATTGAGTGTTTCTGAAGTGCTGAGCTTGTACCTGACTGGCTTGGATATAGGGAAAGCATAGTGAATTTCTCTTCTGGCCATTCTGCCTCCAGTGCCTCCACTAGTGCCCCCTGCCCCTGTCCCAGCAGGCTGTCTAGATGAGGGTGCTTCGGTAGCGGATACCTCAATGGCATCCTGCCATGTTATTCAGGTAAGACGGATGCGGCTCAGGTACGTTTGATGAGCACTGGGATGTAAATCAATTTCGTAACAGTTTTCAATTTTAGGAGCGGTTGCATGGATGAATGTTCATTCTTGCTTGGTGATATAAATAACCCAAAACTTACTTGGTGGGCTGGAGCAGCAACATGAGAGAGTTGGCTAGACATCGAAGCATTTTCTTATCAGCTGAGGTACTTCAATACTGGGTGACCCAGACAGGCTGAGAAATCTTTGCCTCTGGGATTAAAAAAAATTGATTAGCTTTCATCTGAAGTCTGTTCAGTCACTGTTCCTCCCTGAATTCTAAGATGTGTGAAGACTAAATTGGAATTTAATTTGTAGTACCTTTTCAATTAAATTACGGTGAAGATTGTTTTCTTGCTGCCAGTTTTGTTCATAAATTTTTGGGAACACAAAGACCAAAGGCCTGAGTTCTAATCTTCCCAAGCCAGGTGATCTTGGACAAGAGACTCATCTGTTTCAGTTTCAACTAGTTATTAGTTAATTAAAATGAAATATAATTGCCTGCCCTTCTCCCAGGGTGGTTGGTTGCTTTGGGTAAAGCCTGTGTGTAGCCTGAGTCACAGCACCTCCTGGTGGCCCAGCCCCTCGGCAGGTGAGGGCACTGCCCTGACTAGCCCCTCCACTTGCTGCAACCCCACACACAGCAAAGTTGGCGCTGTGATGGCTCAGTGGTTAAGAGTTCGGCTGCCAACCAAAAGGTCAGCAGTCTGAATTCACAAGCTGCTCCTTAGAAATCTTATGGGGCAGTTCTACTCCGTCCTGTAGGGTCACTGTGAGTCTGAATTGACTCCACAGCAATGTTTTTTTTTTTTAAGATGGGGAGAGGAGCCCTGGTGGCGCAGTGTTAAAGCACTTGGCTGCTAACAGAAAGTAGGCAGAACTCACCAGCCGCTCCTTGGAAGAAAGGTATGGAAGTTGGCTGCTGGGAATATTACAGCCTTGGAAACCCTAGGGGGCAGCTCTGCTTTGTCCTACAGGGTCGCTATGAATCAGGATCAACTTGACAGCAATGTTTTTTTTTAAGATGGGAAGCCCTGCCCATATACCTCTTCAGGCAGCTTCTCATATATGACCTAAAATGTAGAAATTTCCTTAATAAACTAGTATGCATGTTCTTCCTATGTATCTAGTCTTATGCCCGTAAGACACATGCTCTCATTTAATCTTTAACTGAATAATTATGATGTCGTTATTATGTACTCATTTTACTGATGGGAAAACACGCTCGGAGAAGTTAGGGACACAGCCAGGGAGGGGAAAGGCCTGGGTGCCTAAAGCCAAGACGTATTTTCTGAAGCCCTGGACTGTCCTGCTCTGACCGAGGGGTCCTGGCTGAGACATGGGAACAACTGGAAAACGAGGTTGGGTGAGAAGCTGTGGGGTGCAGACAGAGACTAATGCTGTGGGGGCCCCTGACAGGGGCTTGGGTAAAAATTGGCCTGGTTTACAGCCTTCAGTGGAGGGGAGGCCCTTGTTTCTGAGAGTCCTGAGCCATGAGGGAATTGGCTCTAAGAGCAGAGAAGTAAACATTTTCATTTTTTTGAAAAGCAAATGTAACTGTCACTCCTACCTGTCTTTTGGATTAAGGGAAAGGAGCAAGAGGTGAGCATTTATTGAGTTCCTTCTCAACCTCAGTGCCCACATCTCTCCACGAAGCTCCGTTTGTGCTAAACAGATGTATCTCTCTCTGCTGAACCCCCAAGCCACCTTTCCCCACCGCCCTCCTGGGTCTCATTCCCATCATCCCCTCCATCCTCAGTGATGTCCTTGCCCTCTTTTCTGCCCCTTTAAGTGCTTCACATTTCAGCCTTAGCCCCAGCTCCTTCCCCCACATCCAGCCCTCAACCACCCTTAGCACCCTGGACCTTTCCCTGTTAACTTTCCATTGAACTTCACACTTTAGTAGCTCTTGCAAGCTGACAGGGTGCTGTCACCCATTGCACCCAGTAGGACTCTCACAATGATCCTGGGAGGCAGATAGGGTGGGGCGGGTGTCCCCATCTCACTTGCTGAAGGCCCCTGTTGGGGGGGTGGTGTAGCTGGTCCAGCCTTGGAACGCCAAGCCCTCTTTCCTGTTTCCCCTTCATTTTCACAGGCGAGCTCTCAAGGCCCTCAGGTCAGCAGCAGTGGCTCCTAAAAATCAGGGCTTCCAGTTTGAACCCCCGCTGAAAATGTGAATTTCTAACAAGTTCCCTGCTGATAATTTGCATTTCCACCCAGATATATTGAGTCAGGCACTGGGGTGGGGATACTGAGTCAGAACCTATGCGTTTTAACAAGATCCCCAGGTGATGCTTATGTATAACGTCCCGGGAACTTGTTAGACAGGTAAATTCTCAGAAGGGGTTGAACGGGAAGGAACTAGTTAGAAGCCCTGCTAACAATGCACCTTACTGGCAGTCCCACGGAAACCCTGGTGGCATAGTGGTTAAAAGGTATGGCTGCTAACCAAAAGTTCGGCAGTTCGAATCCACCAGGCACTCCTTGGAAACCCTATGATTTTTTTTTTTTTTTTTGGCAGTCCCACAAATAAAGCTGGTTGCCAGCGCAGGCCCTCCCCAACCCTTGCCCAGATAAAGCGAACAGACTCCCCTGCGCCACTAGAGGGCGCCAGGCGCCAACCGCTGAACACCCTGGGCACCCTGATCCAGGCGGTAAAACCCATCCGCGTGTGCTGGGAGAAACCAGATCTAGAGACACTCCATCCAGCTGGGTGCCCCGCGTGCCAGGGGGACGGGTAGTTTCATGTATTCACGTAAAAAAAAACAGCCCAGCTGTAGGTTAAAGAGAGAGCACTTAAATTAATTCTCTGCTTCCTTTTCGAAGAAGCTGTCCTGGCTAACCCACAGACCTGGGTCCCTTCCCTTGGCATCCCAGAACTGAGGGAAGGGGCCTTATCAAGTGCCCACTGTGTCCTGGCTTCTTGTAGACCATCTGAATCAGTGTATACCAGTCTTACTCAGAAAGAGGCCTTGGGAGTCAGACAGGCCTTGTTTGAATCTCAGTCTGGCTGTGTGACCTTGGACAGTTACTCAACCTCCAGGAATTTATCTGTAAAAGGAGGATGCTAACAGTCAACACCTGGAAGGGTTGAGATGAGGGTTAAACGAGATAAAGGGTTTAGCATGGTGTCTGGCACCAGGTAAGCACCAGTAACCAGAGGTTGCTGTTCTTATTACAATGTTAAGGAATCTGGCAAGTCCCTCCCTGAGTTGGGCAAACAGTTAAGTGCTTGCCACAAGGTATGAACCCACCGAGAGGCACTCCAAAGAAAGACCTGGCGATTTGCTTCTGAAAAATCACATAGCCTTGAAAAACCTCTGGAGCCGTTCTGCTCTGCACACATGTGGTCACCGTGAGTCAGAATCGACTTGATGGCAACTAACAACAACAAGGAATCCGGAGCTTGGGGGGTTTAACTGGTAGGACAGGTCTCAGAATCAGGTTCTGGTCTCGGTCGTTCCACAGCCCCTCTTCCCCGGAGTACCACTAGCTCCCAGACTTTGTTCCCAGACCTAGACCCCAAACCGGAATTGATCGCCCGCCTTTTTAACTAAGTAGACGGGACAGGCAACTAGCATTTATTGAGTTTTGTTTCCAACCTTCTTACCCTCGATGCTCCAAAATGCCCCCTGTGTCTGCCTTATCCATATGCCCTCCACCGTTTGCTTCCCCGTTTCCTCAGCTGGAAATGGCTTCTCCTCAGCTTTTCTTTCTCTCTAAATGTGGCAGATCCGCCTCCCGCTCCAGACCTTGGAATCAGACTCTCCAGAGCACCTGCGGGAGATCCCGGCCCTCAGCCAGCGTGGAAGCCACTGCCCGGGACTGCCCTGCAACTCGACAAATATTTGCTAAATTGAACTGAGGTGTTTGTGGCCTGCAGCCAACATTCCTGGGCTGCAAAGGAGATGGACGAGAAAGAAGGCAAGACCAGAGAGAAAGTCCTGCATAATTACCAGTCAACATACATTGATTTAGATCTCATTAGGGGAAAAAAAGTGCAAATTATTCATGTACCAGGACCCATGATGTTATGGTGTCAACATTCTGAGGCATCCAGGACCAGCCTTGGGAAATGGTGGCCCAGGCAAAGAGAAGCCCCAGGGGAGGTGGAGGGAAAGGAAAGGGGAAGGGAGAGGCAGGTACTGGCTTCTTACAGGCTGGTGCTTCCTCAACTGTGTGAGGTTAAATGGGATGAGGCAAGGGAAGCCCCTGGCTCTTCCCATTTATTCATTCGGTCATTTACTGGGTCTGCGCATTTAATGAGCATTCACTGTGTGCCACTCACTGGAGCTACAAGTATGACCAGATCCTATCTCTTCCCCCGCTAATGGGGTTCCTGATCTGGTAGGAAAATGAATTTGTGGAGAAACCATTGCAATGCCATACCGTTGTCGTTAGTTGTCATCAAGTCCGCTCCAACTTACGGCGACCTCGTGTACAAAAGAACAACGAAACATTGCCCAATCCTGTGCCATCTTCATGATCTTTGATATGCACGAGTCCACTTTTTCAGCTGCCGTATACTTTGAGTGCCTTCCAACCATTTTCCAGCACTAAATCAGATGATATTCTGTTGTGATCCGAAGCATTTTCATTGGCTAATTTTCAGAAGTAGATCGCCTTTTTTCCTCGTCTGTCTTAGTCTGGAAGCTCTGCTGAAACCTGTCCGCCATGAGTGACCCTGCTGGTATTTGAAATACTGGTGACATAGCTTCTAGCATCATAGCAACACACAAGCCACCACAGTACGACAAGCTGACAGATGGGTGGTGGAAATGCTATAGGTAAGGGCCCTCAAAGAGGCAGTGAGGATTGCTGGGGAGCAGAGAGGAGGTGTGGGACTTGGCAAAGGAAGTGATGCCGGAAATGGGCCTTGAAAGATAATGATGAGTTTCCCAGGTAGAAGAGAGGGGGGACAAGGGCAAGGGTGGACTCAGGAGTTGCACCCCGGGCGATGGCACTGCCTCTGCCCGGTATGTTGGTGTAAACCAATGCTGAGTGTTGGTAGAAAGTCTTCTCGTGATAAGAGCGAAGACAGCATGAGTGCTGGGGTGGAGGCAGGGCTGGTGGCTGGGTGACAGACTGGAAGGCAAGTGAAACTGGGCCTGAAGACCCCAGACTGGGCCCACTGGGAGGCAGGTGTATCCACGGAGGTGTTTTAGGCAGGGAGCAATCAGGCCTATTTTTGCTTAAGAAAGAAAACTCTGGAAGCTGGGAGACCTGTAACTTGAGACTTGTAGCCATCTGGGTAAAAGAGGAGGGAGGTCAGTTGCAGAGGGTAATACACAAAGTTTAAGGACTTCTGGCTTCCCCCAACACATCCCCTTATATCATAATTGATTGTGTAAAATCCAATTTGTTTAGTGCCAGATAGGCTGTTGCCTC
Source organism: Loxodonta africana (assembly GCF_030014295.1). Classification (NCBI taxonomy): domain Eukaryota; kingdom Metazoa; phylum Chordata; class Mammalia; order Proboscidea; family Elephantidae; genus Loxodonta; species Loxodonta africana. The sequence continues at coordinate 50,287,655 of NC_087366.1, forward strand.
CTCCCCCTCCAGAGCTCGAGCACAATGGCTGTCATTCAGTAGGCACTCAATGCCGATTGTTGTGTGGGGGGAGGGAGAGAGGCCAGACATAGGGGCCAGGTCAAGACTTCCTGCTCAGTGGCTCCATTAACTGACCTAGGACATACTGGAAGACAGATTGGAGAGAACAATAAAAATAGCAGCTGCTGTTGGTTGAGTGCCAACTACAAGTGAAACCCAGTGCTGGGCCCTTTACATAACCTTCCCTAATTCTCACGGCCACGGCCACTCTGTGGTGGTGCCTTTTGCATTGCTGTGATGCTGGAAGCTACGCCACCAATATTTCAAACACCAGCAGGATCACACGTGGTGGACAGGTTTCGGAGGAGCTTCTAGACTAAGACAAACTAGAAGGAAGAGCATGGCTATCTACTTCCAAAAATTAGCCAAAGAAAACCCTATGGATCACATCAGAACATTATCCAACCTAGTGCTGGAAGATGAGAAGATTGCCCAAAACTGGGCAATGTTTCCTTCTGTTGAACATAGGTCACCATGAGTCAGAGCCAATTAGATGGCAAGTGACAGCAACAGCAGTCCTCATAGATGACCCTGTTGAGTGGGTGTTTTGATCCCCACTTTTACAAACAAGGAAACTAAGACTCTGAGCAGCTTGGCTGTGGCAAGCAACAGTGGAGGCCAGAAGCTGTCTCTCTCCACTTGACTACCACAGGTGGGGTGCTGTAGGGTGAGGTAAGGACACCCAAAGAACAAGTGGGGACAGAGTCAGGGCCTCAGAAGATGCTTGGGGCCCGGATATAGACTTGGACCTGTACCATAAGGTAGAATTAGAGCTGGGTCATCTTCTGTGTACCAAGAGCCCAATACACTGGACCTACAAGTATGACCAGACCCACATCTTCCCTACTAACGGGGCTCCTGATAGAGTAGAGAAATAGATATATAGAGAAACCATTGCCAGTACCATTCAGTTGTTGTTGTTGTGTTCTGTGAAGTTGATTCTGGCGCATAGCAACCCCATGTGACAGAGTAGAACTGCCTCATAGGGTTTCCTTGGCTGAAATCTTCATGGGAGCAGATCGCCAGGTCCTTTTTTTCCCCCAGAGCGGCTGGTGGGTTCAAACACCAACCTTTCGGTTAACAGCCAAGTGCTTAACCACGGCTCCACCAGCGCTCCTTAAATGTCATACTAGGAGGTGATGAGGGCTCTCTTAGAGGCAAGGAGGAGTGCTGGAGAGCAGAGAGGAGGTGTGGGGAAGACTTGGCAAAGGAGGTGACATTGGAGATGGGTCTCGAAAGATAAGACAGAGCTTCCCAGGTAGGAAAGAGGCGATAAAAGGCAAGATGGGCACAGTCCGGGGATCACGAGGATTTAAGGGATGGGGTGGGAGGACCATGAGAAAAGAGACACAGAGGGCATGGAAAACAGGAAGGGGAGAGGGAGTCCTGGGAGTACAGTGGGAAGCTCAAGTAGGAGGAGGGTGATAGAGGCCCTGAAGTTGGCAAATGATGTGGGTTAAGTAGGACTGCGTTCCCCAAACCCAGAACTTTCAAAACAGGAGGATGTTCGGGAGGAGATCATGGATGGGGCGGCTACCTCCATCTGCAAAGGCTTCATTCAGTCAGACCTGCTTAAAATGAAGGTCAATGCAGCAATGGAGGGCACACCTGGGAGGGCACATCAGAGGGAGTAAAGGCCACTACAGAGCTGCGGGGTGGGGCTCCCCCCACCCACCCTCTGCTGGGTCACCAGCTAGACATCCAGGCCTCAGGAGGGCAGACTCTGCAGGTGAGTCCTCCCCCTCAGCATGAAGGGTCTGCCTCAGGCCCGATCCACATCTGGGACAAAGGCCGTCATGAGCACAGCGGGGCAGTTGGCCCCAGGACCCAAGGGCACCAATGGTTCATGTTTGTGAACCACCGTGGACTCTCCTGATCTCACCACCTCTGAAGGGGCTGGTTTATCTTCCTTTCTTTCCCCGCCCCATCCCATGTCTGGAATCTGCCTCTGGACACTGGCCCAGCTTCTTCCATTAAAAAACAAAACAAAAATCAAAAACGTTTCCTGGGACCACCATGAGCCGGTTCTGTGGTCATGGTGCAGACACAGAGCCATTGGTCCTGCTCTTGTGCAGCTTGTAGTGGGGGAGGGGGGCGGGAATCACACTTGTACTCACACTCACTCACACACAGATACTCAACACACACACACTGTCGCACAGATACATACACTCACACACAGATACACTCACATAAACTCACATGCATTCACACACACTCTCATATACGCACACACATTCACACACCCCTACTCACACATGTATATACTTACACATGCACACACCCACTCACACCCACTGTCACACAGAAACACACTTGCACACATGCACACACTCACTTATGCACACTTTTTTTTATTGTACTTTAGATGAAGGTTTACAGAACAAACTGGTTTCTCATTAAACAGTACACATACTGCTTTATGACAGGTCAACACTCTCCCTTCTCGACCTTGGGTTCCCTATCACCAACTTTTCTGTCCCCTCCTGCCTTCTCGTCCTTGCCCCTGGGCTGTTGTGACCCTTTAGTCTTGTTTTGTTTTATGGGCCTGTCTAATCTCTGGCTGAAGGGTAAACTTCAGGAGTGACTTTATTACTTAACTAAAAGGGTATCCGGGGGCCATACTCTGGGGGTTTGTCCAGTCTCAGTCAGGCCAGTAAGTTTCATCTTTTTTTGTAAGTAAGAATTTTGTTCTACATTTTTCTCCAGCTCTGTTCTGAACCCTTTATTGTGATCCCTGTCAGAGCGGTCAGTGGTGGTAGTTGGGCACAATCTAGTTGTACTGGTCTCAGTCTGGTGGGGGCCGTGGTAGTTGTCACTCACACACACTTTTATATACCAGAGGATGCTTCTATTTTATCCAGTTGTGGCCGACAGCAAACTAGCACATCTCAGAATCTTCTCATGGTAAACGCCAACAGAAACAACACAGACCCGTCCCTCATGACTCCTGATTAAAGGAGACAGCCTAGAACCAGAGATGCTGGAGGGGCGTGAAGATCACTCAGATCAAACCCTTATTTTCCAGAGTGGTCCTGGGCTGCCCAAGGCCACACAATGCACTGGCCCTGTGGTGGGCCCGCTCCCCTTGCGAGCCCCTTGGATCAAGGTTAAGTTAGGAGGCCAGCCCTGTCAACGCTGACCCACAAGCAGGCCCATGGGGTGTACCTCCAGCATAGCAGGTGCTTTGACCCCAGGTATAGCCTTCTCTGTGCGCAAGGTGACTGTGACTACCCCCTACCTTAGCCTCCCCCTACCCTCAAGCCTCCATGGCTTCCAGGGGCCCTGAGCAGGAAACTGAAGCCTGATGTACGAAAACCAGAGGCTGGTCCCACAGCAGCCCCAGAGCCCAGCTCTCTCCTCCTTACATACTATTTCATTGTTAATTACAGAATCAAAGCTGCAGACTCTCCCAGGCCAAGCCAGAAATAGTCAGATTTTTAATTTGATTTTGTTCTCCTGAAGGAAAGCCTGTGGGCCCACTGCACAGAGCCTGTGGGGTGGAGGACTCAGTGAGGCCCGGGGCTTGGGGATGGGGGATCCTGTGTCCTAGATGCTTGCCTCCATCCTGGCTCCACCATTAACAAGTGGGACGACGTCAGGATTCAGTTTGCCCATCTGTGAGCTGAGGGGTTGGACCAAAGCTTCCTCTCAGGTCCTTTCCAGCACTAAAAACCTGTAGAATCCAGAACTAGGCACAATTCTCTCTCCAAAACCATGGGGACAGACATTTATTTTGCAGTTTTGAAACTGCAGAACCTCTGCCCCTCAGGCCCAGGGTGCAGAAGTGTCCTGATTATGAGCTGGTGACAGAGCCAGGCCAAATTCAGGTCTCTGGACTCCTGTCAGGGGTTTCCTGGGCTGACCTTGCATGCCACACTGGCAGCCCCCCAGCATACAGAGCTCCCTGGAGCTCTCTTGGAGAGGAGCACAGACTGGTATTCAACAAGGACCTGCTGTCACCATGCTGGGGGAGGCCGGGCTCCTGGCACTGCTCCCCTCACCCAGGCAAGGCCCCCATAAAACACACAAGGCACCTTCCTGCCGGGAGATGTCATAGGGGGCTGCAACCCTCTGGAAGTTCTTGGGTGGCCAGAGTCCCTGTTGGACTGGGAAAGACTGAACACCTAACTTAAAGCTTGTTGTCTTGGTTATCTAGTGTTGCTATAACAGAAATATCACAAGTGGGTGGCTTTAACAAAGAGAAATTTATTCTCTCACAGTCTGGGAGGCTAGAAGTTTGAATTCAAGGTGCCAGCTCCAGGAGCAGGCTTTCTGTCTCTGTTGGCTCTGGGGGAAGGTCTTTGTTATCAATCTGGTCTAGGAGTTTCTCAGCACAGGGATCCTGGGCCCCAAAGGACACAATCTGCTCCTGGTTCTTCATTCTTGGTGGTAGGAGGTCCTCCTCCTCTCTGCTCGCTTCTCTCTTTTACATCTATAAGGAGATTGAGTCAAGATACAACCTAATTTTGTAGATTGAGTCATTCCCCATTAACATAACTGCCTCTAATCCTGCCTCATGAACATCATAGAGGTAGTATTTACAACAGGTAGGAAAATCACATCAGATGACAAAATGGTGGACAATCACACAATATGAATATGAATCATGGCCTCACCAAGTTGACACACATTTTTGGGGGACACAATTCAATCCATAATGCTTGTTCCCCAGAAAAGGAGGTGAAATCAAGCCCATCTCCTCACTAAGACACATCTGTGGGGTCAGCCCCTTAGTGCAGAACCCATTGGGGCTGCTGTGTGCACCCAGCGTCCTGCCCCTTGCTGGGACTGAGCCCTTGTCAGACACAGAAACTTCCCCACCACACGGGGGCTGGAGCATTGAGGAGCTGTCGGGCCTGTAGGATGGGCCTGGGCTCAGAGAGCTCCTGGGTGGGTGGCCCACAGCTGGGAAGCTGAGAACCTTCCCGGCCCTGGGGCACCTTCTCTGGCAGGAGTCTGATGGTGTTCAGCACCAATGGAGGTCTCCCTCTTCTGTCTTCTAGTGCTTGAGAGCTGGAAGGAGACATCTAGTTCGCCTCCTTCGTTTTACAAAGAAATTCAAATCCAGAGAAGTTACAAGCGGTACAAAGTTTGCACAGCTGAAACTTTTTAATTAATGCATGCATTCAACGAGTACTTATGAAGTACTGTCACATGCGTTGGTCGTTGCTCTAGGCACGGAACGCTGGTAAACAGGCTGGAGAAAATCACTGCGAGGGCCAAGAACTTACATTCCAGTGGGGAAACAAAAAAACCAAACCAAACCCGTTGCCATGGAGTCGATTCTGACTCATAGCGACCGTATAGGACAGAGTAGAACTGCCCTATAATGTTTCCAAGGAGCACCTGGTGGATTTGAACTGCAGACTTTTTGTTAGCAGCCGTGGCACTTGACCACTACACCACCAGGGTTTCCTCCAGCGGGGAGAGAGTCAATAAACAGTAAAACAGATGAGGAAAATAATTTAGATAGTACTAAGTACTACAAATGAGCCCTGGTAGCATAGTGGTTAAAGTGATCGATTGCAAACCGAAAGGTTGGCAGTTCAAACCCATCCCCTGCTCCACAGGAGAAAAATGTGGCAGTCAGCTCCCATAAAGATTACAGCCTTGGAAACCCTATGGGGCAGTTCTGCTCTGTCGTACAGGATTGCTACGAGTCGGAATTGACTTGATGGCAACAGGTTTTGGTTTAAGTGCTAAGAAGGAAATAAACCAGGATGATGGGAGAGACAGCAACTGGTGGAAGCAATGAGGCCTCGGCGGAGACTCCCCCCTACCCCGCCCCGTTCCGCTGCGATTACCCTCCCCCGCCCTGCACAGCCTGCCAAGCCACGTCTTCTAACCGGGGTTTGGCCCGACCACATTGTGGCCCTAGTTGCAGTTTGAATTTGGTGCCAGAATCCCACACATGCGTGAACCAGGATTTTGGAACATGCACAGGACCTGAAGGGTCAATCTGTCCTTGGACCTGAACATCACTGACATGATTCAACATCCGGACCTCCAAATGTGGACATGGGAGGGCTAAGGGCGGAGAGTTCCAGGCACCAAACCCAACCCCCAGACGCCATTGGAAATAAAAAGGTCCCCAACCCCCTCAGACAGGGAGCGCATGGTCTTCCAGCTGCTAAGCCCTATGTTGTTCCTTGTTTGCGCAAACAAAAAATTTCCACTTTCTGTTTCCCTTGCAGCTGGTGGTGTGGCAACCGTCTTATTTCAATTGGCTAATGGGACAGGACAAGAACCCTTGTTTGGTTACAGCAAGAAGGGACATATAGATATGCATGCGCGGGAAAGGAGATGACATTTGTTCTCACTCCTGAGTGCTGAGAATTAGCTAACCCTGAAAGGATCTGGCTGCAGTACCTTCCAGACAGAGGGAATAGCTAGTGCAAAGGCCCTGAGGTGAGGCCAGCATGACTTGTTTGGGGAGAATAAGAAAGCTGGCTTGGCTGGTCTCAGGGAGCGAGTGAGGAATGGAAGGAGGTGGAGAAGGTGAGCATGGCCCAGGCCACCCTAGGCTTTAAGGCCGTGGTAGGAAACCTGAGTTTTATCCAAACTGTAATGAGAAGCTATTTACCCAACAAACAAACAGCTGTTGCCTTTGAGTTAACTCCGACTTATAGTAAAAAAAAAAATTTTTTTTTTTTTATAGTGACCCTACAGGACAGAGCCCTGGTGGCGCAGTGGTTAAGCATTCAGCTGCTAACCAAAACGTCAGCAGTTCAAATCCACCAGCTTCTCCTTGGAAACCCTATGAAGCAGTTCTACTCTGTCCTATAAGGTCGCTATGAGTCAGGATTGACTCAACGGCAAGGGGTTTATAGGACAGAGTAGAACTGCCCCATAGGGTTTCCAAGGAGGAACTTTTAGTTAGCAGCTGAGCTCTTTACTATGGGGCTCCAATGAGAAGCCATTGGAAGGCATTAATTAACAGAGTACATATCTGACTAAGGAGCCCTGCTGGCACAGTGGTGAAGAGATCAGCTGCTAACCAAAGGCTGGCAGTTCAAATCCAGCAGCCACTCCTTGGAAACCCTATAGTGCATTTCTACTCTGTCTAACAGGGTTGCTTTCGACTCGACAGCAAAGGGTTTGGGTTTTGTTGGTTTATATCTGATTAAAGTTTGTAAAAGACTACTTTGTTTTTGTAGTAAATATATGTAACAGAACATTTGCCATTTCACCACATAAACCAGAGACTCCATCAGCCTGAGACCAGAAGAACTAGATGGTGCCTGGCTACCACTAATGACCACCCTGACAGGGAACATAACAGAAGGTCCCTGATGGAGCAGGAGAAAAGTGGGGGGCAGAACTCAAATTCCAGTAAAAAGAGCAGACTTAATGGTCTAACTGTGACTGGAGGAACCCCAGGGGACATGGCCCTCGGACTCTCTGTTAACCCAGAACTAAAAGTGTTCCTGAAGCCAACTCTTCAGACAAAGATTAGACTGGATTGTAAGACAATAAAATCATACTCATGGAGAGCGATACACAAGACCAAATGGGCAGGTCCTGATCCTGAGGCGAGATGAGAAGGCAGGAGCTGATTGAATGGACATGGGAAATCTAGGGTGGAAAGGAAGAGTGTGCTGTCACATTATAGGGATAGCAACTGGGGTCACATAACAATGTGTGTGTAAATTTTTGTTTGAGAATCTAACTTGAGCTATAACCTTTCCCCTAAAGCACAATATAAAAAAATTTAAAATTGCCATTCAGCATCCTTCGCATGTACAGTTCAGTGACATTAACTTACATTCATCATGGTGTTCAGCCATCCTTAGCCATTCCCAGATTTTTCCACCAAAAAGCCTACTCTTGTAAGGTCCCTCATGGAGAGGTCAGGCTGGAGGTATGAGCTGGGAGTCACCAGTGAGTGGAGGGCAGTACAGAAGAGCAATGAGAAGCTGGCCTGGGCCCTGTGGAGGGTCTTTCCATGACCAGGTGGGGTCAACATGTCCTTCAGACCCTGGCGCCCTTTTGGCAAGGCGTTGGGGAGAGGGTGAAGCACTGTGAACACAGGGAGCTGACTGGGTGTGGGCCTGGACCAGGGAAACAGGAGAGCAGACAGAGGACAAATCCCCCAGACCCATTATCCCTGCGCAAACACACGCCCTTTCCTGAATGTGGATTGCAGGGCGGTTCAGGAGTTTTGCTGGGAAAATCAAATAATTTAAGCAAGGAGCCAGGGGCCTAAAGAAGAAAGTGAATGTGGATTGGGAGGCTTTTCACAGTGGGCTGATGAGTGGCGGAGGAGGACAGCCTGCCCTGTGTCATGCAGAGCAAGGGACCTGACCTCCCTCTCCCCCTCCCCTGCCTGAGGATTTTGGAGAGTCTGGCCAATGGTCTTCTGGTCAGATTGGGCCTGAAGGGCCCAGAGATGGTGAAGTCAGGCCTTCTGTCCTGGGGCAAGGGTGGGGATCAGGGCACCCAGGGGGAGGGGCTAAACTCAACACCTTTGACTGAGGGCCTGGCCCTGGGCCCAGAGTGGGAGAGATAGGCTGAGATGGGGGATGGGTGGTGCAGAGTCATGGGCCCAGGACGACCCTCCTGTGCCTGCTGCCCTGACCCTGAGAGCTGGGGTTTGACCTCGACCAGATGCTGGACTGCCGAATGTGGGGCGTGAGAAAATGCAGAGGTCAGAGGTCAAGAGCAGCATCCATGGATGGGGGCGAGCTGGACCAGGGCCTGGGCTCAGACCTAAAGGTGGCTCTGAGGTCAGCAAAGACCAGAGCCCAGGAGAGAGGCCAGTACCTCATGACAGCCCAGCATCTGGGGGTCTTCTGGTGGCTCCTGTCCCCTTCCCAGTTAGGGACAGACACCACAGTGGGTGCTCTGTAGACACACTGAGGCCCAGCCCTAGGTGCCCTCTGCTGCCCCATCCCTCACCCACCAGCCTCCCTGACCCCAGGCCTGGGGGCACCCGTGGCTTCTTGGGGGTCCACAGACACTTCCCTGTGGGCCCTCCCTGGGGCTAAGGAGGGCTGGGGACAAGGCAGGAAGAAGGACCCCCATTTGCACGGGGCTCTTCACTTCATACAGCCCCTTCCTGGCAACAGTGAGTCCTGGGTTCAAGCCTCTCTGTGCCACTCACTAGCTGTGTGGCCTTGGACATGTCGTTGAGCCTCCTTCTGACCCACCCCTGCTAGTCAGTGAGATGAGGAGAGGCGGGACTCTGAAAAGCGGGCTGGGAAGGAAGCACGGCTCTGCAGCCAGATAACAAGGGATGTTGATTGGGTGTTTACTCCATGCTCCGCCCGGTTCACATGTAATCCTCACTACGAGCTCATGGGATGTTGTTCTTGTATGCTGTCAAGTCAGTTCCGACTCACAACGACCCTATAGAGCTGCCGCATAGGGTTTCCTAGGCTGTAATCTTTACAGGAGCAGATTGACAGCTCTTTATCCTGCGGAGCTGCTGGTGGGTTCAAACTGCCAGTCTTTCAGTTAGCAGCCAAGCACTTAACCATTGTGCCACCAGGGCTCCTTCAGTCTCATGGAAAAATATTATTAATATCCCATCTCACAAATGAGAAGTCTGAGCAGAGACAGATAATGAGCTTGTCCAAGGTCACCCCGCTGTAGGTGATAGAGCCAGGACTGGCCCCCTGCTATCTAATTCCTTGTAGTTATAATGGGCGCCAGTGCTCTCACTAATACTCTGTGACCTTGGGTAAGTGTCTTAACTTCTCTGAGCCTTGTTTGTGAAATGTCAGCAATGCCTTCCTCCCAAGGTGCAGGAGACAGTAAGTGAGAAGCTGATGAGTAAAGCAACGGGAAAGACGAGGCTGCCCAAGGGTGAGTGCCTCCCTTGTGGAGGAGGGACCACGGTGGAGTACACCTTGGCAGAGTACCTTGGGCCCTGCGGATCCCCACACCTCACCTGAGCTTCCTCTGACAGCAGCTGCCCCTTGGTCTCCGTAGGTGCCTCCAGGGCATAGAGAAGGAGGGAAATCATCAATAAATATTTGCTTAATTAGTTGAAGAGAAAGGAAGGCAGGAAGAGTAGCTTATGGAGATAAATGGCTTCTAGAGGCTCCTTCAGGGCAAAGTCTGGGGGAAAAGTCTGGTTTACGTGGCTGTTTTCTTTTTTGAACATTTTTTATTTGAACATCCCCCTCACCCCCCCAAAAAAACTGCCCACAATGCTACCACCTAACACAGTGATTTTTTTTGTTGTTATTTTCTGAATTCTGGAAAGTCCTTTTTTTAGAAAAGGGAAAGGTGTTTGGAATGAGCTGCTGAAAGGTAACAGCTCTCAGAAGTTTGTGGAGTAAGAAAAAGAAGCTGGCAGCTCAAGTTGGCTGCTCTGTACAGAGAAAGGCAGGGGGAAGCCGCACCTTCAGTGAAGTTGGCTTTGTCCTGGGCACTAGGCTGCGTGCGCGTCTGTGTGGCCAGCGACCACAGAGTGGGGAGGTGGCTGAATCCAAAACTCACCCTCACTGTCCACCTTCCAGGTGTCTTCCAGCCGGAAGTGGTTTGTTGACAGCTAGTGCCGAGATAAGCCATAATGAGAAAAGCAAGCCGGAAGGTTCTCTCGCTCTCCTGAGGGCTCCTTTGTGTTTGGTACAAGTTCCTGTTCTATATTTGTATTTTTTTGTTAGGTGCTGTAGAGTCAGTTTTGATTCATAGCCACCCCATGCGACAGAATAGGCTATAATCTTTACAGGAGCAGATCTCCAGGTCTTTCTCTTGAAAAGCTGCTGGGTGGGTTCGAACCACCAACCTTTCAGTTAGTGGCTAAGCATTTAACCAGGGCTCCTTCCACAGGTATTATCGATCCTAAGTGCTCTCAGGTCTTATGTGCTTTTGTCTGGACAGAGTAACAGCTTCCCCGATGAGGCCCACAGGAAAAAAAAAAAAAAAAAAGACAAGACTTAGGAGATAGACTTTTTTTTTTTTTTTTATTGTGCTTTAAGTGCAGTTTACAAATCAAGTCAGTCTCTCACACAAAAACTTATATACACCTTGCTACATATTCCCAGTTGCTCTCTCCCTAATGAAACAGCCCGCTCCCTCCCTCCACTCTCTCTTTTCCTGTCCATTTCACCAGCTTCCAACCCCCTCTACCCTCTCATCTCCCCTCCAGGCAGGAGATGCCAACATAGCCTCAAGTGTCTACTTGACCCAAGAAGCTCCTCCTCACCAGCATCCCTCTTCAACCCATTGTCCAGTCCAATCTCTGTCTGAAGATTTGGCTTTGGGAATGGTTCCTGTCCTGGGGCAACAGAAGGTCTGGGGGCCATGACCACGGGGGTCCTTCTAGTCTCAGTCAGACCATTAAGTCTGGTCTTTTTATGAGAATTTGGGGTCTGCATCCCACTGCTTTCCTACTCCCTCAGGGGTTTTCTCTCGTGTTCCCTCTCAGGGCAGTCATCAGTTGTAGCCGGGCACCATCTAGCTCTTCTGGTCTCAGGCTGATGTAGTCTCTGGTTTATGTGACCTTTTCTGTCTCTTGGGCTCATAACTACCTTGTGTCTTTGGTGTTCTTCATTCCCCTTTGTTCTGGGTGGGTTGAGACCAATTGATGCATCTTAGATGGTCGCTTGCTAGCAGTTAAGACCCCAGACGCCACTCTCCAAAGTGGGATGCAGAATGTTTTCTTAATAGATTTTATTATGCCAGTTGACTTAGATGTCCCCTGAAACCATGGTCCCCAAGCCCCCACCCCTGCTACAGTGGACTTTGAAGCATTCAGTTTATTCAGGAAACTTCTTTGCTTTTGGTTTAGTCCAGTTGTGCTGACCTCCCCTGTATTGTGTGCTGTCTTTCCCTTCACCTAAAGTAGTTCTTATCTACTATCTAATTAGTGAATACCCCCCTCCTGCCCTCCCTCCCTCCCTCCCCTCTCTCGTAACCATCAAAGAATATCTTCTTCTCTGTTTAAACTATTTCTTGATTTCTTATAATAGTGATTTTATACAATATTTGTCCTTTTGCAACTGACTAATTTCACTCAGCATAATGCCTTCCAGGTTCCTCCATGTAATGAAATGTTTCAGATTCCTCACTGTTCTTTAGTGATGCGTAGTATTCCATTGTGTGAATGTACCATAATTTATTTATCCAGTCATCCATTGATGGGCACCTTGGTTGCTTCCATCTTTTTGCTATTGTAAACAGTGCTGCAATGAACATGGGTGTGTATATACATCTGTTTGTGTAAAGGCTCTTATTTCTCTAGGATATATTCCAAGGAGTGGGATTGCTGGATCGTATGGTAGTTCTATATCTAGCTCTTTAAGGAAGCGTCAAATAGATTTCCAAAGTGGTTGTACCATTTGATATTCCCACCAGCAGTGTAGAAGTGTTCCAATTTCTCCACAGCCTCTCCAACATTTATTATTTTGTGTTTTTTGGATTAATGCCAGCCTTGATGGAGTGAGATGAAATCCCATTGTACTTTTGATTTGCATTTCTCTAATGGTTAATGATCATGAGCATTTCCTCAAGTATCTGTTAGCTACCCGAATGTCTTCTTTAGTGAAGTGTCTGTTCATATCTTTTGCCCGTTTTTTAATTGGGTTATTTGTCTTTTTGTAGTTGAGTTTTTGCAGTATCATGTAGATTTTAGAGATCAGGCACTGATCGGAAATGTCATAGCTAAAAACTTTTTCCCAGCCTGTAGGTAATCTGTAGATACACTTTTAAAATCAGAAGGAAAAAGCAAGCATGTCACAACAGCACTCTCTAAGCCGGATGCAGAACCCATAGTGAAGGAACTAGTGGTCTCTTGGCCCCAGCCTGGGCATCCTTCTGTGGCCTGGCCACCACTCCCCTCCAGCTGCCCAAATCATGTGCTCCTGGGCCTCCCTTGCTTCCAGCCATAATTGAGGACTCGGGGGATAGGGCTGGAAAATGGGTGACTGGGTCGCCATGCAACCACACTGTGCACCCAGCTCGTTTAGCTTGATATGAGTTTCGTAGCCCTCCCGGATGGCCAGAGCTTGTGGGAAGCTGGTGGTCTTGGCACACTGCAAGAGCCTTGAGACCTGGGGGCAGCTCCCCACACAGTGGGAGACCTGAAATCCTGGCAGGATGGAGGATCCAGCGTCTACTCCACTCCATCTGCCAGAGGTTGACATGGTTCTGCTGTATGGGTGGTGTTGGAGCACAGGGCAGGGGACAGAGTGATGGGGATCAGGCCCTAGAGAAGGACATCGTGCTTGGTAAAGTAGCGGGTCCGCAAAAAAGAGGAAGGCCCTTAACAAGATGGATTGACACAGTGGCTGCAACAATGGGCTCAAGCATAACAGCGACTGTGAGGATGCCACAGGACCGGGCAGTGTTTTGTTCTGTTGTACACGGGGTCCTATGAGTTGGAACTGACTCAATAACACCTAACAACAACAACAATGTTCATTGTAGCATTTCTCACAATAGCCAAAAGGGGAAACAACTGAAATGTCCATCAACAGATGAATATGGATAAACAAAATGCAGTACATACATACAAGGAAATATTTCTTAGTCGTAAGTAATTCCAAACATGGATAAATCCTGAAAATATGCTAAGTGAAATCAGTCAGTCACAAAAGGACAAATATTTTATGATCCCGTGTATGTGAAATAGGCAAATGTATAGAGACCAAAGTTGATTAGTGATTATCAGGGATGGGAGGATGGGGTAGGGGCAGGAAAGGGGGATCTTAGCTTAGAAACACTGAGCTTCTCTGTTAATGGTGGTGGAATAACCTAGAAGCAGGTAATGATGATGGTTGCAGAACACGATGGACGTAACCGATGTTACTGAATTGTACAGGTAAAAAATGTTCACTTGGCAAATGTTTTGTTATGTATGTTTTTATCACAATAAAACAACAACAAAAAAATGTGACTACTCAGCCATAAGAGAATTAAAGTCCTGACCCATGGTACAACATGTGTGAACCTCAAAAATCTTATGCTCAGTGAAATAAGTCAATACAAAAAGGACAAACACTGGGGAAGCCAGGACAACTTGTCCAAGGCCAGGTCACAGAAGCTCAACAGACACATCCAAACTCCCTGAGGGACCAAATTGCCGGGCTGAGGGCTGTGGAGAACATGGTCTCAGGAAACATCTAGCTCAATTGGCATAACATAGTTTATAAAGAAAATGTTCTACAATCTACTTTGGTGAGTAGTGTCTGGGATCTTAAAGGCCTGTGAGTGGCCATCTAAGATAGTCCACTGGTCTCACCCCTTTGGGAGCAAGGGAGAATGAAGAAAACTAAAGACACAAGGGAAAGATTAGTCCAAAGGACTAATGGACCACATCTATCACAGCCTTCACCAGACTGAGTCCAGTACAACTAAGAGGTGCCTGGCTACCACCACTGACTGCTCTGACAGGGATCACAATAGAGGGTTCCGGACAGAGCTGGGGAAAAATGCAGAACAAAATTCTGACTCACAAAAAAAGTCCAGACTTACTGGCTTGACAGAGACTGGTGAAACCCCAAGAGTATGGCCCCTGGACACCCTTTTAGCTCAGTAATGAAGTCACTCCCAAGGTTCACCCTTCAGCCAAAGATTAGACTGGCCCATAAAACAAAACGAGACTAAAGGGGCACAACAGCCCAGGGGCAAGGACGAGAAGGCACGAGGAGACAGGAAAGCTGGTAATAGGGAACCCAAGGTCGAGAAGGAAGAGCGTTGACATGTCGTGGGGTAGTTAACCAACGTCATAAAACCGTATATGTACTAACTGTTTAATGAGAAACTGGTTTGTTCTATAAACCTTCATTTAAAGTACAGTAAAAAAAAATTTAATTTTTTTAAAAAAGGACAAATATTGTATGATCTCCCTTATATGAAATAACAAGAATAGGCAAATGTATAGAGACCGAAGTTTTATTAGTGGCTAAGGGGGCAGGAGGAAGGGGAAAGGAGAGCCATTTTTTAGGAGGCAGTGAACGTTTGTTTATGGCGATAGGAAATTGGGCAAAGATTGTGAGTGGTGGTTGTACAACTGATTAATATAATTGATATCACTAAGTTGCACATGTGAAAAATGTTGTGTTATGTATATTTTCATGACACTAATTTTAAAAAGAATATGATATTAACCATGCTAGTTTGCCAGGATTATCTTTTAAATAAGAAGCTACATTCTGAATGTGAATTAATAAAATGAACAAGGTGGCTCAGCAAGCCCTCACTTTTCATGTTCATTCCTGTAATCGTCCATGTTTTAGAAAAAGCAAAGAAGTACAAAATTATAAAAACAAAAAAGGCCCTGTGGCTTGTGGAAGGCTCCCTTCCTCCTATTACTGTTCTCTGGAACATCCGAGTCCTTTCCCCTCCCTCCCATACGTCTCTCCTGTATCGTGGCATTCTCTCTGAGAAAACCCTTTTTGCTCAGGAAAAGCTTCCAATCTCTGGTGGGCCACCCGCCAACCCTGCAGCTGTTAACACACCCTAGTTCAGACTGGTGCCTAGGTTACAGCGTCGTACCCAGCCAGGGTCTGCATTCCTACGCCTGACTGCTCCCCTCCGGACTCCCCACTCATCCCTCCTTCTCCTTCAGGTCTTCACTCAAGAGCCACTTTCCCAGCAAGACCTTCCTGGTCACCATCCTTTGTGACATTGCATCTCCTCCTTTCCGCTTTATTTTTTCTTCCTAACACTCATCACTATTGTTGTTGGTAGTTGCCATCGAGTTGATTCCAACTTATGGGGACCCCACGTGTGCAGAGTAGAACTGTATTCTGCAGGGTTTTCAAGGCTGTGACCTTTTGGAAGCAGATCACCGGCCCTGTCTCCAGAGGTGCCTCTGAGTGGGTTTGAATCGCCAAAGCTTTGGCTAGTAGTCAAGCACTTAACGGTTTACTCCACCCAGGGACACCCTCACCATCATTAAACTACTATACACAGTTGGGTTGCTGTCGTCAGGTGCCCTGAGCAGTTTCCGACTCACAGAAACCCTATATACAACAGAACCAAATGCTGCCCGGTTCTATGTCATCCTCACAATTGTTCTTATGCTTGAGCCCATTGTTGAAGCCACTGTGTCAATCCACCTCATTGAGGGTCCTCCTGTTTTTCACTGACCCTCTACTTTACCGAGTATGATGTACCTCTCTAGGGACTGATCCCTCCTGATAACAAAGTATGTTTATCTCACCATTCTTACTTCTAAGGATCATTCTGGCTGTACTTCTTCCAAGACAAATTTGTTTATTCTTCTAGCAGTCCATGGCATATTCAATATTCTTCAGCAGCACCATGATTCAAAGATGTCTCTTCTACCGGCTTCCTTATTCATTGTCCAGCTTTCGCATGCATATGAGGCAATTGAGTCAGGCCCACCGCAGTCCTCAAAGGAATGTCTTTGCTTTTTTTTGACACTTTAAAGAAGTCTCTTGCAGCAGATTTACCCAATGCAACACGTACTTTACTTATTTATCTTTTAAAATTGTCTATCTCCTCTACCTTCATCCAGTAGGCTGTGGGCTTTTAGAGGCTGTGTCCAATTCTGGGTTTCTGGCTGGTAGCTGGGATGACACAGGGGGAGCTCCCCAGACTCCCTCACCCCGTGGGCCTATCCACGTAATTGTAAATGCTTAGACTTCTTCAAGCAGGGGGCAAAGCCCGCCACTCTGAGATGGGAGATGAGGCCGAAAATACAAACATCCCGGCAAAGGAAGCCCACCGACATGCATCCACAGTGGGCAACCCACAGGGGCACTCAGATGCCATCCAAGCACAATATGTCCTGACTGGCACCAAGACAACAGGGGACAACTTGAAATGGACAACTAGAGACCTCGAGGATGCATCTCCCAGCTAGTGTCTAGAGAGCTACAGTTCAGGTGCCCAATATGTTTGTGAACGAGCATTATATCTGTGGGGACGCCCAAATCCCTATGTTCCATAGATTGGGACTCAGAAGTGGCGATAGATCAATCTATCTTGGTCGTAAGTTGGGGTCTCGTTTCAGGCTGGGGTAAGCAGAGAGGATGAGGGGAGGGTACTCCAGTTCTCACCTGAACCCAGCAGGGCTGGCTCTATCCTACCTGGAGTTGATGAAAGAGGTGCAGTTGGTCCCACACTCCTCAGTAGATAGAGACCTGCATAGAGGATGGAAGGGTGGGTGGCTGAGATCTGCACCGGGTGAGGGTCTTGCTTCCAGGGAGCTCCTTCAGCAGCTGCAGCAGGGCCAGGCCCATCTCACTGTGGAGGGCCATCTACCCCCTCATGTCAAAGACTGGCAGTGGGCTGAAGGCCTCTGACATCTGGAAGCTGCCTGGGATGTCTGCGAAAAGACCATGTGAGGGGCTCCTGTCACACACCCCACAGGGAATGAGCCTGAAGACCAGGGCCTCCCAAATTATGTAAGTTCCAAATTGTTATCAGTGACAAGTCCTTTGCCAATAGACAGTTGATAGGAGAAGAACTTACAGGCCCAGCAAGTCATTGCTGAAGTCCATGTCCTCTCCAAGTGACCCTTTTGCTCATCCTTGCAGCCTCTGCTACATAGAGACTGGTAGTTGGCACTAGGTCTGGGAGCAGAAAGCAGCCCACTGCACAACTTCTGTGCTGGGCTCAGACCCACTCAGCAACAGCAGCAAGGAGAGACAGCATCTTAGAGCTCCTGGTGGGCTGAGTGTTGTTGCTCTGGACCTGTGGTGGGAGGACACCCAGAGGAAGCACAGGTGAGAAACTTCAAGGGCAGCCCTCCTGGTATCACTGGTGCCAATCCAGGTAGGGTCACCCCCAACCCCTGAAGCCACCCATTCCTTCCCAGCCTGCGTTGCAGGTGATGTCTGTCTCCTCGTACCTGCTAGTGAGGCTCAGGAGGAGGAAAAGTGTGGTCACCTCTGGGCTAGCTCCTAGCACAGGGGCTCCTGCAGAGTGGGCAGGCTGGGCTCTACTGGCACTGTTGTCACTTAACTGCTGTGTGCTGGGGTAAGAAGGTGAAGAAGAATCAGCTTCTGTACTTAGGGGCATGGAGCCTGGAGCCAGGAGCCCCAGAGGTGCAGGCCTTTACCACGAACATCCTCCTGGACACTTCCTGGGCCTCCAGGCCCAAGGGGCTATCATACAGTTGGTGAATTGGGCAACACACAATTTGAGACTGAGTGTTGGCCAAGAAATGGGGTTCTTGTTAGGTGTTGTCAAGTTGGTTCCAACTCATAGTGACCCTGTGTATAACAGAACGAAACATTGCCCGATCCTGTGCCATCCTCACAATCGTTGCTATGTCTGAGCCCATTGTTGGAGTCACTATGCCAATCTATCTCACTGAGAGTCTTCCTCTTTTTCCCTAACCCTCTACTTTACCAAACATGATGTCCTTCTCCAGGGACTTGTCCCTCCTGATAACATGTCCAAAGTACACAAGAAGTCTCACTATCCTTGCTTCTAAGGAGCATTCTGGCTACACTTCTTCCAAGACAGATTTGTTCGTTCTTCTGGCGGTCTATGGTATATTCAATATTCTTTGTCAACACCATTATTCAAAGGCATTTATTCTTCTTCAGTCTTCCTTATTCGTTGTCCAGCTTTCACATGCATATGAGGCAACTGAAAACGCCATGGCTTGGGTCAGGCATCTTAATCTCCAGGGTTACATCTTTGCTTTTGAATACATCAAAGATGTCTTTTGCAGCAGATTTGCCCAATGCAATACATCATTTGATTTCTTGACTGCTGCTTCCATGGGCATTGATTGCAGATCCAAGTAAAATGAAATCCTTGACAACACCAATCTTTTCTCCATTTATCATGATGTTGCTTTTTGGTCCAGTTGTGAGGATTTCTGTTTTCTTTATGTTAAACTCTAATCCATACTGAAGGCCGTAGTCTTTGATCTTGATCATTAAGTGCTTCAAGTCCTCTTCACTTTCAGCAAACAAGGTTATATCATCTGCATATCGCAGGTTGTTAATGAGTCTTCCTTCAATTCAGATGCCCTGTTCTTCTTCATACAGTCCAGTTTCTCAGCATACAAATTGAGTAAGTATGGAAAAAGGATACAAGCCTGGTGCACACCTTTCCTGACTTTAAACCACAAAGTATCTTCTCCTTCTGTTCGAGCGACTCCTCTTGATCTATGTACAGGTTCCTCATGAGCACAATTAAGTGTTCTGGAATTCCTATTTTTCACAATGTTAGCCATAATTTGTTATGATTCACACAGTTAAATGTCTTTGCGTGGTCAATAAAACACAGGTAAACATCTTTCCGGTATTCTCTGCATTCAGCCAAGATCCATCTGACATCAGCAATGATATTCCTCGTTCCACGTCCTCTTCTGAATCTAGCTTGAATTTCTGGCAGTTCCCTGTTGATGTACTGCTGCAACTGTTTTTGAATGATCTTTAGCAAAATTTTACTTGGGTGTGATATTAAAGATTAAAAAAAAAAAATCCATTGCTGTAGAGCCAATTCTGACTTATAGCGACCCTTTAGGACAAAGTAGAACTGCCCCATAGGGTTTCCAAGGAGTGGCTGGTAGATTCGAATTACCAGCTTTTTGGTTAACAGCTGGACTCTTAGCCACTACACCACCAGGGCTCCAAAATTAATGATACTGTTTGATAATTTCTGCATCTGGTCAGATGACCTTTCTTTGGAATGGCCACATACATGGGTCTCTTCCCGTAGGTTGGCCAGGTAGCTGTCTTCCAAATTTCCTGTTATAGAGGAGTGGGCGCTTCCAGCATTGCATCCATTTGCTGAAACATCTCAACTGGTATTCCATCAATTCCTGGAGCCTTGTTTTTTGCCTATGCCTTCAGGGCAGCTGGGACTTCTTTCAACACCAACTGTTGTTGATCATATGCTACCTTCTGGAATATTTGTTGAACGTTGACTAATTCCTTTTGGTACAGTGACCATGTGTATTCCTTTCATCTTCTTTTGATGCTTCGTGCATCGTTCAACACTTTACCCACAGAATTCAATATTGCATCTTGAGGGTTGAATTTTTTCTTTGGTTCTTTCAGCTTGAAAAATGCTGAGTGTTTTCTTCCCTTTTGATTTCCTAACTCTAGGTCTTTGCACATTTCATCAGAATACTTAACTTTGTCTTCTCGAGCAGCCCCTTGAAATCTTCTGCTTAGCTCTTTTTCTTCATCATTTCTTCAGTTTGTTTTATCTACTCTATATTCAAGAGCCAGTTTCAGAGTCTCTTCTGACATCCATTTTGGTCTTTTCTTTCTTTCCTGTCTTTTTAATGGCCTTTTGCTTTCTTTATGTACGATGACCTTGTTGTCATCCCACAGCTCTTCTGGTCTTCAGTCATTAATGTTCACTGCATCAAATCTATTATTGAGATGATCTCTAAATTCAGGTGGAATATACTCAAGGTTGTACTTGGCTCTTGTGGTCTTGTTCTAATTTTCTTCAACTGCAACTTGAAGTTTCATCTGAGCAATTGATGGTCTCTTCCACAGTCAGCCCTGCCCTTGTCCTGACTGATGATACTGAGCTTCTCCATCACTTCTTTCCACAGAGGTAGCCTTTTTGATTACTGTGTATTCCATCTGACTGAAACCTGTCCACAATGGGTGACCCTGCTGGTATTTGAAATACTGGTGGCATAGCTTCCAGCATCACAGCAACATGCAAGCCACCACAGTACAACACACTGACAGATGAGTGGTGGGAACAAAATGTATAGAAATTGTTAAATGGGAACTTAATTTGCTGTGTAAACTTCCACCAAAAACACAATAAAATATTTTTTTAAATTAAAAATTAGGTTAATATCCTGAATTATAAAGAGTGTCTACAAATCACTAAGAAAAAACAAGTCAATAGAAAAACAGACACAATTTATGAACAAATAGTTCTCGGGAATGGAAATACAAATGGCTTTGAATATGTGAAAAAATGCTCAACCTCACTTATATATAGTAAAGCAAATGCAAACTGAGAGTACAGGGAAATGCCATTTGTCATCTGTTAGACTGATGTTTTTTAAATTTGATCTTTACTGACACTGCGCTGGTGAGGCTATGAGGAAACAGGCACTCTGATTTGTTGCTGATGAAAACGGAGGTGGATTTAGCAATATCTACCAAAATGAAAGCTGCGCGTGCCCTGTGAGCCAGCATACCCACTTGTGGAAATTTATCCAACAGATACATTCACACATGTACAAAGTGGCATTTATGAGGGGCTGTTTATTAGGGCACTGTTTGTAATAGCAAACGCCGGGCAACAACCTGAATCTCCATTTGAAGGGATCTGATTATATAAACTACGGTATATCTATACAAAGGGATTTTATGTAGTAATAAAGTAAAATAAAAGAATGAGGAAGTGCTAGAATAGATGAGTCTCCAAGATACAGTAATTGGAAACAAAAACAAGTATAAAATGATGTGTATTGTGCTCATTTTGAGTTTAAAAGAAAAAAATGTATTTGCACAGAATATCTCTGAAAGAGTATATTTCCTCAAACCTAAGGGTTTAAGGGTTTGGTGCTGGCACTTCCCTCATCTAACCAGCTGATAAGATTCTCACACAGCTCTGTCTGGACTGCCACCTGGCTGACAGCGATTATGAGATAAGTTCTGATCTGCAAGAGGCTAAAATGTGAGAGAACTTCGAAAAGCCCCTTAGAATCGATGGAGCTAACAACACTCGGTTATTCTAGAGAGGGGGATAGGCCGACTGGGGCCCCTGGGTGGGAGAGACTTTTCACTCCATCATCTAAAAAGTAAAATTATAACAATAAATCACAATGATGATTTTAAAAAGCAGGGGATAGGCAGTGTTGGCAGAATAGTATGGCTTGTGGTGTGAGGAAAAATATTATTTTGTTTGTAAGAACGCAGACTGCCCATGGGGAGGGGAGATAGGTAGATGAGGAACCAAAGAAGGGAGACCGACATGTCTCTGTATACCTTTCTGTATATTAGTTACCCCCCCAAAAAAAATATGTTAACATAATTTTTTTTAGATTTAAAATATTCAAAAATCAATAATGCTGGAAACACCAAAACCAAACCTGTTGCTGTAGAGTCAATTCCAACTCATATTGACCCTACAGGACAGAGTAGAACTGCCTTATGGGGTTTCCAAGGAGTGGCTGGTGGCTTCGAACTGCCCACCTTTTTGGTTAGCAGCCAACCTTTTGGTTAGCAGTCAGAGCTCTTAACCGCTGCTCCGCCAGGTCTCCTATAATGCTAGAGGACACCCACTATTTATCAAGCACCTTCTGTGGGCCAGGGCCTGTGCTGTGTCTCTGGTGAACACTGACAACTTCCCTGCAAAGTTGGTACCTTATCCTCATTTTTGAAGAGGGTAGAAAACTCACCAGAGGCCACATAGCTAGTGAGTGGCAGGGCAAGGCTTGAACCCAGGACTCACTCTTGCCAGGAAGGGGCTGTATGAAGTGAAGAGCCCCGTGCAAATGGGGTTCCTTCTTCCTGCCTAGTCCCCAGCCCTCCTTGGTCCTGGAAGCCCCAGGGAAGGGCTGGCCCTGCTGATGCTAAAGAGAACAAGGAGGGCCCACCCAGGGGAGTATCTGCAGACCCCCAAGGAACCACAGGTGCCTCCAGGCCTGGGGTCTGGGAGGCTGGGAGGTGAGGGCTGGGGCAGCACAGGACACCTGGGGCTGGGCCTCAGTGTGTCTGCAGAGCACCTGCTGTGGTGTCTGTCCCTGACTGGAAAGGGGACAGGAGCTACCAGAAGACCCCCAGATGCTGGGCTGTCAGGAGGAACTGGCCCCACTCCTGGGCTCCAACTTTGCTGACCTCGGAGCCCATTTTGGTTCTGAGCCCAGACCCTGGTCCAGCTGGTTCCCATCCACAGAGGTCACCTATGACCTCTGACCTCACATTTTCTGGCTCCCCACACCCTCGGCCTGGCTTCTGGTTGGAATCAATTCCTGGTGTCTCACTATCTTGACTCCGATTTTGCTGCCCTCCATCATGCCTTCAGCTGTGGGCCCAGGGCCAGGTCCAGATTGTCCCTCAGGCAAGGGTACTGATCCCCTTTATTCTGTTCCCCCCTTTTCTCCCTCAGGACAGAAGATCTGGCTCTGGGGCCACTTAACCATCTCTGATCTTTCAGGCCCGACATGACAGTGATCCTCTCCCCAGAGGCCAGGACTCCTTCCTCTGCATGACAAAAGTGGGCGATGCCCTCCCCACCTGTTGACTAATCAGCTCATTGTAAGAAGTTTCCCAATCCACATTTGCTTTCTTCCTTTGGCCTCAGCCTAGGGTTGCCAGATTTAGCAAATAAAAACAGGATGCATAGTGAAATTTGAATTACAGATAAACAATGAATAATTTTCTAGTATTAGTATGTCCCAAGTATTGCATCTTTGATTTGGCCGCCCTACCCCTGGCTGATTGCCCAGTTATTTTTTCCCCAGCATTACTCTCCAACCAGCCTGAAATCCGCTCTCAGGAAAGCAGTCCTGTGTCCTGGGAAGCCTCAGAAGTCTGGGGGATTTGCCCTCCTACCCCTGCCCAGGCCCATCCCCTGGATGGAGTCGGATCAGCTCTCTTCAGGGGCCAGGGCAGGACTCTGCACTGGAATCATTGGGGGGTCTGGAAAGGACTTTGGGCTGAGAACTGGAAGACCTGACTTTATGTCATCAGCCACTAAATACATGAGCTTTGAGACCTTGCCTTCTCTCTGAGTCTGGGCTTTCTTGGCTCAAAACCTGGGGGAAGGAGTGGAATGGGTGATCCTTTCAGCTGGAAACTGCTTCTGTGAGCAGCAGGGAAGAGGGGAGGATGGGGCTTCTTACTGGACAAAATCCCATCAATACTGAATGCTCCCAGGCTCCCTGCCTAGAAAGCTTGCCACTGTTGGGACTGGGAAGGAGGAAGGGATCAAGCAGAGAAGGGACTCCCTGTACTCCACCTCTTCTTCAAAACCCAAGCTTTTAATTTAACTGTTTGGGCACCCCAAGCCAAGGTGAAGGGTCGTGACCATTGCTGAGCAACTGGGACAGCAGCAGGCAGTGGCCCCAGGCTGGCGTGACTTCCAGACAGCCCTTTGTGCCCTTTCCAGACAGCCCCCTCCTCCAGGCTCATGGACCTGTCTGGCCGCTAAGCCCCCAGGAGGTCCAAGTGGTCTGCCCTCCCCCCTCCCTCCTCCCACCCACCCCCCTCCAGGCCCAGCCCAGGGCGCCTATAAAGCTGCCCTGGGCCTGGCTCTCAGCACACCCTGCTGGGCCATAAGTCCCTCCTGCACCCTCCTCCGGATCACACTCCTCTGCTCCTGGCTCCTGAGCAGCAGCATGTGGCCGCTGTGGCTCTGCTGGGCGCTCTGGGTGCTGCCCCTGGTTGGCCCTGCGGCAGCCCTGACTGAGGAGCAGGTCCGGGCCAGCCTGCTGCAGCAGCTGCACCTCAGCCAGGTGCCCGTCCTGGACAAGGCTGACGTGGAGGACCTGGTCATCCCTGCCCACGTGAGGGCCCAGTACGTGGCCCTGCTGCAGCGTAGCCACGGGGTCCTCTCCCGCGGGAAGAGGTTCAGCCAGAAATTCCGAGGTGAGACCTCCCTCCCTGCTGCACCGCAGGCTGGGGGGTGGTGGGGCTAAGGCTGGTCATGCCTGTTGTGGTGGTGTCAAAGGGGTCCTAGCTAGGGCTCTGTGGGGGGCTGCCTGGGGGTCATGGCCCAAGGGGTAGTGAGAAGGGAACACGGTCCCGTGAGCATGGCCCTGTGAGCATGGTGGGCCTTGGCCCCTGGTCTCTGTACACTGAGGGCCCCACCAGGGCCAGGAGGGCCAGCTGGACCTACTGGCAAAGCCAAGGAAAGAATCGATATCCACGGGGTGGGGCAGCAGAGTGGAAGGAGGGAAGGACTGAGAAGAGGACAGGGTCTGGCCAAGGCGGCTTCATGCTGTGGGCAAAAAGAGTGGCCTCAGCAGAAGGTATTGCCATCGAGAGAAGAGACTCATCCTGGGCTCAGGTCTCAACTTTGACATTTGTCGTGTCACCTTGGACATGTCGTGGACTATCCGAGACTGCGTGCTTCTCCAGAATGAGATTAAATTACCTCTGGGTATCCTCCCAGAATGGGGCCCTGGTGGTGCAGTGGTTAAGCATCTGGCTGCTAACCAAAAGGTCAGCAGTTCAAATTCACTAGCTGCTACTTGGAAACCACATGGAACAGTTCTCCTCTGTCCTGTAGGGTCACTATGAGTCGGAATTGACTTGACGGCAAAGGGTTTGGTTTGAGTTTGGTTAACCTTCCAGAGTTGACAGCACTAAATGAGCCGTGAGGGGCAATTTAACACCTTTAAGGTTCATTGCCTGAAAAACAGCAATGAACTTAATGGGTCCTGGATCGTATTCTGGATAGTATTGCAGCCTCTCACTTCCCTGGGGTCATCTTCTCAGTGCCCAGACCCACACCCATCTGCTCTCAGGCCAGCCTCCGCGCCTGAGGAGACAAGGTTGCTGGCCTGAATACCTCAGTAGAGGCGACTGCAGGCGGCATTATGACTCGATGGTCAGGGGATCACGCTGCCAACCTGGAGTCTCAGGTGTTAGGGAAATGTTTCCTGGTACCTCTGAGAAGGGTGTCACTCTCCCTGCCACTTATCTCAGGGCTCAGTAGCCCCCCAAAGGTTGTTTACAGGCACCTGGCTCCCTGTCCCCTAGGGGACATTTCACTGGGCCTGAGCGCACGTGTGCGTGCGCATACACACACACACACACACACACTCCATAGGGTTCCCAGTGGCTGATTTTTTGGAAGTAGATGGCCAGGACCTTCTTTAGAGGCACCTCTGGGTGGACTCGAACTTCCAACATTTGCACCACCCAGGGACTCTTAGGTCCCTTACCAGAGAGGGAAATGAGTAATTTCGAGGCTCTTCACTTGCCCTAAGACTCTACTAGGGAAAGCTAGGTTTAGCTGTGACCAGAGATTGCAGGGCCCCTGCTTCCCCATCTCCGACCCTGCTCCCAGTTCAGTCTGCTTCCTACCCCTGAAGAAGCCTGGGTTTCTGTACAGGTTGCAGCTAAAGCCTCAACCTTTTTCTCCAGTTTCCAAAGCTGAGCTGGCCCAGGGAGGGTGGAGATTACTAGTAAATAAGCCCACAATCCCGTGGGATTGTTTTAGGAGACTGGACCTGGCTGGGAAGATCTTTTTTGGGGGGGCAGTGCCCTCTAGTTTTCCAGCCCCCAAATTTTCCCTGGAGATTTCTGGGGCTATCCTGTTCACTGATTCTGGGTCCTGCCACGGTCAGTGCTTTCCCCGTGCCTGGAAAGGCTCTGCTAACCCTGCTCCTGTTCCCAGAGGTGGCCGGCAGGCTCCTGGCGTCGGAGGCCTCCACGCACCTGCTGGTGTTCCGCATGGAGCAGCGGCTGCCCCCCGACAGCGAGCTGGTGCAGGCTGTGCTGCGGCTCTTCCAGGAGCCGGTCCCCAAGGCTGCGCTCCGCAGGCACGAGCGGCTCTTCCAGCGCAGCGCCCGGGCCCGGGTCACGGTCGAGTGGCTGCGCGTGCGCGACGACGGCACCAACCGCACGTCCCTCGTCGACTCCAGGTGGGGAGGTGGGGGCCGCGGGGTGCGTGTGTGTCGGGGGGACGTGGGCGTGGGGCGTCCCGGCTGGACCACCGGGAGGGGGCGGCGGGGAGAGGCTCCCAGGGCCCCGCGTGACCTCCCGCGTCTCCGTGTCTGCTCCCAGGCTGGTGTCCCTCCACGAGAGTGGCTGGAAGGCCTTCGACGTGACCGAGGCGGTGAGCCTCTGGCAGCAGCTGAGCCGGCCCCGGCAGCCGCTGGTGCTGCAGGTGTCGGTGCAGAGGGAGCACCTGGGCCCGCTGGCCTCCGACGCCCACAAGCTGGTGCGCTTCGCCTCCCAGGTGGCGGGGGACGCGGGGCAGCGCGAGCCCCAGCTGGAGCTGCACACCCTGGACCTGAAGGCCTATGGGTAGGCCCTGTGGGTCAAACGGTGAACCTGAATTACCAGACAGATCGAGTACTAAACTTCTTGAAAAGGGCAACTTTTTGGGTTGCTGTGGGAATGTGGCAGAGAGACAATATGTATAATATCCCTACTTCAACTCTTAGGAGACCTCAGTAAACATTAGTTGCTATTACTCATGGCTTGGGTATTCACTCATCTGTAATCACAAAGTTCCAGCTTTTAGAACATAATTAGAGATGGATCATACATCTCCCTCCCAGATACCCCACTGTGCCGCACCCTGGCTCCCCTGCCCTCAGCCCTCCCAGCTGACCTCTGACCCTGCCTCTCCTTGTCCCCACAGAGCTCAGGGTGATTGTGACCCTGAGGCGCCAGTGGCTGAAGGCGCCCGCTGCTGCCGCCAGGAGACCTACATTGACCTGCAGGGGATGAAATGGGCTGAGAACTGGGTCCTGGAGCCCCCGGGCTTCCTGGCCTACGAGTGTGTGGGCGCCTGCCAGCAGCCACAGGAGTCCCTGACCTTCCAGTGGCCGTTTCTGGGGCCACGGCAGTGCATCGCCTCAGAGACGGCCTCCCTGCCCATGATCGTTGGTATCAAGGAGGGAGGCAGGGCCAGGCCCCAGGTGGTGAGCCTCCCCAACCTGCGGGTGCAGAAGTGCAGCTGCACCTCAGATGGGGTGCCTGTGCCCAGGGAGCTGGGGCCATAGGTACCCAGTGTAACCACCGAGGGACTTGGCTGTGTCAGAGCTGTTCCACGGCAGGAGAAGAGAGGGGAATTGCTGGGTGGCTGATGGGTAGAAGCTCCCTGCTCCCTACTGGGCTCTTTTACATCCACCTGGAGACAGTCGCCAAGGCTCTGATGGACCTCTGGATGCTTCTTCTGAACAGTCTGCTCCCCTCCTAACTTTCACTTCCAGGAACAAGACTTTGGTCACTGGATGGTCCCTGCCCAGTCTTCTCTGTTCTTGATATTATTCACTGCACTATTTCCTAAGCACTTACATGTCTAGATGCTGTAACTGAAGGTCAGAAACCACAAGTTGTCGTTGTTTGCTTATCCTGTCACCACTGGACCTGGGCTGAGCCCTGTGGTCTGGGCAGGAGATTCAGGCACCCTGGGGGTTAAGTGTGGGCTGTGTATCCCCAACCCTGAGAATAACAGCCATTTTGCAAGAAGCAAATAATACACCTTTTATTCTGCAATCTTATATTTCTTTCTTTTTAACCAAAACCCTGCAAATTGTGAGGAGGGAGCAAAAGGTTCTACAAGGATTAGGTCAACCTGATTGTAAAACTAAGGGGAAAAAAGACTTGGCCAATGTCTCAGTTAAGTAATACAGGAAGTAAATATTGAAATGCATTCACATTCTACTATCTGTGGTGTCTACCCTCTCAGAATTGAGGGAGAAAAAATTTTTGGCATTTTGACTTTCCTGGGCACAGTGGGTGGACCTGATTTCAATTTTACTTGCATAAAATGAAAGGATCTCATCAAAATCATCAATACTTCTAGAATGTAGGTCACTCCTTTAGATTTTGAGGCAGAAAAAGAAAATATTGAAAATGTTGAGTATAACATTTAGAATGCCAGGATTAAGGGTGCTTTTTAAGCAGTGACACTGGGGCTTCAGGGATAGATATTTTTGGTTCCTTGCCCATTAGGACAGCTCTTACTGGCCGTAAATTCGATAACCTACAACTCTCCATTTTCTTTGTCAAATAGAAACAATCCCTGACTTCCACACTTTTGCCAGGGGGTTAAGGAAACAGTTTTTTACAAGCATTCCACACACTGTCTGACACCTAACAGATGCAATGGTTATCTCAACTCACATTCTGATCCATCTCAACCTGGATTTTGAGATAGCTTTAATCTACCAAAAATCAATTTAGAAACCTCTTCTCTCTCCAAAATCAAGGACCCTAACTTCTTTTTTTTTGTCACTGGCTCTCCCAGGTCTAATACTGGGGTCAACCCTGCACTTCTCTGGACCCCATGGCATAGACCAGGCAGATGGTGCCCTCATTAACTTAGGCGGGGAAGGTATGAGGACGTGCAGGCAGGGCTGTGGGAAGCAGGGTGGACATGGTCAGCCTGAGGAGCCAGGGAAAGTCAGCAGGCCACACTCCCAGGGGAGGGCTGGGTGGGAGATACAGGTGTGGGTCCTTGGCAGCAGGGGATAACAGCAGGAAAGGAGGGATGGCCAGGACCTGTGCCCAAAGGACAAGGGCAGAGAGCAGAGGCAGAGGGCAAACTGGGAGGTAACTAATGGTTGGGGGTCTGGGAGGAGAGAAGAGGGAAGCCAGATGAGACAGAAAAAAGCCTGTCGAGAGAGACAGGAGGAGACCCCCACCCCCACCCCCGGAGCCACAGGCTGGTGCTAGAACAAGGACAGGGAGCTAAGGAGGGTATTTGTATGATTAGAATAAAAGATGAAAGTCCAGAAATGGAAGAGAGGGGAGAACCAGATAGAGAGCCAGAAAAGCTGCCCATGTGTGGAGTGAGGAGCTGTTCCAGGTTCTGCAGATATTTTTGGAAAGGACCTGAGATTTAGAAACTCTGGTGCAACCCCTCATTTCACAGGCGAGCAAACTGAGGTCCGCCGAGGTGGCTGCAGGCGGGCCGTGCTCTTCCGCTTCGCGGGACGCGCCGTCCTCATTGAACCGCATCCTGGGCCCTGCCAGGTGCATCTTCCGCGCCAGGTGCGCTGAGCCGGCCCCGCCCCCGACGATCTTACAGTCTAACTGCAGAGGCCGCTGGCTCATAGGAAACGTCTCCGTGTCCCCGGGCCGCGCGTGGCTGTCCCGGCACGGGCACGACCGGCCTTGGTCCCGGAGAGCCGCTGGAGCAGCTGCGCCCTGGGTTTGGGCTGAGCGGAGCATCCACAGGGCTTTCACGGACTCAGGTCTGAGCAGCGGCAGGGACTCCCTATCCTCCCAACCCTTCACCCCCTCTCCCTTGTCGAGGAAATTCCATTCAACTCAGGGACATTTACAAATGTTTGCAGATGCCCTCCCCGCGCGGCCGCGTCCACCCTGCGTTGGCCCGGGGTCTTCCAGGGGTTATGCGACGACTTAGCCCCCAGTGGCGCCCTCCTGGGCTCCTAGACGCAAGCTGGCCAGGCTGGGGTCCTCGGACCGCCTGGAAAAGCCTCGCGGGCTGAGCGACCACCCTTGGGCCCGGCTGCGGCTGAGGGGCGCGCAGTCCTGGGCGCAGCCGGCGGCGTGGCTCTGGGGGCTGGCCCGCTTGAGGACTCCAAGCTGGGCAGGCGATGGCCGGAGTTCTGCGCATGTGCAGGAGGCGCCGGAGTTTCACTTTGTAACTTTTAAGCGGTCGGGACACAGCCCCGCCGGGCCAGGTGGGGCCAGACAGCTGCCCCAGCCGCGCCAGCCGAGCCAGGTCGCCGCCGCCGCAGGTAAAGTGGGCACCGGGTGTGGAGGAGGGGGAATGTCCTTGCAGCCCGTCCTGGGACGTGCTGGCTCGAGGGGCTACACCAGGTGCCACGTCAAGTGTCGGGTTCCGGGACACGGCTCTCCGGCAACCGTGGCCCCCACTGCCGAAGCAGGGGTGACTGGAGGGACGTGAGGGGGAGAAGAGGGTCAGTCCTGGGCCGCGCGTACCCGGCGGCCCGTTCCAGCCCAGCGCTCCCAGGGACTTCCTGACAGCTTTTCCGGACTTTCCTCCGCCGAAGCTCCACCTTTTCGCTTTCACGCCTGATTCCTCCCGCCTCCCCACCTCTTCCTCTGGGGATTTGTAAACCGGAGTACGAGCTCCCAGTTTAACCTGGAGCACAGCTATGAGACTTTTCCTTCCTGGGTTATCACCGAGGCGGCCTTGGGAAAGGGTACCCTGGCGCCGGGGGGGGGGGGGGGGCGAACCACTTTCCCCCTGCCCCTCGGTGACCACTCCATGCTGTCTGGTGGAGTCCTGAGGAGGGAGGCTGGGGATATGGGGCAGGAGACAGGAGAGTGAAGAGAGTTCTGCAAAGAAACTAAGTCCCCCGAGGTTTCAGTACCTGATGTGACTGACTACCTGAGTCCCGGAGTGGTCTTCATCTTTCAGCCCCAAGGGTGTCCCCAAGGGCAGGGGTCGATAGTGTGATAGACCAAATGACCTCCAAAGTTCCTTCCAGCCCTGAGGCTCTGTGGCTTTGTACCGCAGCGCCTAGATTGTGGTAGGTTTGAAGTTAAGCATAAGTGGATGGTTCTCACCTGTACAGGAACCTGTGGGCCCAAAGGGGCTGTGGGTGGGATCCTGGGGCCTTTCTGAGAGTCTGGCTCCAGCAGGGTTGCAGACTGCCACTGGGTGGGGATAAGGAAAGATTCTGGCCATCCCTTACTGGAGAAAGAACCCGTAATCACTCCCAATCTCCCCGCCCCCACACCTTCCTAGCTGCCCATTTCTCTCCCTTTTCCACTCATGTGACACCTGTCAAGAGCCCTCCAGTCTGCTTCTGCTTTAAGGTGGCCGTGAACAGAAGCCAAGGCCATCTTTTCCCTTCACACACCCCTCTTGTTTGTTTAGTGTTGGGCCAAGGTTTTCTGGGTGTTCACCGGGCTCTAACAGAAAGGACATCAGATGGGGCCCTGCCCTTGTGTTTCTCATTAGCTGGAAGGGTGACTATATTTTATTTTGTTGTTGAGAATATACATGGCAGAACATACACCAATTCAACAATTTCTACATGTATGATTCAGTGACGTTGATCACATTCTTCAAGTTATGAATCCCTTCTCATGCATCTTTTCTGAATTATTTCTCCATTAACATAAGCTCACTGCCCTCTATGTTTCCTATCTAATCTTTCGAGTTGCTATTGTCAGTCTGATCCCAAATAGATAGTTCTTACAAGAGCACAATGTTCAAGGCGGACATTCTTTTCTAGTTAAGCTAAATTATTATTTGGTTTAAAGAAGATTTCAGAAGATATTTTTGGTTTATGATTTAAAGACTATCTCAGCAGTAGTTTCTGGGGTTCATCCAGCCTCTGCAGCTCCAGAAAGTCTGGATTCTATGAGAATTTGAAGTGTTGCTCTGCATTTTCCCCCTTTTGATCAAGGTTCTTCTATAGAATCTTTGGTTAAAACATTCAGTAATTGGAGTGGTAACTTAAAAGCAAACAGCTTTTGAGCACTCATTAGGGCCGGGCCCTGCGCTAAGTGCTTTACAACTATTATCTCTAGTATATACCTCCCATCAGCCCTATAAGAGAAACATCCCTCTTCCCCACCACCTATTTTATGCAGAAGGAAGCTAAGGCACACAGTAATTAAGCAACTTTTCTAAGTTACGTAACTGCACGTGATGATGGCAAGATCCTAATGCCGGAGTCTGCTCAATAACCATACCACTGTGCTGTCTCCCACTTCAGCCAGGGGCAGCATCACCCCTGTGGTGTCCAGGGTTGCTGTCTGTGGAGGTAAACAGTGGTCCAGATCTCTGGGCCCTGTCTGGCGGTGCCTTAAGGAGGTGGTTTGCGTTTATTTCTCAAGCTTCTTCCACATCTGGAAGACCAGAGTTAGCTGCTGTGACAGAAAGGACTGGAGCTGCTTGTAGTCTAGCTATCATCCTAACAAAATCGCAAGCTTTGGTGATGATAAAAATACCCCGCATTTGTTCAGGGCCTGTTTTGAGATGTGAGAATTCTCACCCACTTCCTGCAGCATTCTGTCAGCATCTCAGGCAGGGAGACATAGAAGTCATCCAGTCTGCTACAAGGAGCCTTTGGGTGGTTAAGTGCCGGACTACTAAACGAAAGGTTGGTGGTTCAACTCACCTAGAGGCACCTTGGAAGACAGGCCTGGCGATCTGTTTCTGAAAGGTCACAGCCTTGAAGACCCTATGGAGCAGTTCTACTCTGCACACATGGGGTCGCCATGAGTTGGAAGCAACTTGATGGGCAACTAACAGCAACAACAAGTTGCCTACAGGGGTCTCTTATGCTCCCTCAGGGGCATCATGTGAATCCTTGTTGTCAGCCCAGGCTGGCAGTGGGTTAATGTTCGTGGCTACTTCTTTGGTAAATTCGAGATCAGCTGTTGAATTCAGCTCTCTGACCTACTGATCACATCACACTCTCGGGTGCACATAGGCTGAATTTTGGGTCAGAGGTCCTGCCGGTCATCCTGGCTCCCGGTCCTCAGAGGTAACTCTTGTGTTTCCCACCCTCAGGGTGCTGGGGAAATGAGGTGATGATTAGGAGCTCTCTGGAAAGCATGGATAAGTGGTAGGCATTCACACCTACAGGTATTTAGCAAATGTGCGATGACTAATTATTGCCAATGGAACGATGCCAGGCAGGGCTTCCATTGCCACAGTGCCTACTTGCCCAGCACTATGTGACTAAATATTGCCAAGTGTGTCTGGCCAGGCAGGGCTCCTGTTGCCACAGTGCCTACTTGCCCAGCATTATCAGTCTCTCCCATTACTGTCCCCTGAGGCTCTCCTCCTCAGCCTGGCAAGACCTGCCCTGTGGCAGCTGTGTTCCTCAACCAGGCAGACTGTCTAGCTGACTTCTTGGAGTGTACCTGTTTGGGAGGATGCCCAGGGGTGCCCTCTGAGAGCCAGAGGGGCCACAATGTTCGGCAGGATCTGAACTTCCCATGTCTAATGGGCAGGGACTGACTAGAAAGTTCTGAGAGATGAGATGAGGGCCCCCAATGCTGTGCCCTCACCTGGGGAGGAGTGGGGCAGCCAGGACAGGCCATCTGGGTGAGAGAGCCATGAGGTCTGCCTGACATTCCTCCCAGACTGGCAGTGGCTGACCACACTGAGTACTTATCAGACTTTGTAAAACCACCTTGGAGAGCCTGTTTGGCCAAAGGAGAGTGACTTAAGAGTCCTGTGACCAGGGCTGAAGGGGGAAGAGGAGCTGCAGGACCTTCTGCCCATGAGGCCTTTTTGCTGTTTTAACACTCCAGCATACAGCAGCCCTGGCAAGGGATTCCCACTCCAAGCACCCCCACAACAGCCTCCCTTCCCAGGGACAAGACTTCCTCTGAGCATTTTATGGGGATGGTTTTTCCTTCACCTCACCTTTCCTTGTTTGTTCTCTGATGTTCCGTCTTCCTGGCTGTAGCCCGTGGGTAACCTTGGGGTACCTCCCTGGCAGCAGCAGCCCTTGGAGTTCGTGTGAGGTCCTCATTCAGGTTCTCTCCTCCAGCTCCCAGCCACTAGTGCTTCTGTGAGGCAAGAGGAAGGTAAATGGAGAGGACCCTTCCCCTGGCCCCAGCAGGGCTGCAGCCAGGGAAGAGGGGAGAGAGGTTGGAGCTGCAGGTGATGCTGGGTGAGGAGAGTGGAGCAGGTGGCCCAGACAAGCATGGATGAGTGATCTGCTGTGGAGGTCTGGGGAGAGCCAGGGCCAGAGGGAACCCAGTGGGCAGAACCAAAACCTCCCCGTGAATGTTTGAGTTCAGAGACATCAGGGCAGGTTTGAGCGCAGGGGAGGTGTGCTGGAGGCTTTGAAGCCAGCACCTCTGAACTGGAAAAGGGCAGCTCCAGTATGACTCAGCTCTGTGTTCCTTCAGGGAGGTCTGTAAAGGCCGGTGGCCCTGGATCCTGGGGCCAGGAGACCCCTGCAGAAAATGAGTGGGAGGCCCCAAGGCATGGCCTCCAGCAGCTTGGGAGGTGGTCCAGGCTGCCTTTGCCTTTACCAGCGACAGCTCCAACTGAGAACCCCTCAGGGCTCTTCCACAGCCCCTTCTTCCCCTGATTCCTGGTAAGTGTGGGAACAGGAAGGCATGTCCCGCCCCCTTGCAGTGTTGGCTGGAGACTGTGTTAGGGTGGTGCCACTGGGTGGGACTTAAAGGAGGGAAGTCAAGACCATCTGTCTCCCAAAGTAAGCTTTCATGACTCTGTTCTGAGCCACCAGCTCCTTGGCTCTGGCATCACTACTGCCAGCCATCCCCAAGTCTCACAGGGATGAGGAAGTGACTTTCCCTCTGGGGAATCCCCCCATTCCTTTGGACCTGCCAAACATTCACCCTTACTGCATTTCTTTTTTTAAAAATCTTATTTTAATTATTATTATTGTCCCCAGAACAGCATTCCTAGGAGTCAGACTTGGGAGCCACCCTCCTTTCTGGTTCCGGCCCTCTCCCCTCCGTTAACTACCACCCACCATGACCGCCCCATAGGCCAAACATCTGTTTGGGCTCTCTGTGCCTTTTCTTTTTGTCTCCAAGATTTTTGTCCCTGTAACAGATAGAAAGACCAGACCTAGCAGAAGTCCCCTCACCAGGAGTCACTGTCCCCTGGGAATTCTAGTTTAACCATATTTGGGGAGGTGGAAGTTTGAGGAAGGGGAGAAGTACTGAGTGTGTTTCCTGGCACTTCAGCCACAGACAGTGTGAAAAGCCAGAACTTGGGCATCAACTCCCAGGCCTGCAGTGTTAGGAGGTAAACCCTGGAGATTTCCATTAGCTTCATCAGGAGTGCCAGGAGCCTCAGAAAGGAAAGGTTAGCAACCCAGCCAGGAAGAGGTGTTTGCTTTGGAAATGTAGGTCCTTCCTGTTAGACCAAGGTGCCCAGAAGTGCCAAGGGAGGGAGGGTGAGTAGGCAAAACTGGGGAGCACTCCATAGACTGACTCACAGTGGTGACTGGGGCTCCTGAGACTTCCTAGCCCACCCAGCCCATCGCCTCTTTGGCTCCTCTTTCTGTCTCCTCACATCCTAGCCTCCTCTATCTGGCTGCCTCTTCTCCTGCCTTTAATCTCTCGGTGACAAACAGGAGAGTGTATGGTATAGTAAAAAGGAGGCTGGGCTTGAGACCTGTTACTGCCCGACCAGCTCCTCAATTTTGGGCAAGTTACCAAGCCTCAGAGCCCCAGTCTTTTTGTGTATCCAGTGGGCCCAGCTCTGACATTCTGTGGACAGACCTTGTCTGTGGTCCGAATGTGGCCTGGTGTTGTGGACTTGCATGTTCCCTTTCTTCCTCTTTGCATGGCCCTTGCCTTTGTGTCCTGTTCCCCACCTCCCCTGCCTGTGCCTAGACCTCCCAGAGGCTCCCACAGGAACAATCTGCCCAGTGGTGATCCTGGAGGCTGGAGGAGCTTCCGCACCTGTGAGCAGGCTGCCCAGCAGCGCTTGCCCTTCCCTTTCTTCTCCTTCCCTGCCCCTCTGGGGAGTCTGTGATGTGTCCCAGATGAGACCATCTGCCCTGGCCATCTGACCCGCTGGGACAGTTTCCACAATGTAGCTATTCTCTATGGACACTGCCAGGCACACAAGGGCTGCGGTGTCTGGCTCTCCCTCATTCTGTCCTGCCAGCTTCCTGTGCCCCACTAGCCTTAGGGGATATACTCTGACTTTGGGGAAGTTGCAGGAGACTTCAAGCCCTGATGAACACCTCATCCTGTTCTCCAGGGAGGGCAGACGCGATGACCGACTCCCCATTCCTGGAGCTATGGCACCCCAAGGCGGTGTCCATCCGTGAGCGGCTGGGCATCGGGGACCGGCCGAATGACTCCTACTGCTACAACTCAGCCAAAAACAGCACCGTGCTCCAGGGGGTCAACTTTGGTGGCATCCCCATCGTTCTGCTCATAGATGTCAGCTGCTTCTTGGTGAGCCCCCTCGCGAGTCACACCCTCCTTCAGTTATTTGTTTGATTAACTCCTCCTCCCAGGGCCTTCTGGGAAACTCAGGTGAGGGAGACAGACACACCTGGGTTTAAATCCTAGCTTGGCTACTTACCAGCTGTATGACCTTCGAGCCTTAGTTTTCGGTCTGTAAAATGGGGATAATCATTCTTACCTCAGAGAGCTTTGGAGGAGAGTAAGTGAGGTGATGTAGGTAAAGAACACGCATAGCTGTTCCTTAGGTTACTACCATTATTAGGGGGTTCTTGGCCTGTCGTACCTCCAGGGTCCTTGGGAGGGTCAGTCCCATAGCAGTGAGAGGCGGGAATGGAGAGCGTTGACTAGAAATAGAGCAGTTGCAGTTCCCAACATGGAAATGTCACCCCTGCCTTAACTGGGCTCTCTGGGGCTTTTAGAGACTCAAAAGTGGAGTAAAGGAGAAAACCGTGAAAAGGGACATCTTATCAGAGCGGATCCTCGGAGGGCAGCCTGTCTTTAATGTAGAGCTCCTTGTTCACAATAATACCCCCCTCCCCAGTTTGAAATATGTCATTTTTCTTCCTTGTACTGACTGAACATTGGCTACGTGGGATTTACTGG
The DNA here is from genome assembly GCF_030014295.1 of Loxodonta africana. Classification (NCBI taxonomy): domain Eukaryota; kingdom Metazoa; phylum Chordata; class Mammalia; order Proboscidea; family Elephantidae; genus Loxodonta; species Loxodonta africana. Next base: position 50,324,737 of record NC_087366.1, read on the forward strand.
GTTTAAGGTGCACTTTCTTTTCACAAATGCCCATGAGGTGGTCAATCCTTCATGATGACTTTTCCTAACACGTAGCAGACACCAGCTGAGTAAACGGGGTCAGTTCTGATGTGGGGGTAGTAGACATTCTTGGGCTACTTTGGGCAGGGGGCTAGGCTTGGTTGGGGGTAACGGGGAAAGGTGAGTTAGGGTAGCAGGAGGGTCCCAGTCCCTGCAGGAGAGAGTCCTGGGAGGTGAGAAGGAAGGCTCTCAAACACAAGTTTGCTGGCACCAAAAATGTTTGTAAGAAAGAGGTAAAGCTTTCCCTCCTCTCCCAATTTTTAGTCCCCAGGATTGAAGTCTGAATTGTTGCATTAGAGCTTTGCTACATTGTTGGTTCTCTATGGTCTGATGTGGAAACATGCTTGCTGCTCACTCATGTTCATGAAAAAGGACTCTTTTAGTAACAAAGCGACCAAAAGTTTGGCAGTTTGAATATACCCAGTGGAGCAATGAAAGGAAGGCCTGACCATCTTCTGTAAGATTCCAAACCCAGTGCCATCGAGTCGATTCCGACTACAGCCAAGAAAACCCTGTGAAGTGCAGTCTTACTCTGAAACACATGGGGATTCCGTGAACTGGAATTGACTCGACAGCAATGGTTTGGGTTTTGTTTTGTTTAGCCCCAAATAATTGGAGCTAAAACCCATTTGTAGATGGAGAACACCTCATATTTACCAATGCTGGCTGAGAGAGGGGAGTAGGCAGGGACGTGTTAATGGATTTGAGAATCCCAGTTGGTGGAACTGATTTACCAGGGTGGTCCTGGATCTGTGATCCAGAGCCTTCAGGATGGGGAGGGATTGGGCAAAAGGGCAGAGTCTGGGGAGAAGGACTGGGCAAAGGTCCCAAGGTGGGCTGGGCTGGGTGTGGCTGAAACATGGTCGCTTGAGAAGAGAGTCGATCTCCAGTGGTGTGTGCTGGTGGGGGTAGACTTTTATTGCAGGAAGTTGTAGAGGGAGCATGTATGAGCCAGAGGGACCTAGAAACAGGGATTCGTGGGAAATGTGAATGGTACATACGCCAAGAAAGCAGCAGTTGGAGGACAGAGAGGGTGGCACGGGCTGAGCAGCCATTGTGTTTGTCCTACAACATGGCTCACTGCCTTTGAAAATATGTCATGACTTCCTGATGCACCTTGAGAAAATCCCGCGAGAACTGAACGCCTCTGGATCCCCTATAGGAAACAAAACCTACATTTTAACCCCAGTTTCTGTCCAGGGCAGGTAGGGATATGACACTTTGTTGTATTAATTAAAATGTACCTCTACCTCCCCAAACCTTGATTGATGAGAGCCTGAATAGAGATGTGTGAGAGGCTGGAACAGGCCAGGGAACCTGCAAAGGTGGAGGTGTAGGCAGTGAGGAGACAGTCTAGAATCTACAGGGGGTTTGTGGAGACCGTTAGTCCAGCTACTCCTATTGTGCAGGGCACATGGATCAGCCAAGGTCGTGCAGCTTGCTGGAGGCCAAGATGGCACAGGGTACCAGCCCTCATGAGCACCGCTGCCCACGTGCCCACAATGGGTCTGCAGGGCTTGCCTTCAGGAGAACCAAACTCAAAGGAGAAATCTGACCATTTCTTCCTCGGCCTGGGGAGTTCTGCTACCTTGGTTCTGTAATTAAAAATGAAATTCCACATAAAGTGAGAAAGGGAGCTGGTCCCCACTGCTGCTGTGAGACCAGACCCTGCCCTCCTGCTCAGGGGCCCCTGAAGGCAGATCAGAGTTGAGGAAGGTTGTGGCTGTTGTTGGAAAGGACAGAGCTGATGTATTTGACTAGGAGTGCTCCAGGGAAGGTTTGGTATCAGCGTTGACAGACCTTCATGACTTGGACATAAGTGAAAGGATCTAGGGATGAGCAAAGTATCAGCCATTTTGCTGTGTGGCCTTGGGCAGCTCAGTACCCTCTCGGAGCCAGAGTTACCTCATACATAAAATGGCCTCAGTGATCTCCAAGTCCCTACTAGCCACCTCATTCTAGGCAGGTGGGCTTTGCCCCTAAGATAGCTGTCTTCTCTAATTAGAAGCCATCAACTATAGTTTTTTTTTTTAAATATCTTTTCTACTTTTAGACCATAATATTGGTGTTTTCCTTCATAAGAAGAAGATTCTGGGACTACGGCCGCGTTGCTTTGGTATCATCAGAAGCGGAGAGGTAAAAAAGACACATTGTCTAGAGTGTGAGTGTGAGTGTGTGTGTGTGTATCACAGGCACGGGGAAGTGGGAGCTAGGCATGCCAGGGTACTGGCTTTAGGGCCTGGCCTTGCTTCCTTCCTCCTTGGCCACATACCTGGTAGGCGGAGTCGGAGGCAGAGAGTGGGCTAAGGAGGAGGTGGTTCTGCCCATTGCTGTTTAATGAGCCACAGGATTCCTCCTTGCAAAGCTGGGGTCTGCTTCTCTCCCTCTGCCCACTCCAGATGCCTTAGCCTGATTGGAGCTGGATGTCAGTGGCTTGTGAGGGCCTCCAGGCTGGGCCCACACATGATGCTGATATTAGATTGTATTCATCAAGTTTATCTGCCAGGCCTGTACCAGAAACTCTGTTCTCTCTGATCTTCCCACTGACCATGAGGTCTGTCTTGGGGCCCTCATGCCCACGAGAAACTGAAGCCCAGACAACATATGAAATTGTCTATGGCCCAGAGCTAGTAAACGGTGGCCCCAGTTTCTATCCAGACCGTGTGCTCTGAGGATTGGTGGTGGGGGTCTCAGCTTGTCCCCTCCCTGTGGGGTAGTCTTGGCATTACCCAGTGTTCCTACAGCAGGGAGCTCTTGTTTCCCCAGCCCAGGGGTCACAGCCCGGCTCTCTCTTGGGACACCTGGCCAGGCCGTGGCTATAGACCTTGTCTACTTGAGCCTATGGAGGACAACTAGTTGTTTTGGCTACTTAAGGCTTTCATCATCACTGAGGATGCTAGTTTTCTTTCTCCCCTGGAATAGTTTATACTGTATCTTCTTTTAAATTGGAGTCCCTGGGTGGCACAAATGGTTAACAGGCTCAGCTGCTAATAGAAAGGTTGGAGGTTGAAGCCTATTCAGAGGAACGTCAGAAGAAAGGCCTTGTGATCTACTTCTAAAAAGTCGGGCGATGAAAACTCTATGGGGACAGTTCTCTGACACATGTTGGGTCGCTGCGAGTTGGAGTTGATTCAACAGCGACTGTTTTTTTTGTTCTTTGAAATTGGTTAGCTTGGGGGTGGAAGAATGGGGTGAGGTGGATTAAGAAGGGTAGTAGGTCCGAGGCGAGCTGTTTCTGTCCTCCTTCAGGGTCCACGTGGGTGACGGCTCGAACTCAGCCGGCTTCAGATGAGTGTTACAAAGCCCAGGCTCCCCTGGCCAGACCTCAGGCCCTTCCAGCTCCATCCTGGGCTCTGATGCTCTCTGCTCACTTCACCTGATAGATGACAGTGAATTGCACATCTGCGCAACTGGAAGTTCCAGCTCCAGCTGGCTGTTGCGGGGCCTGTGTCAGATGTGGCAGGAGGAACCGGGTGGGGTAAACACAGGCTGGCCCAGACCACACAGGCCAGAGCCTCCCCTGGCGATCCCCAGGCAGACCCCTCACACTTGCCCCACAGGCTGAGCTGGTGCTGAAATGAGGCCTGGAGGGAGGGAGAAGAGTCCTCTGGACCAAGACGGGGAGATGTATCTGTAAAGGCGCCTCTTTCTCTGTGTTGGCATTTATGAAAGTCCGTGGGTGATGATGACCTTGGGGTCAGGTGGCAGGGCCTCTTGCTTTAGTTGTGTTGAAGACTTAGCTATCTGGGGGTGGAAAATTTGGGGACATCTGGTGCATTTAGAGCAATTCGCCCCCAGGAGGGGCAGGGCACGATGATAGAAAAGAGTGCTTGGAAATCAGAGACCCCGGCCCGCCGCTGTCCTGGCTATGTGTTCTTGGTCAAGCCCGCACAACTTAACCCACAAAACCCAGTGCCGTCAAGTCGATTCCGACTCATAGCGACCCCACAACTTATTGGGGTTGATTTCCTCCTGCCTGCTTGTTTTGGATTGAATTGTGTCCTCCAAAAAAGTGTGTCGAAATCCTAACCCCACACTTGTGAGTCACTATGAGTCAGAATTAACTGGAAGGCAGTGGGTTGGTTTTTTTTTTTTTTTTTACATGTGGATGTAATGCCTTCTGGAAATAAGATTTTCTTTGTTATGTTAATGGGGCTACAGCAGTGTAGGGTATGTCTTAAACCTGACCAGTTTGGAGAAATAAAAAGAGCAGGTAAGGCACAGAGACAAGGAGAACAAGTGGGAATACAGAAGCCCGTGTGAGGACTGCCAAGGCACCGAGGAAGAGAAGCTGAGACAGGACTTTTTCCCAGAGCTGGCGCAGAAACCTTCCCCTAGAGCCGGCACCCTGAATTTGGATGTCTAGCCTCCTACACCATAAGAAAATAAACTTCTGTTAAATACTTGAGGAATTTCTGTTACAAGAGCACTAGATAACTAAGACACCACCCTTCCACACAGGGTACTGTGAAGATCAAATGAGATAGTGTACCTGTAAATGCTTTGAAAGTTACATTTCCTTGTGTTTTATGCCATTAGTTGTGGGATGGTGGGGCCAGGAGAATGGAAAATAGAGGAAGGTAAAAATTCAAGTATGGCAAACAGCCCAGATTCATAGCACACAGGGTGTTTTTATGGGGCACTCAGAAGAAGCGAGCTGATTCAAAAGCCATAATACAAAAGGCCGCAGTTCAGTGACTCTAAAGTACACGTGTTCACATCTCTGAAATCAGGACGCATCTCATCAATGGTGGTGTCTCAATTTCCTAGTGCTGCGATAACACACATCTCACAAGTGGGTGGCTTTAAAGAACAGTCATTTATTGTCTCATAGTTCTGGGGGCTAAAAGTTCAAGGGTCTCGGTCATGTCAGTTCCTTCCTTGTCAGTAGCCCTGGATGTTGCTGGTTTTTTGGCTTATGGACGACCCTTTTACGGAGTCTGTCTTCCCTGTGAGTGTGTGTCTCTGTGTGTAACTTGCTCTTTCTATAACTCAGAAGTGACTAAGTTTAGGACACACCCTGCACTGGTATGGCCTCATTAATATAACAAAGAAAACCCTATTTCCAAACAGGATTACATCTACAGGTGTAGGGGTTTAGGATTCCAGTACATATTTTGGGGGGACACAGTTCAATCCTTTACCCGTTGACCCTTGGCACAGTTTACTCCTTTACTCTTTATCCATTGCCATCAAGTTGATTCTGACTTGTAGCGACCCTGCAGGACGGATTAGAACTGCCCCATAGGGCTTCCAAGGAATGGCTGGTGGAATCAAACTGCCCACCTTTTGGTTAGCACCCAAGCTCTTAACCACTGTGCCACCAGGGCTCCTTGCACCATTTGTGCTACCCAAGATTCATGACCATCAACGTGTAAAACACATTCACCCTATATCATATCATCCCCTAAAGCCTTAACGCACTCAGTATCAACTCTAAATCCCAAATCTCATTTTCTTGAATCTCTAAATCAATTATGGGCTGGGCTCTGGATGTGGCCCATCCTGGGGCAAAATTCCCCTCCCTCTATGGAGCTGTGAATATAAGTTATCTGCTTCCCAAGTACAATGGTGAAATAGGCACGAGGTAGACATTTCTATTCCAATTAGAGAAAAAGAAGGAGTCGCAGGTAACATGCAAATCCCAAACCCAGCACAGCAAATTTCTTTAGTTCTGAAGGCTTAAAAACAATCCATTGGGGCAATAGCCCAGCCTCTGGACTCTGGGCATTGGCTAGAATCTGAGTAGAGGCCCCTTAACCCTGGGCATCAGCCCTGTCTTCTAGGTGCACCAGGACACAGACCCAGCTCCCTGGGCTTTGGGTGGCCCCGTTCTCCTGGTCCACCTGAGTGGTGGCCCCACTCCTGCAGCCCTAGGTGATTCCATTCCCCTGGCCCACTGACACAGCAGCCATCTTCATCAACTTTGGGATAGTGGTCCTATTTTCTAGGCCCACCTGAACGGCAGCCCCACCTTCTAGAACCAAGCTACTATAGTTACTACCACCTTACTGCCAATGGCGTCTTAAACCAAACCAAAACCAAACCCAGTGCTGTCAAGTCCATTCCAACTCATAGCGACCCTATAGGAGAGAGTAGAACTGCCCCATAGAGTTTCCAAGGAACACCTGGTGGATTTGAACTGCCCACCCTTTGGTTTGCAGCCGTAGCACTTAACCACTACGCCACCAGGGTTTCCAACGGCGTCTTAGATTTGATAAAATATTTATCCCAAGTTTTATCTGATGTATTAGGAAATCAGAGTCGACTCGACGGCACTGGGGTTTACATTGTAAGCAGGCAACACTTTGAAGTCACTTTCGGTAGACAAGTCATCGTGCTGAGGTTTAAGGGTGTGTCATGCAGAGATGCTCTATTAATGCCTGTCATGAATTGAATTGTGTCCCCCCAAAATATGTGTCAATTTGGCTAGCCATGATTCCCAGTATTGTGTGTTGTCCTCCATTTTGTGATCGTAATTTTCCTATGTGTTGTAAATCCTAATCTCTGCCTGTGGTTAATGAGGCAAGATTAGATTATGTTAAAGAGGATTAGGGTAGGATTATAACACCCTTACTAAGGTCACATTCCTGATCCAATGTAAAGGGAGTTTCCCTGGGGTGTGGCCTGCACCACCTTTTATCTTACAAGAGATAAAAGGAAAGGGAAGTGAGCAGAGAGTGGGGGACCTCATGCCACCAGGAAAGCAGCACCAGGAACAGAGCGCATCCTTTGAACCTGGGGTCCCTGCGCCTGAGAAGCTCCTTGACCAGGGGAAGATTGATGACAAGGACCTTCCCCTAGAGCTGACAGAGAATGCCTTCCACTGGAGCTGATGCCCTGAATTTGGACTTCTAGCCTACTAGACTGTGAGAGAATAAGTATCTCTTTGTTAAAGCCATCCACTTATGGTATTTCTGTTATAGCAGTACTAGATCACGAAGACAGTGCCCCAACTCTGTTATTCATCCAAGGGTTAGAGTTGTATGTTGACCATACCTGGGAATGGCCCATTGCCCTTAGCTACATTTTCACAGGGTGAGTTATATTGGGTCACAGCCACTGAAGTCTGGTAGCTTTGGTCCTGAGCTCTAAGAGGCAGCAATATACTGGACATAAATTTTTAGACTTTTTGAAAGAATTATCTGCCTTTTTTTTTTTTCCTGTAGTGAGTCCAGATTCCAGAGGCTGTCGTCTTCTTCCTCCTCAGGGCAACAAGACTTCGAAAATGAGCTGGTGGGTATTTAAGGTACAGATGGGACCCTGCAGTGATGATTTGGAGGGCAGCGCTGTGGTGTTCCTAGTTCAGCTGCTACCTTGGTGCTCTGGATCTTGAGTGACAAGTGCTGGTGAAAGGTCTTCTCTACAACAACATGGGTACTTGAGCTTAGAAAATACCATAGGGAAGATGGCCACTGGGTGACCCAAGGTGATGAGACTAGAGTAACTCACAGGCAGAGCTGGCTGTGGAATCCTCTGAGCTTCCCCAGCACGTGTCTCTGTCATCCTCGTCATGGCTTTGCATTACAGTTCATCACTTGACTTGCTGTTTCCTGCTAGATTATGAGCCAAATGTGGGCAGGAATCATGTCTTATCCAGCCTGTTCCCTAGCACCTGATGCTTAGTAATTGTTGAATGAGAGATGAACAAATATTTATCTTCCCCAGCTGGATAATAGCCCAGCTTTAGGGAGTATGATGCTTAAGAGTTATGACGGTCAATAAAATCTACAGACACCCTTTCCGTCTCTAAATCCCACTCCAGGATACTGTCAGACTTAGTAGGTTTGTTTCTCCTCTTTGTCCCACATCTTAATCAGTCATGTTGAAGTGCTGGAATAGAGGCCCACACCAGTTTCTCCAGAGCTTCCCTGGGCTTCCATCAGCTCTCGAGCCAAGTTTCATGATTTGACTCTGGAGCTTGTGTGGTTCCCGAGATTGTCCAGACATGGCTGGTTTTCTTAAGAATTCTACGTACACGGTGCATATCGCGATGGGCCGATGGGCCGGGGAACATGTGGACTCTGTCATGTTTGGGGCAAGGGGGCAGCTGGCTAAATTTGGGACAAAAGTATTATTTTTATAAAACAGGAAGTCAAATGATTATTTAGGGTCCAAGATGATGATTCCATCTGCCTCCCAAGGACACTGATGTTGGAAACTAATCTGAGTTCTCTCTGTTTCCAGGGATGCTGTGCCTGGCTGACTGCCATCTTCTACCTGACGTGAGTACAGTACAGGGCAGTGGCAGGGCCTTTGTTTGGCTGGTTTGCTCGGGCTTTCGGTTAGTGAGGAAGAAAGAGCCAAGATGCCTGACCCTGAGATGGGGTCTCTTACATCCTTTTCGGTTCAGGTCAAGCAGTATATGGGGGCTGGGAATAAAGGTTGACCAGGCAGCCCCCTGAGGTGGGGCCAGGGAGGAAAAGGTCTCTAGGATGGGGGTCTTGGTGATGGAGATGCCAGCCCCTGCCACTAGCGCAGGGCTTCCCAAAATGTAGTTGATTCCAAGGACTTCTTGGAGGTAGTGATGAACTTTCTATTTCAAAATATTCACTGGAAATTATGTATTCATCCTTCATGATGCTGCACAAGCCAATTAAAGCAAAATTTTATATCTATTCAATATCTAACATTGATTGGTTGTGGATGGAAGCTCTACTAGGCAGTTTCACATGTCTTTGAATTAATGAAAAGTGGAGAAATAAAGTAATTGTGACTTAATACATTCAGCTCATTTAGTTAAAAGTTTTCTTTCTTTATTTAAAACTTGGGGAGCATGAAGAGAAATCCTGAAAGAGGTCCTTGGTGATTAAAAGCTGGTTAGTCACCCCTCATGTGGTCCAAGGAGCTCTAACTGGAAGTCAGGAGCCCACATATGAGTCGGCTCTGGCACCTGCTGCCATGTTCCACCAAATCTAAGAAGCCGTCATTGTCAGATGGGCATATTTTACATAGCACTATGAAAGAGGAGGAGTCCCTGGGACATGCAAACAGTTACTGTGCTTGGCTGCTAAACAAAAAGTTGGTAGTTCAAATCCACCCAGAGGCACCTCGGAAGAAAGCCCTGGCTATCTATTTCTGAAACACCAGACATTGGAAACCCTATGGAGCTCAGTTCTACTCTGACACAAAAGGGGTCGCCATGAGTCACAGTCAACTCGAGGGCAGCTTTTTTTTTTTTTTTTTAAGAAAGAGAAAATTCTGCCAATTAAATTATGATCAACTTTTGATTGTAGAGTGTACCTCGTTTCAGAGGTTAAAATATGAAAAAGGATGCCTTAGATTTGATGAAATATGGTAGTTATATGATATTGGGTGATATATAACTCTCTGGCCTCAGTGTCCCCAACTATAAAACGGCCAAGGATAACACCTGCTCTGCCTAATTCAGATAAACTGATATGTGTGAGAGTGTGATATAAGCAGTCAGGTTTGGTGGGAGGTGTTATCAGGAGATCTGGCAGGAAGCAGAGTTTCTGAGGAAGAAGCTAGCGAACTCTGGTCTGGAGCAGGAGGACACAGGAGAGAGTGTTTCCAGAAAGGGAGGGAGAAGACAGTGGTGGGAGAGAATTTGTCACCCGACCCTGTGGGACATTGGTGGTTTTGTGGTAGAATTCTCACCTTCCATGTGGGAGACCTGGGTTTGAGTCCTGGCCAATGCACCTGATATACAGCCACCACCCTCCTGTCAATGGAGGTTTGCATGTTGCTATAATGCTGAACGGAAATCCTGGTGGTGAAGTGGTTAAGAGCTATGGCTGCTAACCAAAAGGTTGGCAGTTCGAATCCACCAGGCACTCCTTAGGAACCCTATGGGGCAGTTCTGTTCTGTCCTATAGGGTCACTATGAGTCGGAATGGACTCGATGGCAATGGGTATGATGCTCAACAGGTTTCAGTGGAGCTTCCAGACTAATACGGCCTGGTGATCTGCTTCTGAAAATCAGTCGGTGAAAACCCTATGGATCACAGCTGTCCAATCCACAGCTGATCATGGGGGTGGCATAGGGCCCAGTAGCACTGGTTCTGCCGTGCATGGGGTCACCGTGAGTCGGGGGCCAACTCGATGGCAGGTAACAACAACAGCCCCTTCCCTGCACACCAAAAACCCATCACTGGGACACATTTCCTCCTCGTGTTGGAAGTCATGATGCTGTGTGCAAAAAGTGCGCCAGAAAAGAATCAATGAAGGTGAAAGCTATAAGTCTCCCGTAAGCCCGCTTCTGAAAGCCGCCCACTGTGCCGTTTCTACTCTATGGCCACTGCTGGTGGGGGCTCTGCCCCCACCCCCACCCCAGTCATGCCATGCCTGTCACAGGACTGAACCCAGTTATGCTTTTTTCTAAATAATATTGTGCTTTCGGTTTAAGCTTACATGGTAAGTTAGCTCCCCATTTGTTTAGTGACGTTAGTTACCTCTTCCACAAGGTGTTCACATTCTCTTCTGCTCTGGTTGTTCCATTTCCAGTACTCTAGTTTCCCTGGCCCCCGTATCTTCTTATCTTTGCTGTAGAGAAAATGTTGACCTTTCAGTCTCATACAGATGGTTTTTCGGTACAGCACTGTTCTTAGGGTAATCTTTTATTTTGTATGCCACTCTGCTACTTTGCTAAAAGAGAATCGCAGACGATAGTTTTGGTTCAAGGTTTAAAGAGCGTCTCAGGGCGATAGTCTCAGGAAGTCCTCTGGTCTCAACTGGTCTGATGAGACCTTGACACAGAAACTTTGATTTATCATTTTCATGGTAACGGGCAAAGGCTATTAACCAATTTCAACTTTGACCTCTCTACTCTTGCACATTACTGTTCTCATCGTTCTGTGTTCGCTTCAATCCTCTGTGCGTGGAAATGCGGTTTTCACTGAACGGGGCTGTACAGTGTGTGCAGCTACATGCTCCTCGTTCTCATTTTAATGTTATACTGGAAAGATTTTTCCATTTCGACTATCAGTGTTTTTTCTTTTCTAGCCACGGAGCAGACTACCCGTTGACTTTTTTAAAGCTGCGATTAAATTTTAACAGCTGCTCCCTGCCAACATTGCAACTAACATTCAGAGAGATCTCTCAGTTTCCTTCCTTGCCTTTCCCTAGTAAGACAGGGAAGTCAGAAGTACGTTGCAAGGAAAACCGGAGAGGAAAAGGTTAATTGTTGGTTTTAGTCTGCATTAATGTTCATTTATTAAACACATGTTATGGCAAAGTATGTGCATTCTGGTAGTTTATTTAGAAGTAAAAACAATGTAGTTAATTGCAAAGTTTCGTTCTCCATGTAAAGAGCAAACATCAGCAGTACCAACAGCTGAGTTTTTCTGAGCGTCTGCTGTGTGCCAGGCACGGTCTTAGGTGCTGCACCTTCATTGTTTCTTTTGAGCCTCTGATGAGTCAATGAAGTCAGGTAGTTGTTGTCATTGAGTCGGCCCCTGACTCATGGCGACCCCATACACAACGGAGCCCAATGCTGCCCAGTCCTGCACCGTCCCCGTCACTGGTCGCAGCTCGAACCATTGTGATCCATAGGGTCTTCATTGCTTGATTTTTGGAATTAGATCGCAGGTCTTTCTTCCTGGTCTTAGTTTGGAAGCTCTGCTGTGAAACCTGTTCAGCATCACAGCAACACACAAGCCTCCGCTGACTGGTGGGTGGTGGCTGCACGTGAGATGCATTGGCCGGGAATTGAACCCAGGTCTTCTGCACGGAGGGTGAGAGTTGTACCAATGAACCACCACTGCCCCAATGGTGGGTAGTAGTTTCTCTGCTTTCTGACTGAGCTCAGATAAGTCATGTGACCTGTTTCCAGTCACGCAGCTGAGAGGCGGCTGAACTAGGATCACCTTTGGTCAGTCTGACTGCAAAGCCGTGCTCACTACCTTTCAGATCTGCCTTTTTATACAGCTTGCACTGTGCTTTCCTGTCCTGGGAGCAGGACCCTCGGGGCCTCTTCCCTGTCAGGAGACCCCCCCCTTCTCCTTCTGTAGCACTGAAGTCTGGCTGTCTGAACCTGGGAGTTTCCAGGTTCCCAATCAACCCAGAGCTTCCAAATATAGCACTGAAGGTGGAAAAGGGCAGAATAGGCAGCTTGCCCATCCTCCAGACTCTGGCGGGGTCACAGGGAGGAGGCAGGAGGGTAGGATGGACTGAGAGCTAGAGTGTTTATCACATCGGCTCCATCTCTCTCTCCCAGCTCTCCTGAGGGGGAGACTGGAGGAAGGCCTGGGGCCATGAGCCTGGACACACTCCCTGCTTCATTCTGAACGTGATTCTCAGCAGCCATCTTGTCAGTGACTTTGTTCCCGGAAGCTAGGAAGGCTGTGTAGTAACTTTGTTTGTGTACCACAACCACATACATATTGTGGCCTCAGATGTTTCTAGTGACATAAAATGGAGTGGTGGTCAGTTCTTCACCCGATATGACATAGGGGCTAAGAGTGGGCCCTCTGGAGTTCACATCGTAGCTCTGTGATCCTGAAAGTTACACAACTTTCTGTACCTCTGTCTCCTCTTATGTTAAAAAAAAAAAAAAAAATGGGGATAATAATAGACCCTGCCTCATAGGACTCTAGGCTCTGAGAACCCTGCCTGGTGCTACCACTCATTAAGATTCTGTGTGTGTTTGGCCAGCGATGACCAGATCCTGGAATGGTGTGGAGAGGATGCCATCCACTACCTGTCCTTCCAGAGGCACATCATTGGTCTGCTGGTGGTGGTCAGCTTCTTGTCCCTGTGCGTCATCCTACCCGTCAACCTCTCAGGAAACTTGCTGGGTAAGGGCTCTGTTCACCCTCCTTCTGTGTTTGGCTCGGGCACGGCAGTGGCATGGGGGAAAAGGGCTCATTGTGGTAGACCAGAACTCCAGGATTCAGGCTCACATGTGAGATCTCAGGGTGAGTTTCTGAACTTTTCTGATTGAAGATCTGGAGAGGAATCCACTCAAACCTGGAGCCAAGAGGTAGGGCTCCAATATAAATTCTGGTTGTAACTAAATAGGAGGAAGAAAAAAATGTATAGAATTTAGGAACTTTTACAGAGAGTGCTTTATACTTTCCTGCCCGCATGGAAATTAGGAAGGCACAATTAGCAGGCCTGGAAAATATTTGTGATGCTCACAAGTCAAATTCAGAGTGCGGAATACCATCTCTAAGTAACCGCAGAAATTTACAACCAAAATGCTATCAAGAATCCACTTATTATGCCCAGTAATTCCTAGCCTTGGCTTCGGCAACAGCTTATGATGTTTCTAGTTTTATTACAGAGTTCCATGAGAACCTCAAAGCAAAATGAATCCAGATTCTAACTTTACCTGCCTGATGGGTTGGGAAGAAGTTGTCAGGGAATATCTTGGAGTAAACCTGAGGCCTGGGTTAGTGTAGCTCCGGTAAGACTAGACGTCATTGTCTTCTGATGGGTCAGATCATCTCATGTTCCTCCTTCTCAGAACCCACAGACCCAGGCTAACTGTGCCCCCACTTTCCCCACTATAGCCCTGAGCTAAGTAAGTATCTGTGTTTCTCTGCAGATAAAGACCCTTACAGTTTTGGGAGGACGACAATAGCAAACCTACAGACTGAGTGAGTACAGGGCAAGCCAGGGGTAAGGCTGGGTAGTGAGGGTGCTCATGGGTGAGACTCTGAGGAGAAGGCAAATTTGAGAGTCCGGAGTAGGCCAGAGGTAGTCTAAAGCAGGCTGAGATGTTTGAGAGCCCTTTTACAGCTAATGCGTTTCTGGGCTGTGGGTGAGAGCATGCCACAGGTAGCCCTTGTTTGCGGGAGGTTTAACAAAACACTGGGTGATGGACATGATTTAACGCTTCAGTACTAACTGAAAGGTTGGCAGTTCGAACTCACCCAGAGTTGCCTGGAAGAAAGGCCTGGCGATCTGCTTCTGCAAGATCACAGTTTTCAAGACCCTGTGGGGTGCAGCTGTACTCTGCAACATATGGGGACACCAAGAGTTGGAAGTGGCTAGGTGGCAACTGGTTTTAACAAAACACAGAGGCCCTGTGGACTTGGAGTTCATTTGTCAGGACAGGGCCAAGGGAGCCTCTCTGAAGTATTCACTGTGGGCCAAGAGGCTTTGGTCTCATGGCCTTCAGTGGGTGGTGTCTGTGGTGATGAAGCCGCTGGTCCTCAGCTCAGTGCCCAGGGTAACCAGGCCCCAGCCCCCACCCGAGCCCACCCTCCACCCCAGAGCCCAGCCCTGATGGTAGGCAATGTCCTCCCCTCAGCACCAACCTTCTCTGGCTGCACACTGTCTTCGCCGTCATCTACCTTATCCTCACCGTGGGCTTCATGCGGCACCACACCCAGTCCATCAGGTACAAAGCAGAGAGCCTGGTGAGTGACCCAGTCCCAGCCTGAGGCCTGGGGGGGGTAGCCCATGCTGGGGAGGGGTCTCAGGTGGGAGCCGGAGAGGACAGCATCTGAGGCTTCTTCTCCAGGACCATGATGGCAGCAAGCCTTTGTAAAGAGGGGTGTCTGTCAGCACTTGGGGATCCTCCCCCAATAGCAGACAGCTTTCATAAATAACAATTTCCTTGAAAACATTATCCTGAGCGAAATTGGTCAGTCGCAAAAGGACTCCTGTAAAGTGTAATCTCACTTATATGAAATAAGCAAATACATGGCAACCTAAAATAGTATTAGTGATTACCGACCGAGGGATGGAGGAGTAGGAAGTGGGTTTTGCTTCCGGTGCATTGAGTTTATGTTACTGGTGGTGGAATGACTTGGAAAAGGAGGCTGAGAATGGCTGCGCAACTGGAAGAATGTAGTCAGTGTGGCTGAATTGTACCTGAAGAAATTGTTTAAAAAAACAAACATTAATGGGATGAGCTCAGTGAAAATGAATCAGAAACATATGAATTAAAAAATAAATGAATAAATAAGAGAGGCCTATGTAGAATCTGGAAACCCTGGTGGCATAGTGGTTAAGTGCTATGGCTGCTAACCAAAAGGTCAGCAGTTCAAATCTGCCAGGTGCTCCTTGGAAACTCTATGGGGCAGGTCTACTCTGTCCTATAGGGTCGTTATGAGTTGGAATCGACTCGATGGCAGTGGGTTTGGTTTGGTTATGTAGAATCTAAACCCTGGTGGTGTAGTGGTTAAGTGCTATGGCTGCTAACCAAAGGGTTGGCAGTTCAAATCCACCAGGCGCTCCTTGGAAACTCTATGCGGCAGTTCTACTCTGTCCTATATGGTTGCTATGAGTTGGAATCGACTCGACGGCACTCGGTTTTTTTTTTTTTTTTTTTGGTTTTATGTAGAATCTGGCTTGCATATTTGTGCCCAGACTGGCATTCTCTCTCTTTTAAAATTTCCTGGTGGATTGTTTTAGGACTTGGATATTCCTGTTCCCCCCCACCCCCCACCCCATTCTGCCAACTAGCCCTTTGATTTGTGGGGAGTTGGACTCATCATTAATGATTCTGAGTAACTTCTAAGAGGTCTGGGTTAAGAGCAGCCCCTCTCTCTTGGCAGCCCACAGTTCGGTGGTGGTGGGGGTGTCTGTTACCAGGATACCAGGCCTTGGTCCTCCTCTGATCTGCTTTGTGGCCCCACCTGAGTTATTTCCCCTCTCTGGGTTCTTTCTGGGTACCCTGTCTCACAAAGGAAGCTTAGAGTTGCTGTGGAAGTACACAGCCTTGGAAGAAAATGATACGTAAATAACCCGCCTCAAGGCTCTCCACAGAAAGACCAAAACACCAGCCTCTGTCAGTATTCTGGTCTCCCATTGTTTCCTTTCTGGGGGCTTGAACAGGGTTGAAAACCTGGGCCCATCAGAAACTGTCTTCCCCGGTGACTTTTCTCCCTGGTGTCTTTCTCTGGCAGGTGAGACGGACCCTGTTCATCACAGGGCTCCCCAGAGATGCCAACAAGGAGAAGGTGGAGAGCCACTTCCGGTGAGTTGGGCTGTGGGCAGCCCCCGAGGGCCAGGACCCTGCAGAGGGAGGGACAGGGAGAGGAGCTGAGCCCCCTCCAGCACTGTCCCATGGGGCAAGGTCTTCCCCTTGGCTACTGGGTGAGATCCAAGAAGGGCCTGTCCTGCCATATGGGTATCGAATGGCTGTTGTGAGCCAGGCCTCTGCTGTGGCTCTGAGGGATTGGCATCCTCCACACGCAGCCACACTGCCTCACGTAACCGCAGCAGAGTACGTGCCAGAGTGCAGGTGCAAATAAACGTCATCAGAGCCCCACGGGAAAAGGAGTTAATTTGTGCTGGGGCTTTCAGGTTCAGCTTTGTAGAGTAAGAGATACCTGAGCTGAGCCTTCACGCCGCCCCACAGAGCCAGAGGGTCTCAGAGGTAGAAGGACCTTAGGGCCATATTGTCATTCTTTGGGTCACTCATCCATACAGCAGGGGTTTGTTGAATGAGGACTCTGTGTCCTACTTAGGCGGTACAAGCCCCTGTCCTCACAGACTGGGCTCACCATTTAGCCAAGTCCAAGCTTTCCGCTGGCCAGACCTCCATTTCATCGGCCCCAGCTGAGTGTACCAATGACTTCTCCAGGTGGAGGCTGGAAGGAGGCCTTTTCTGTGAGAAGAAAATTACGTGTGCAACGCTGTGAGTGCAGGAAAAGGCCCCAGGTGGCCTATCTGGAGCATGGGTGGTGAGGGGGGCACAGACTGGGAAGGTTCCCAGGGACCCCATAGTGGAGGGTTTAAAGGCCTTCTCCGCACTAAGGAACTGGGGTTTGAGTCCTGTTCATTCCTTATCAGTTCAGCTGTCACTAATACATAGTATGGACTTGTTAACTACCGTCAAGTCAGCTCCAACTCGTGGTGACCTTATGCCTAACAGAACAAAATGTTGCCTGATTCTGCACTGTCTTCGTGATCATTGGCAATTGGACCATGATCTGTTGTGCTCTGTAGAGTTTTCATTGGCTGATTTTTGGAAGTAGATCACCAAACCTTTCTTCCTAGTCTCTTTTTGGGAGCTCTGCTGAAACCTGTCCACCGTGGGTAACCCTGCTGATATTTGAAATACTAGTGGCATAGCTTCCAGCATCACAGCAACACACAAGCCACCACAGTAGGACAAACTGACAGATGGGTAGTGGTAGTACCAACTAGGGCGTGGCTGAAGTTAAACTTTGCACTATTCGCGAACAGAGCACTTGCTGTGCAAATTAATAGTATAAACAGAATTATAAAATGAATGTCCGAAATGTATAGCTAACCTCTTCTTCAGAAACTCTGCTATTCTAGAGAGATTTACTTATACATAAAAACATCTGATACTGTAATCATTTTTCTCTATTCATTGAAACAACTCCCCAGAGACTACAACTTTTGGCAACATTTAGAAACAGTGGTTCACTTACTGTATAACCTTAAAGAGAGAAAAGAAGTCCCCACGTATAATCATACCTCCCCCTGTTTTAGGAGCCCCCTTGTGTGAACACCTGCAGTCCGTGAGGACTGAGGTGTGAATTTGCCTTGTATCTGTTTTGTGGTTAGCTGTCGCGGAGTCGGCTCTGACTCTTGGTGGCCCCATGTACAACAGAATGAAACATTACCTGGTCCTGCGCCATCTTCCCAATAGTTGGTATGGTCAAGTCTATTGTCATGGCCACCACGTGTTTTGAGTGCCTCCCAATCTAGGGGGCTCTTCCTCCAGCTCTGTATCAGACAATATTCTGTTGTGATCCATACGGTTTTCAGTGGCAAATTTTTGGAAGTAGATGGCCAGACTTTTCTTCCTAGTCTTAGTCTTAGAAGCTCCGCTGAAACCTTGCCACCCGGGGTGACCCTGCTACTATTTGAAATACTGGCAGCATAGCTTCCAACATCCCAGCAGCATGCAAGCCAGCATAGTAGGACAAATTGATGACAGGTGGTGGTGGTGCCTTAAAGCGGGATGCTTAAACTGGGATTATCTTCCTCAGAGGTCTCAGTGGGGCCTGAAGTTATCCTCTTGATTAACTGAATGATTGACGTGTCTATGGGTTTCTCTCTCACTAAAATGTAAGCTTATCCAGGCTTCATCCTCAGCACCTAGAATAGTACGTGGCACACAGTAGGTGGGGATTTACATGGTCCAGGAATCCCCAGAAGGTACATGTACAGTTGTGTGTGTGTGGTGAGGGAGCATTTCAGGGTGGCTGTGAACATGGACTGGCTCAGACACTCCCTTGCTATATGACCTGAGGCACAAGTTACTTAGCCTCTCTGGGCCTTAGTTTCTTCATCTGTGGTCTGGGGACAAAACCTCACAGGTTATGGTGAGGATTAAATTTAATACATGTACCAATACCTGGCCAATAGTACCATATTTTTACACAAATAATGCACACCTTCTACATTTGTTTGCCAACAGCACCCTCCCACCTTGAGGTATTTTTGTAAGCATGCTATGCTGATTTTTCACAGCAACATTAAAAAAAAAAAAAATTGGCCTAGGGGCACTTAAGAACATACGGTGGGAGAGCTCAGTTGGCAAATAAACATAGAAAAAAAAAAAAACTTTTTTTAGAAGGTGTGCGTTATTTGAGTAAAAGCGTGGTAAAATAAGTATATATTTTTGCTATGATTGTTAATATGTGTGTACATTTTCTGGGGTGAGGGTCCTTTGCTTTTATTCTTGTTATTAGCTGTTGTCTAGTCGGTGCCAACTCATGAAAGCCCTGTGCACAACAGACTGTTGTGATCCATAGGGTTTTCACTAGCTGAATTTTGGAAGTAGATGGCCATGCCTTTTTCCTAGTCTGTTTTAGTCTGGAAGCTCTGCTGAAACCTGTCCAGCCTCATAACAACATGCAAACCCCCACTGACAGATGGGTCTCCTGCATGAAAGACGAGGGTTCTCCTGCTGAACCACCACTGCCCCTCTTGCTATAGGACAGAGCAGAACTGCCCCATAGGGTTTCCAAAGAGTGGCTGGTGGATTTGAACTGCCGACCTTTTGGTTAGCAGCTGAGCTCTTAGCCATTATACCGCCAGAGCTCCGGGTAATGGATAGTGTTCATTTTTTCCCATGAGAAGTGTCAGCTGACTTCAAGCCAAGTGGGTATAAACTTATCAATTCCAGGCAGTTACTGTTATGCTATAAAATAAGTCTCTTTGTATTAAATTTCAAAATTTCCGATTTGGTAAATAACAGAGAGGACAAGGTCTTTGCTGGCCCCAAATGAGCAGCATGACTGCATGCCATCCTTGCCCTTGGAGACTGGGGGGTAGGGGGTTGCCTCTCCACCTGGGGTGCTCTCTGTTCCAATGGCTGTCTTTTGCCTCCTGCCCTGGCTGGGCACAGGGACGCATACCCCACGTGCCAGGTGGTGGAGGTCCAGCTGTGCTATAATGTGGCCAAGCTGATTTATCTGTGCAAGGAGAGGTAAGGAGGGTCGGCGGAGGGGGGTGTGTGTGCTGTGAATGAAGCTGGCCTTGAGCTTTCTCTCGCCTACTCCCTTGTCATACCCACCCCTCTGTCCTTGCTGGCCTCGGATTCCCTGCCTGCTAAGGGACGGGGGTGGCTCTATCCTTTCTTGTTCAGAAAGCTGTACTCCGGGCTCTGGCTTTCTGACCGATGGCTGCACTCCAGGATTGTGAGTCTGAAGATTGTGTCCTCCCCACACCCCACCCCCGCTGCAGGAAGAAGACGGAGAAGAGCCTGACCTATTACACAAACCTGCAGGTGAAGACAGGCCAGCGGGTCCTTATCAATCCCAAGACCTGTGGCCAGTTCTGCTGCTGTGAAGTGCCGGGGTGTGAGGGGGTAAGGGCCTCACAGCCCAACCAGGGGTGTGGGCGCTGGCTCCAGGGTCCCACTGCCACCTGCACAGGGCACATCCTCACAAGGGGCTGTGTCTCCCGGCAGGAGGACGCCATCTCTTACTACACACACTTGAAGGACGGGCTGATGGAGAAAATCGCAGAGGAGGAATGCAGGGTCCAGTACCAGCCCTTGGGTATGGCCTTCGTCACCTTCCAGGAGAAGTCCATGGCCACCCAGTAAGTGAGCATGTCCCAGGCCTTTTCTGGGCTGTCTCTGTTTGGCCTTTAGTCACTCCCCGTTCCCTTTCAGTTAGCATGCTGTCCCTCTTGGATAAAGACAGTATGCTTAGTCAGTGCTGCTGGGATTTGTGGATGACATTTTCCTGTCCTTTCCCAGGTGTGGCTGGGAGGCAGTCATCTGCACTTCCACCCTGGGTGAGCCCACCCCATGCTTGTGCAACAGTGGGTAGGCGCTGGGTGTGGGCAGTGACCATGGAGTGGGTGACACTAGCTGGCCCCTGGAGAGTTGAATGGTGGCCTTGTTCTGCTGCCAGGCTCTCGCCAGCTATTCTAGGGCATCTCATTGGCTCTGCCAGGTGTGATGGATGCCAGTCTCCTTTCAGATATCTGCTCCAGAGCCCCAGACCCTTCTCTGTCTATGGGCTTCGTGTCTTCCTACAGATGCAAAGCAGCGGGGGAAGACCTCAGGGCACCTCTAGGGTGGTCACTGCTGTGGGAGCCCAGCCCGGGGGATGGGCTAACAGTGCTCCTGGATGTGGGTGTAGTCTGCCAGGCATGGTGGCTGTTGCAGAGCATTAGTCATAATTAAATAATAACAATCAAGGAAAGGTCTGTCCCGCGAGGCTCCCAGACTGTCCTATACCACGCTTCCTCGGCTGCCATCTGCTGTGTATTATGCGTCCTGGGTGGGCTGGGCCCTGACTGTCTGCCTCCCCTGGCAGCATCCTGAAGGATTTCAATGCCTGCAAGTGTCAGGGCCTCCAGTGCAAAGGGGAGCCCCAGCCATCTTCCCACAGCAGAGAGCTCTGTACCTCCAAGTGGACCGTCACCTTCGCCACTTACCCCGAGGACATCTGCTGGTGAGCTCCCAGGCCCGGGGGCGGGCGGGAGAGAGAGGCCTGAGTACCTGGGAGGGGGCATTTTCTGAAAGCATAGGTCTGAAATGACACTCGGTGACAGTTCCCAAGTGGAGATCTGCACACGCCCCCTGCCATACTCTAGGTTGTGGGGTGCTGTGACGTACTTGCTGTGTGGACTCGGGGTGTTCACACTCAGGGTGTCCACACCCAGCTTTTCACTCCAGTTTTACTCCTTAGCATTCCTTGTTATCCAGTAGAAATCTAGTGCAAGCTACACATACGATTTTATATTTTCTAGTAGCTACCTGGAGCTCTGGTGGCTCAGTGGTCAACAGCTCAGCTACTAACCAAAAGGTTGGCAGTTTGAATCCACCAGCCACTCCTTGGACGCCCTATGGGGCAGTTCTACTCTGTCCTATAGGGTCACTATGAGTCGGGGTTGACCCAAGGGCAATGGGTTTGGTTTAATGGATAAAAACAAACCAAACCCCGTGCCATTGAGTCAATTCCGACTCATAGCAACCCTATAATGGATAGCCTCATTAAAAAAGTAAAAAAAGAGACAGTTGAAATTATTTTGTTTAATATATCTTGTTTATCCCAATATATCCAAAATAATTAACATTTCAACATGTAATCAATACAAAAATACTGAGACATTTTAAGTTCTCTGTTTCATACCTCGTCTTTAAAATCTGGAGTGTATTTTACCTTTGCAGCGCATCTCAATTCAAACTAGCTACATTTCAATTGCTCAATACTCACAGCTGGCTTGTGGCTACCACATTGCATGGTGCAGCCACTTCTCCAGTCTGGGGACACCTTGGCGAGCTAAGCCACACCCATGGGGGGGGTCATAAGTGAGCCCTAAGCACAATGGCCAGGTGAGGGCAGCCCCAGCAGAGGCCCCAGCATGCCTGCCTCAGTATCTTGCACAGAGCGAGCTTTGGGTGATTGTCTCCACTATTCTCGGTCCTTCTCTGACAGCTTTGCTCTTTGACTCACAGGGCCTTCTAAACTTGGAATTGGTTTGTCTATCTGTTCTTGGTGGGGGTGAGTGGCCAGGGCAGATTCCAGCTGGGCCTCTGCCCCGTTGTCCTGCTCTCCCTCTGCACCCATGGGCCCCCTGGGAAGAATGTGTCATTAGTCACAACGCACCACAGATATGCCTGAGGAGTGCCTCGTTGGGGTCTTGTTTGCTCTGCTAAGGGTACTTTCAGCATCTCTTTGGGTAGCCTCTGGCCCCCGGGCCTGCCCGGGAAGCCACGTTAGCAGTGAATAACCTGTTTTCTCTCGGAGCTCCCGGAGGCCCAAGATTTCCCCTCCTGTAGCAGAAGGTCAGTGTAAGAGCTTGCTCTTACTCCCGAGCCCCGTATGAGCCCTCACCCAAGCCTCAGGCCTACCTAAGCCATAAGCCCCGTTGGCAGCACAGGGGGCCAGAGCCTGGGAGGATAAGCCTCGGGGCCTGTGTCCTCTTCTCTGCAGGAAGAACCTCTCAATCCAGGGCCTCCGCTGGTGGCTGCAGTGGCTGGGCATCAACTTCACTCTCTTCCTGGGGCTCTTTTTCCTGACCACACCCTCCATCATCCTGTCCACCATAGACAAGTTCAATGTCACCAAGCCCATCCATGCACTGAATGTGAGTGACCCAGGGTCCTGCAGGGCCTATCCCAGGAGGGCTGGTGAGGAGAGGGCGTGGTGGGTGTGGGAGAAATGGGGACCAAGGTCAGGGGGTGGGGGGGTGGGGAGAGCACCAGACCAGGAGGCCATGTCGCTCAGTGCATGACTGTGCTTTTAAGCCCTGAGCAGTCATGGGCATGTTAATTGCAATGACTTTATAATAGTACCAATGATAATAATAATAATAGTTTTTTAATGGAATCAATCAAAATGTTCAACAATAGGGGACCCTTTGAGTGGAATGTGGGTATATTCAGTCTGATAGAAAATTAGGCATCCATTAAAAATTATATAGACTTTGTGGCAAAGACGGAAGCCTTATGATAAAAACAGAATGTAAAAGTGTACCCGAGCAACGGTTGTAATGATGTGCTGGTGATGTGTGAAGGAGCCCTGGTGGCGCAATGGGTAAGTGCTTAGCTGCTAACTGAAAGGTTGGCAGGTGGAACCCACCCAGTGGCTGTGAGGCAGAAGGACCTAGGGATCTGTTCCTGTAAAGATTACAGCCTAGGAAATCCTAGGGGGCAATTCTGCTCTGTCTCATTTGAGTTGCCATGAGTTGAAAATTGACTCGATGGCACCCAACAACAGCGATGTGTGTCTACAGTGGGCGTGTCTGGGAGGGAACAGGAAAGAATGGAAAGAGCTCTGTCAATTGGGGTGGCAGGATAGTGAACTAATTATTGATTTTGTCCTTTAGCTTTGGATAATCTAGTTATAAAGTCATTTATGCTGTATAGGTGATGCATGGTTAAACAAACAAACAAAAACATGGATGATTTGAGTTGATGAGGTAACAGCTGAACGCTCCCTAAGTTGGGATCTACTTAAAAACCTTGCTTTCCCATATTTAGCTTTACTGAAATACGCCCCTAAATCTTTTCTTTTTTCCATTTCCATTTGGCATTTGGTGAATCACCCTCTGGGAAAAGACCCTGGGCTGGAGGCCTTTGGGTCCTAGTCCTAGCTTTCCAGCTGCTAGCTGAGTGTATTCTGGGCCTTGATTTTTTTCATTCAAAAACTGGAGTTAAAACACTTGCCATACTATACTCATGGGGTTATTGAGATGAAGAACAAATGAGTTAATGAGTGGCTGAAGCTCTCTTATCTGACTCAATATAAAATAAAAAACACATAAGTATAGATGAAGCAGTTTTATTCAGATTTAAAGTTTTAATATGCATTTGGGAGCCCTGGTGATGTAGTGGGTAAGAGTTACGGCTGCTAACCAAAAGGCTGGCAGTTTGAATCCACCAGGCGCTCCTTGGAAACCCTATGGGGCAGTTCTACCCTGTCCTATACAGTTGCTATGACTCCCCTGCAGTGGGTTTGGTTTTTTGTTTGTTTGTTTTAAAGTGCGTTCTTTTGCCAATTTTTTGATGTCAGGTTAAGGCCTGTTCTTTTGAACATGGATCTGCTGATTAGAGCACCTCCTTGCCTATTTTACATAAATAAACCACAACTTTATTTCATTGTTTGTGATTCTGGTTTCGGTTTCTTTAAAGTAAAACCCAGCCCAGTAAAGAAAGACATTAAAGATACTTGCAAAGCCATCCTTAGTATGGACTCCTCCTAGACCTCATTCGAGTCAACATTTTTTAGAAATCGGCTTTTATCAAGTCTTTTCAAAGTATTCAGCTTAGTTTCCCAAGAAATTTTCTCTCTATTTTTACGTTCATTTAATTAAAGTAATAGGTTTTCATATCGTGAGGTTACAGTAATAAGTACAACCAGATAAGCAGGGCTGGGGGCAAACAGTGGAGTCCTGGTATACACATAGCCCGACAGTGGTTGCTAAGTGCGCAGGCCGACTGGAGAGGAGCCCTGGCCTTAAGTGTTCAGTCTTCCCTTGGCACCTGTCATTTATCTTTACAGGGAACCCAGAAGGTGATCTCACCTAGCCTGTCAGATGAGTGGAATTCAGTTGTATGTGAAATTGCTTTCTCCACTCTAAAGAGCTATACAAATGGGTTGTTAACTGCTGTTGAATCAATTCAGACTCATGGTGACCTCGTGTGCAACAGGACAAAATGTTGCCTGGTCCTGCACCATCTTCAGGATTGTTGGTATACTCGAGTTCATTATTGTGGCCACTGTCTGTTTTGACTGCCTTCCAACCTAGGAGACTCATCTTTCAGCATTATATGGGACAGTGTTCTGCTGTAATGCATAGGGTTTCATTAGCCAATTTTCAGAAATAGATCACCTTTCTTCCTTGTAGGTCTTAGTCTGGAAGCTCTGCTGAAACCTCTCCGCCATGGGTGACCCTGCTGGTATTTGAAATACTGGTGGCATAGCTTCCGGTATCATAGCAACGCACAAGCCACCACAGTGTAACAAACTGACAGATGGGTGGTGAATACGAATATAAGGTGCTGATATTGATTGCTCAGCCACCATTTATAGAATGCTTGCCCTGTGCCAGGCACAGTGCTGGCTCTGGGAGTCAAGGATGACTGGAAGCTCAGCCCTTCCCCCAGGAGCTCACTCAGCTGTCATGCCAACAGGTCATGGCCTCAGAGCCCACAGGCCTGCCCTGACTGTTTGCTGTGGGTCTTACTTTTCTAGAACCCGGTCATCAGCCAGTTCTTCCCAACCCTCCTCCTGTGGTCATTCTCTGCCCTGCTCCCAACCATCGTCTACTACTCCACACTGCTGGAGTCTCACTGGACCAAGTGAGTGTCAGAGGGAGGCTATGGGTCCATCACCTGAGAATGAGATCTCTGAGGGGACTGGGAGCATAGCAGCGGCCTTGCTGTGAATGCTCACCTCTGACTTTCCGCAGGTCAGGGGAAAACTGGATCATGATGACCAAGGTCTACATTTTCCTGATCTTCATGGTGCTGATCCTGCCCTCTCTAGGCCTCACCAGGTACCCATCACCACCTCCAGCTCTGAATTCTGCATCAGGGCCACATCCGGAGAGCATTGTCCCCAGGAGGGTGGAAATGGACTTGGAGCCAATGCATACCCTACAACATTTCAGCCTGGCATACCCACTTTCAATGCGATTATGCTGGCCCTTTTGTTCTTCTGGAAATATGATCTTTTTTCCTTAAAAAAAAAAAACTTTTGAAAACAATACTGATCGAGGACCTTCTTTTTAGGGAGGGTCTAATCAGGGCCTCTAGGAGTCCTGGTGGCACAGTGGTTAAGTGCTAGGGCTCCTAAAAGGTCTGCAGTTCAAACCTACCAGCTACTCCATGGGAGAAAGATGTGGCAGTCTGCTTCCGTAAAGATTTGTTGTTGTTAGGTGCCATGGAGTTGGTTCCAACTCATAGTGAGCTTATGTACCACAGAACAAAACGCTGCCCAGCCCTGCGCCATGCTCACAATCCTTGTTATGCTTGAGCTCATTGTTGCAACCACTGTGTCAATCCACCTCGTTGAGGGCCTTCCTCTTTTCAGCTGACCCTGTACTTTGCCAAGCATGATGTTCTTCTCCAGGGACTGATCCTTCCTGACAACATGTCCAAAGTATGTAAGACACAGCCTTGCCATCCTTGCTTCTAAGGAGCATCCTGGTTGTACTTCTTCCAAGACAGATTTGTTTGTCCTTTTGGCAGTCCATGGTATAGTCAATATTCTTCACCAACACCACAATTCAAAGGTGCCAATTCTTCTTCGGTCTTCCCTATCCAGTGTCCAGCTTTCTCATGCATATGATGGGATTGAAAATACCATGGCTTGGGTCAGGCGCACCTAGTCTTCAAGGTGACGTTCTTGCTTTTCAACACTTTAAAGAGGTCCTTTGCGGCAGATTTGCCCCCAAAAATATGTCTTTTCATTTCTTTTTTTTTTTTTATCTTTTGATTTCTTGTCTGCTGTTTCCATGGCTGTTGATTTTGGATCCAAGTAAAATGAAATCCTTGACCATTTCAATCTTTTCTCCATTTATCATGATGTTGCTTATTGAGTTGTGAGGATTTTTGTTTTCTTTATGTTGAGTTATAATCCATACTGAAGGCTGCGGTCTTTGATCTTCATCAGTAAGGGCTTCAAGTCCTCTTTACTTTCAGCAAGCAAGGTTGCGTCATCTGCATAACGTAGGTTGTTAATGAGTCTTCCTCCAATCCTGATGCCCCGTTCTTCAGATAGTCCAGCTTCTCAGATTATTTGCTCAGCATACAGATCGAATAGGTATGGTGAAAGGATACAACCCTGATGCACACCTTTCCTGACTTTAAACCAATCAGTAACCCCTTGTTCTGTCTGAACAACTGCCTCTTGATCTATGTAAAGGTTCCTTATGAGCACAATTAAGTGTTCTGGAATTCTTATCCTTTGCAATGTTATCCATAATTTGTTATGATCCACACAGTTGAATGCCTCTGCATAGTCAATAAAACACAGGTAAACATCCTTCTGGTATTCTCTGCTTTCAGCCAGGATCCGTCTGACATCAGCAATGATATCCTTGGTTCCATGTCCTCTTCTGAAACCAGCCTGAATTTCTGGCAGTTCCCTGTCGATATACTACTGCAGCTGCTTTCGAATGATCTTCAGCAGAATTTTGCTTGCGTGCAATATTAATGGTATTGTTCGATAATTTCTGCATTCGGTTGAATCACCTTTCTTGGGAATAGTTATAAATATGGATCTCTTCCAGGTAGCTGTCTTCCAAATTTCTTAGCATAGACAAGTGAGCACTTCCAGTGCTGCATCTGTTTGTTGAAACATCTCAATTGATATTCTGTCAATTCCTGGAGCCTTTTTTTTCGCCAGTGCCTTCAGGGCAGCTTGGACTTCTTCCTTCATTGCCATGGGTTCCTGATCATATGTTACTTCCTGACATGGTTGAACGTTGACCAGTTCTTTTTGGTATAATGACTCTGTGTATTCCTTCCATCTTCCTTTGATGCTTCCTGCATTGTTAAATATTTTCACCATAGAATCCTTCACTATTGCAACTTGAGGCTTGAATTTTTTCTTCAGTTCTTTCAGATTGAGAAACGCTGAGCGTGCTCTTCCCTTTTGGTTTTCTATCTCCAGCTCTGTGCACATGTTGTCATTATAGTACTTTGCTTTGTCTTCTCAAGCCACCCCTTGAAATCTTCTGTTCAGTTATTTTACTTCATTTCTTCCTTTTGCTTTAGCTGCTTGAAGTTCATGAGCAAGTTTCAGAGTCTCCTCTGACATCCATCTTGGTATTTTCTTTCTTTCCCGTTTTTTTCAATGACCTCTTGCTTTCTTCATGTATGATGTCCTTGATGTCATCCCACAACTTGTCTGGTCTTCAGTCATTACTGTTCAACGTGTCAAATCTATTCTTGAGATGGTCTCTAAATTCAGGTGGGATATACTCAAGGTCGTACTTTGGCTCTTGTGGACTTGTTCTAATTTTCTTCAGTTTCATCTTGAACTTGCATAAGAGCAATTGATGGTCTGTTCCATAGTCGGCCCCGGCCTTGTTCTGACTGATGATATTGAGCTTTTCCATTGTCTCTTTCCACAGATATAGTCAATTTGATTCCTGTGTATTCCATCTGGCTAGGTCCATGTTATAGTTGCCGTTCATGTTGGTGGAAAGAGGTACTTCCAATGAAGAAGTCATTGGTCTTGCAAAATTCAATCATGTGATCTCTGGCATCATTTTTATCACCAAGGCCGTATTTTCCAACTACCTGTCCTTTGTTTCCGGCTTCCGCGTTGCAATCACCAGTAATTATCAATGCATCCTGATTGCATGTTTGATCAATTTCAGACTGCAGAAGCTGGTAAAAATCTTCAATTTCTTCATCTCTGGCCTTAGAGGTTGGAGTGTAAATTTGAATAATAGTCATATTAACTGGTCTTCCTTATAGGTGTATGGATATTATCCTATCCCTGACAGCGTTGTACTTCAGGATAGACCTTGAAATGTTCTTTTTGACAATGAAGGCAACACCATTCCTCTTCAAGTTGTCATTCTGGGCATAGTAGACTATATGATTGTCCGATTCAGAATGGCCTATACCAGTCCATATCAGCTCACTAATGCTAGGATATCAATGTTTATGCACTACATTTCGTTTCTGATGACTTCTAGTTTTCCTAGATTCATACTTCATGCATTACACATTCCGATTATTAATGGATGTTTGTAGCCGTTTCTTCTCATTTTAAATTGTGCCGCATCAGCAAATGAAGGTCCCGAAAGCTTGACTCCATCTACGTCATTAAGGTCAACTTTACTTTGAGGAGGCAGCTCTTCCCCAGTCATATTTTAAGTGCCTTCCAACCTGGGGGGCTCATCTTCCAGCACTATATCAGACAATGTCCCACTGCTATTCCTAAGGTTGTCACTGGCTAATTCTCTTCAGAAGTAGACTGCCAGGTCCTTCTTCCTAGTTTGTCTTAGTTTGGAAGCTCACCTGGGACCTGTCTGCCATGGGTGACCCTGCTGGTATCTGAATATCAGTGGCTTAGTTTCCAGCATCACAGCGACACACAAGCCCCCACAGTATGACAAACTGACAGACACAAAAAACCCACTGCCGTCAAGTTGATTCCGACTTGTAGTGACCCTATAGGACAGAGTAGAACTGCCCCATAGAGTTTCCGAGGAGTGCCTGGGGGATTTGAACTGCCGACCTCTTTGTTAGCAGCTGTAGCACAGACACATGGAGACTGTAAAGATTTACAGCCTTGGAAACTTTATGTAACAGTTCTACTCTGTCCTACAGAGTCACTGTGGGTTGGAATCAACTTGACAGCCGCAGGTTTCATTTGGTATTTGGTAATCAAGGCCTTGTTTATCTCAAGGAAGGACGTTTCGGTTAAAGCAGGCCCCTATATAAGTCACACTGCAGTAAATGGCGTCTTATTAGAGAACAAATGCAAATCTTGAGATTTGGCCTGTTTCTAGAGCAGGAAAAAATGGAAAAGAAAAGAAAACAAAAACAGAACCATGTGTAGTGATTGTATGGAATGCTGGAAATGAACTTTACAAATTAATTTGTCTTTCAGCCTGGATTTTTTCTTCCGGTGGCTCTTTGACAAAACTTTCTCAGAGGCCTCTGTCAGATTGGAGTAAGTATCTGCCGCGTCGTGTTGTGCAGCCGGGACCGCGTGTAAATGTCGCACAGGGGCTGGGGCTGGGGCTGCAGGGCATCGTGGGGAGTCTATGCTTCAGAACCTCCATCTTCCTCCCACAAACAGGTCTGGGGGCATCACCACCACCCTACCACTTCCTGGCTGGGCCGGGGCCCCACAGAGGCCCTGGGCCGCACCATGGGAGCTGCCCCACTTTGTGCTGCACACGCAGAAATGTAGTTAATTTTTTAGGCGAAAATTCAATTAGTGGCAGTCTTATTCATTCTTTGAACTTACTTAGTGAGAACAGAGCTGCTTGGGGAGAAAGAACTGCTGGGTCTGAGTGGTGCCAGGGAGAAGGAGAGTAATAATTAAACACCGAGACCAGAGTGACTGTCTGGTCTGGGGAGTATTTTTGCCAGGAGAATGGAGTTAAACATATTGCAGATGTGGATCCCAGTTAGTGTTTTAGGCTTGTACCACACCCACTAAAAGGAGCCCTGGTGGCTCAGAGGTTCAGTGCTAGGCTGCTAACTGAAAGGTTGGCGGTTCGAATCCACCAGCCACTCCACGGGAGAAAGATGTGGTAGTCTGCTTCTGTAAACATTTGTTGTTAGGTGCTGTCGAGTAGGCTCTGGTTCACAGTGACCCCAAGTACAACAGAACGAAATGCTACCCTGTCCTGTGCTATCCTTACAATCATTGCTTTGTTTGAGCCCATTGTTGCAGCCACTGTATCAATCCATCTCATTGAGGGTCTTCCTCTTTTTCCCTGACCCTCTGCTTTACCAAACATGATGTCCTCCTCTAGGGACTGATCCCTCCTGACAACATGTCCAAAGTATGTGAATCGAAGCCTCGCCATCCTCCTTTCTAAGGAGCATTCTGACTATACTTCTTCCAAGGCAGATTTGTTCATTCTTCTGGCAGTTCGTAGTATATTCGATATTCTTCACCAACACCATAATTCAAATGCATCAATTCTTTGGACTTCCTTGTTCAATGTCCAACTTTTGAGGCAATTGAAAATACCATGGCTTGGGTCAGGCACACCTTAGTTCTCAAAGTGACTTCTTTGCTTTTTAATATTTTAAAGAGGTCTTTTGCAGCAGATTTTCCCAATGCAATACATCATTTGATTTCTTGACTGCTGCTTCAATGGGTGTTGATTGTGGATTCAAGTAAAATGAAATCCTTGACAACTTCAATCCTTAACAACTTCAGCTGTAATGATTACAGCCTTGGAAACCCTATGGGGCAGTTTTACTTTGTCCTATAGGATTGCTATGAGTGGAATCGACTCAACGGTAATGGGTTAGTTTTTTTGACCATACCTACTTAATAGTAATAGCTATTATTTAAGTTTAGGCACATGCTAAGTGCTTTAAATGTCTTTTTCTCATTTAACCTTTACAACAAGTTATGAGGTGGTTACTATTATTATCTCCATTTTACAGATGAGGAGACTGAGGCCCAGAGATGTTGAATAACTTGCTCAAGGTTACCCAGCTAGTCAAGAGCCAGTGCTGGGGCTCAATCCAGCTCCTGTTGCACTATACTTGATGTCCTAATATGGGTCCCACTGATCAGAACTGACTCTTCCAAAGGATCGTTTATAGGGAAGGCTGGTTGTGAACCATGCTTACCTGTAAGGATGGAGTGAATAACAAAACTGGTTCTTACTGGATAAGATAATGACCTGGGAGCTGGAAACCACAGGCAGACACACACCCAACCAGCTCTTCTGTATGTTGACAGTGACTTCCAAGTGGCCACATCCAATGGTCAAGTCTCAGTCCTAGTCTTATGTGATCTATCAGCAGCATCAGACATGTTGAACCACACCTTCCTTCCTTAAATGCTGTCTTCATGTGGCTTCTGTGAGCCTCCGTCTTGGTTCTCCCACCCACTGCTTCTCCTTCTCTGCCTTCTTTCTTGTCTCCCAAGCTCTGAATGTTGGTTGCCGAGGGCCTGGACCTCAGTCCTCCATCCACCTCTATCTCTAGGTGACCTTGGCTGATCTCATAGCTTTAATACCACCTGCTACTCCTAAATTACAATACGCTGATGACTTCCACGTTTATAACGCCAGCCTGCATCACCAGACTCCTGTATCCAACTGTTTGCCCACAAATCTTATCTAGAGTTCTCATGGGCATCTCAGACTTAACCTGCCCAAAACCAAACTCCTGACTTTGATCACCAAATCTACTTCTCCCACAGCTTCCCCTGGCCCATAACTCTCTTCTTTAAGTTGCTCTGGCAAAAAAAAAAAAAAGAGAGAGAGACATTGGAGTTATTCTTGTTCTCCTGTCTTTCCTTCATACACC
The DNA here is from genome assembly GCF_030014295.1 of Loxodonta africana. Lineage (NCBI taxonomy): Eukaryota > Metazoa > Chordata > Mammalia > Proboscidea > Elephantidae > Loxodonta > Loxodonta africana. The sequence goes on from NC_087366.1 coordinate 50,356,628, forward strand.
ACACCGAATCCATCAGCAAATCTCGACAGCTCTGATACCCAGAATCCGACCGTTTCTCCTGCCTCCACCACAACCATCCTTGCTCCTGCACGGGGATGGCAGCAGTAGCTGTCTGCAGAGTCTCCTGCTCCCACCTCCCCGAGAGCGCCCTCGCCACAGTGGAGCTGCTTCTGCTCAGAGCCCTCCCACGGTCTCCTATAGGCCCACCGTGGGCCAGGCCTCTGCGCCTTTCAGCCATATTGGTGTTCTAGGGCTTCCCCAACAAAGTATCTCAAACAGGGTGCCTTAAAACAACAGAAACTTATCGTCCCACAGTTCCGGAAGCCAGAAGTCCAAAATCAAGGTGTCAGTGGAGCCTGCTGTCTCTGAAGGTTCTAGGGGAAGACCCTTCCTTGGCTCTTTCTAGCTTCTGGTGTTTGGCAGCAATCCTTGGTGTTCCTTGGCTTATAGATGTGTCACCCCAGCCTCTGCCTCTGTCTTCACATGGTCGTCTTCTCCATGTCTCTCTGTGTCTGTCCTCCTCTTTGTATAAGGACACCACTCATATTGGATTAGGACCCACCCTACTCCAGGATGACCTTCATCTTAATTTAACCGATAACATCTTTAAAGGCTCCATTTCCAAACAAGGTTACATTTACCAGTGCTGGGGTTTAGAACTTGAACTTGTCTTTTGGAGGGATGCAGTTCAACCCATAACAGTCCTACCTCTCTGTCTCTGGTCTGTCGTCTGTGGCTTCGCCTGTCCCTTTATGTTCCATGGGTCTGTTCGGCGAGCCCCCATAGGAAAAAAAAAAAATTTTTTTTTTTTTTCTAGAGCCCTCGCTTTATTGCTCCCTCTGCTTGGAGTGTGCTCCCCTGACCAGATTACTAGGTGACCGGTTCCTTAGGCACCTTCAGTGCCTTCATGTCTGCGGGAGGCTTCTCTGACCACCCCCGCATAAAACAGTAAACACTCCACCCCCACCTTATCTTTTTCTAGAGCACTTATCCCCACCCAGCATAAGGTATATTTACCTGTTCTTTTGTCTCCTTTGCCACCGTGGGTACTCTGATGGAAAAGTTGCAGGGTCAGGGGATTTGTTTCATTCCCAGTGCCTGGCACAGTGCCTGGCACATAGATGTGCCTACACATACTCACTGCCTGAAGGAGTGAATATAAAGCCACACCAGGCTTCCCTGCTGCTGCCCAGCAAGGAGCCCCCATTTTCCCTCTGGTGGGAAGGAGGAGGCTGTTGCTGGTGAGAGCCTCCCAGGCCTCGTGGCTACCGACTCACAGGCCCCTGGTTTTCCCCAGGTGTGTCTTCCTGCCTGACCAGGGCGCCTTCTTTGTGAACTACGTCATCGCCTCGGCCTTCATTGGCAATGCCATGGAGCTGCTGCGGCTGCCAGGCCTCATCCTCTATACTTTTCGCATGATCATGGCCAAGACAGCCGCTGACCGAAGGAACGTCAAGCAGGTGCCACACTGCAGCGGAGTGGGCAGGGTCTGCCTCCAGGTGCACGACTGTGCCTGGTGACTCACCCCCCAAAACACTCAGTACCTAGCCAGCACCGGGCACTGTGCTGCATGCTTCTGGGACAGGAGTGGGGAGCTGGAGGCAGGAGGAGCCACCACGTGAATGTGACACCTCTTCAAGCCATGACTCTAACTGACAGGCTGGCCACACACACATACAACCAAAATCACCAAATTCCTTTTCCATGGGTGCCAGTTTACATAACTTCTTGGGATTGCCACAGATGTCAAAGGCATTTTGGGCTTGTGACATTTGTTCCGTGATACCCTAAATTGGCTGGAAGGGGGTTCTCTTTTATTCCCCTTTGCCATTGTGGGTACTGTGGTAGCAAAGTTGCATCCTCTTATTTAGTACCTGAAACACCTGTACGAGATGGGCACTGCAGTGTCCCTGCTGCACACATGAGCAAACAGCCCCAGAGAGGCCAAGCGTTTTGCCCAGGACACACAGCTGCAAGTGGCAGAGCTGATGCTGGGTCCAACACCATAGGGGGGCCATTCTCCAGCTGTCCTCAGATAGTATCCTCAAGGAGCTCGCAGTCCTTCGGGGCAGACACGACTACCACAAGGGAAATGCTAAGAAAACATGCAATCTCCGTACCTTGTGCAATTCTGGGTGAAGCTGGCAAAGGCTTTGTGGAGGGAAAGAAAGGATCTGAAGAGGCAGGAGTGGCTGTGGGTCTCCCATTCCCAAATCCTCATCCACCCCGCTCTCCCCTTGCTACCTGAAGTACAGTGAGTGGTGTTTGGGGCAGGGGACAAGCCTGTGAGCCTCTCCCACCACCTCCTCCCAGAACCAGGCCTTCGAGTATGAGTTTGGTGCCATGTACGCGTGGATGCTGTGTGTCTTCACTGTCATTGTGGCCTACAGCATCACCTGTCCTATCATCGCGCCATTCGGTGAGTGGCCCCCTGTGGAAGGGAAGACTGCATGGAGGGGGGTGCACCAGCCAGCGGCCCTTGGGAGCTGGGCCAGGGGTAGTGGGGCAGCTGATTCCCTCAATGTCCTAGGAACAACCATCACCAGGACATTATGGAAACCTGGAAATGGTGGACATCTTATAACCACTTGGGCAAGCTACCAAAGAACCACACGTGACACCAAATTTCATTTCCAAATGAGCTCCTTCCGCTGGCCTTCCAAACGATGCCCTCTCTGTATTTCTCCTGGGCTGAGGTTCTTCCTTGCTAGAGGATCACTTCATTCTTGGTTTTTAACCCTTTGATTTTAGCAACAACTAAGGTTAGCACTGTTGCTCTGCTCTCAATCTGGCCGCTCACTGTTACACTCCATGCAGGCTGTCATGTTTAAGCCTCAGAATCCTATGAGGCAGGTCTTGTTTCTGCCCCTCTTTCACGGATGAAGAATTGAGGGGCACATGGTTAGTGAGAGATAGAGCCAGGATTTGAACTTAGGACTGCTTGACTTCAAAGGCCAAGGTCTTGATCACTACCCTAAAATAGAACATCAGGAACTGGCAGAGGAATGAAAGACTCTGGGAGGAAGCAGGATAAACTGTTGGTAGTGATAGCTGAGGTTTAGGGATAGGAGGAAGTTTTATTTTTCCCTGTATACTCTGTGGGAGTCCCTGGGTAGTGTAAACAGTTGGCCTAGGCTGCTGAAAGGTTGGAGGTTTGAGTCCACCCAGAGGTACTTGGGAAGAAAGACCTATCGATCTACTTCTGAAAGATCACAGCCATTGGAAACCCTACAGAGTGCAGTTCTACTCTGACAAGCATGGGTTGCCATGAGTCTGAGTTGAGTTTACGGCGACTGCTCTGATTCTTTTTTTTTTTTTCCTAACATTTTACTGTTGTTTCGGTGAAAGTTTACAGAGCAAATTCATTTCCCATTCAATGATTTATACACAGCTTGTTTCATGACATTAGTTGCAAACCCCTTCCTCCTGGGTTCCCGGTGTCCATATGCCCAGTTTTCCTGCCCCTAGCATCCTTCTGAACTTTGCTTTTGGGCAGATGCTGCCCTTCAGGTCTCATGTAGTTGATAGTTCTGAGGTGCACATTTTCCTCGCTGGTGTTATTATTCATTTTATAGGTCTGTCTATTGTATGATTATAATGTGATCTCTGGGGTGATTTTAGTTCCAAGTTTGAAGGATGTCTAAGGGCCATAGTCTCAGGGGTTCCACTGGTCTCTAACAGACCAGTAAGTCTGGTCTTACGCGTTTGAGTTTTGTTCTGCATTTCTCTCCCACTCTGTCCATGACCTACTGTTGTGGTCCTGGTGGAAGTGGTTTGTAGTGGTAGCTGGGCACCATCTAGTTCTTCTGGTCTTAGGCTAGTAGAGGCTGTGATTTGCTTCCGACTCTCACTCTGTTGTACTATTTTAAAAATCTACAGCATTACTTTAAAAAAAAAGAACCTGGCATAGTAGAAAAGGCAGCACCCACCTTCAGTGCCACTCCTGGGGGAAGACCCCTGGGCATCTGTTGACTGTGGTGAGGGTCGGAGGTCAGCCTGGGTAGGAAAGAAGAGGAGGATCTGGGGCTCTGGGGGAACACAGTGTGGGAGGGGCCCTGGGAGAATCTGAACCCAGGCAACTGAGTTCTTTCCTCAGAACGATCCTAGAATGTCAGTGTTCCATAGAGGCAGAATCGCAGATGCCTCTACTCCTTTGGAGTCAGAAAGAGGCCAGGAGAGAGTGAAAGAGAGAACAGACTAGCATTCAGGTTATGCATTTTGCCCAACTTGGGGTTCACGCTGTTGGATTTCCCCTCCACCTGGCCCCAGCCCCATGCACAAGTAGCCACCCACCGGAGGAAGGGGGCAGAGCAGCCCTGGTGGCCCAGCTGGGGCCTCCAGCTCACAGCCCACCTCCGCAGGCCTCGTCTACATCCTGCTCAAGCACATGGTGGACCGGCACAACCTCTACTTCATCTACCTTCCGGCCAAGCTGGAGAAGAAGATCCACTTCGCCGCCGTGAACCAGGCCTTGGCAGCTCCCATCCTGTGCCTTTTCTGGCTCTTCTTCTTCTCCTTCCTGCGCCTGGGTGAGGGGTCCAGACCTTGGCTTCACATTCCCGCATCTACACCAGCCAAGCAGATCCCTCACTACTTTAATAGCATCAACCTGGTGTCCAATCAGAATGTCGCACCTGAGGGGGAGGGCTGGTTGGGTGGGGCAGTGGACAGACCAACTCCCAAGCTAGCCAGAGTTCAACTGTAAGCTTTGTGAAAAGGCCTGGCCAATTGCCCCAGACACCCTTAGAGAGAAAACAGCCTCTTCACCAGCCTTGGTGGAGCTGAACCAGAGGAGATGGACTGATGGTCCAGATTTCTCTTTGGGGATGGTTGGTGGGCCCAGGTCCTCACACCTCAGAGTGGAGGAGGATGGGACGTGCTAGGAAGAACTGACATTCTTTTGGAAAGACAGAAAAAAGTAGAAGAACTGGGTGACTCTGCCCCAGTCAGGTTGGGGGAAGATTTCATCCTACCAAGCCCAGGCCACTGGAGACTAGAGGGACTGACCCAACAACGAAACTGGCCAATTGTCGTTGACTTGGTGTCCTGGCCCTGGTGACCTACTTCCAAAAAAATCAGCTGTTGAAAACCCTATGCAGCAAGTCAGAATTGACTTGATGGCAACTGGTTTTATTTTGTTTTTGGTGTCCCAGTTCCTGCTGGGAGCCTGGGCAAAGGTTTTGAAATCTGACCAGCTGTTCAGTGGGTCATTCTGTGCAGTCCTAGCTGTGAAGGCACCATCCCAGCTGCAGGAGTGAGGGGGTATAGGTTGTAGGCCTTCCCTTTACTTTCTTCTTGAGTGAGAAGTCACCCTCTGAGAGGAGAGGGCACCAGGTGTGGCCCACCCCTCACCAGGAGTGGCAGCCCACCCCCTACAAGGTCAGCATCCCTCTCCACTCCCAGGTCTGAAGGCCCCCGCCACTCTGTTCACCTTCCTGGTGGTGCTGCTCACCATCCTGGTCTGCCTGGCCTACACCTGCTTTGGATGCTTCAAGCACCTCAGCCCTCTGAACTATAAGGTAACCCCCTCCACCCCTGCTGGTTCACTCTGGCCCTCCTCGCTGCTTCACATATCAGCAGTCTTCTGTAGATTTTATTTGCCCACAGGATAGGTGTGGGTAGCTGGGTGCAAGGTGTAGCTTCCTCCCCCCACTTCCCTACTCCCTGTACCCCTCCCCCCCCAGTCCTCTCTGGGGCTGCTACTGAGACCTTGGTGCCAGCTGGTACTATTATTCTGGGTGTTAATCATCTGTTTGTTTGGAGGGTGTTTGTTCCGGAAGATCAGTTTTGTGTATCGTTGCAATGTTTGGCTGTTACCTGCAGACAGAAGAATCAGCAAGTGACAAAGGAAGTGAAGCCGAGGCCCCCGTGCCCCCACCATTCACAGTAAGCAACAGTTCTCACCCAAGCATCCATTTTCCTTTTTCTGGTTTTAACGGTCCTAACCAGATAAAAAAAAAAAAAAAAAAAAACCAGATAGGCCCAGGAAAACATGTTTTGATGGTCTCTTGCTGAGAGAGAAGCCCCTTGATGACATGGCAGGTGGGTTTCTGAGTTGTCAGCAGAAAGGCATCCCTAGTCCCTCTGGGTGGGGAACCTGCATATGCGAAGCCACACAGCCACTGAAGTGATAATTTGCCACCGAAGTAGGCCCTCCCCCAGTGGTTTCGGTTCCTCCTCACTTTCCTTTGCTGCATATTTAATGCATGGTGAGCCTTTGGCTTTAGTGAAGCGATGCTGTTAAGGCCCTATGGTTTGATGCAGCTTCATCACAGCCCTTCATCAGCACCTGCCTGGGTGAGGTCCTCTGATAGGCACCAAGAGGGGGTCAAACAGGCCCCCATTTTAATTCAAATGATGGAGCACTTGCTTAAAAGGAAGGCACCATGTTAGATAGATGTCTGTCTTTCTGGACCCCCCTGCTTCCAGCTCCCAGGGCGGGGCTGGGCAAGGAAAACAGAGCTGCCTACACCTGGGCCATTATCAGCAGCAGGTGTCCTTTCCAGGTGTCAGGCCCTCTTATCAGTGGCTGTCCTTGGACAAACCCCAGGAGAGAAAGTCCTCTGAAAGATTCCTTGCTGAGAGACGCGCCTGTGGCTGTGCCAGCCAGGCAGGGGGGGAGGCAGGACAGGTGGCTGATGCAATCCCTCACTTCTCAGCCGGGTCTGGGGAGGAGTGGAGCAGGCGGCAAGCCTGGGATTAGAGGAACCGGAACTTAGGTTTGTTCAGCATCTGAGAAGTTCAACTGGAAGCCCTCTGAACCTGCCCTCTGTTAGTGGAGGCTTGTTTCCCATATACAGTGAGAAATTCCCTTAGAATTCAGTGCTGAGAAATAGGTGTTTCCTTCTCTGCGATAACGAGAACGGGGGAATGATTGCCTATTGCTCTGTCTGCTAGGAAGTTCTACAGCTGGCGTGTTTGGAGTCCTGACTTCTGAGTCTCTACTGTGATTTCACTGTGTGTGTTTACAAGCAGTGTGAAAGCCTTGCTGGGAGGAGGAGGGTGACTGACGTGTGGGCAGCGGGGAGGAACGGGTACAGAGTCTCATGCCCACCCCACCAAGCACTAACTCCACCATTTGCTGGCAGCCATACGTGCCCCGGATTCTGAACAGCTTGGCCTCGGAGAAGACAGCTCTGTCCTCACAGCAGCAGCAGACATACGGTGCCATTCACAACATCAGCGGGGCTCTCCCAGGGCAGTGGTTGGCCCAGAACCCTGCAGACAGCATGGCTGCCACTGACCAGGAGGCCTGAGGGCAAGCTGCCTGGCTGGGCCAGGCTCTGGGAGCCAGATGCTGAGGAGACACAAGAGCAGGAGCACGGTCTCCGATTCCAGCCAAGTTCAGGACTTCTCTCCACTGTTTCAGGCTCCACTGCTCTAGAAATGTGGACCCAGGAAGGCCATGGGCTCAGGCCCTTGGCTAGGTGGGATGGGTTGGGATGCCAGTTAAGGGCCAGTGGGTGGCCTTTTCTGGTCACAGCAGTGGTGAAGGGTATACTCACAGCTCTGTACCTTACCTGCTCCCCTGCGGCCTGCTCATTTCCCAGGTTCCTCCCCCCTCCCCTTTGCACAGCTTCCAGCTCCTAGCTGGAATGATGTCCCCAATGATGTCCAATCTAGATCATGTGTTGGAATTTTGTCCCTCAGAGCCATTAGCTCTTGTGACTCTAGAAGGTAACAGTGAAGACTTTCTCCCTTCTAAATACTCAAACACCTTTTACATACACACACCCATGCGCACACACAGACACATCCGATAACCAAAGAGCCTGCAGCAGGCCCGGGTCTGAGATGGGGTGCAAATGGGAGCCCAGGTTCAGTTCAGCTCACCCCTCCTTGTATTAAGTTGTTCATCCATCCTCCCACCCCCAGCAGTGTTGGCCCCTTGAAGCTGCTCCCAGGCATCAGCTGTGGGGAGCAGGGAGGAGATGGGATGGTGCTGGCTGCAGCAGGCTCAGCCAGCTGAGCACACACTCTGCATCCTGCTATCTCGTCCTTGCGTGGGGTTCTTGTACCATGTTGCCAGTGATGCTATGGCTGGATCAGGGTCACCCACAGCAGTCAGGGATAATGAGGATTATTAATAAAGTGTCCATTTGGACAGGTTGCTGAGACCCAGACTCTTCTGCCTTTTTAGGGCTGAGGGTGAGGGGCTCAGCCTCCACTCAGCCCTCGATCCTGTCTGCGTCCTTCAGAAGGGGTGGAACAGCTCTCAGGGGAGGACAGTGTGGACAAGTGTGGGGCTGGACACCAGCCCAGGGCAGAAGAGAGGAGGAGGTAGGTGTGTCTGGGCTGGGTGCAGGACTGTTCTCTTAAACTGTGATGCTGGCAGGAAGGAGCAGCAGCCCTTTGCCCTTTCTCCTTCTATGGGGCTGGGACCCAACTCTGGACTTGTTACGCTTCCTCGCTCCTGCCTCCAGGTGGCGCCAGAGGCCAAGTCGGTGTGTCGTGGGTGGGCGGGGCCGCTCGAGGATTCTGGAGCCTGACAGCGGCGGGGCCTGGGCGGCCCCCCATCAGCCCCGTGGCCGAGCCGGGGTTTCGGAGGCGAGGCGTAAAGCGGGGCCCTTCTCACAGCTGCGCCCCCCTTAATTCTCCGTGCTGGCCTATCCTCGGCGCTCACGCCGGCTTGCCTCTTCTGCCCCGCGCTCTGGGATGGGGTGGAGGCGGGGTTCGTCTTTTGGGGCGGCCCAGCCTCCTGCACCGGGGTTCCCGCGCAGCGTGGGCTCGGTTAGCGGCCTCTCTTTCCCTTCCCAGGAGGAGGGGCGGCAGAGGGCCCGGTGGGACCCCCTCCCCAACACAGGCTGCAGAGCTGCCGTCCCCGCGCTGGAAGCGGAACCTGCTCTGGGGTCAGGGACTCGCGTGTTACTCAGACGTAAAATCGTTTATTATCAAAGCCACGTTTTCTCCCACGTGGGGGTGGGGGGCATGGAGCTGAGCTTGGGGTCCCAGCGTGGGCGGGGAAGGACACAAATTCAATCCTCAGGAAAGGGGCATCTTTGCCAAGAAAAGGAGGCCACTACTCCCTGCCAGCCCCACTCCCCGGGGCCCAGGGAGGACGGGGGCTGCTCCGAGGAGAGCTGGCGCCAGGAGGCTGGGGCTTCGGTGCCAAAGGGCAGGGTGGCAGCGAGGGCCGGGGCTGCCTCGGGGGCGACTGCCAGTCCCCGCGGGCGTCACTGCCGCTCCACCTGCTCCACGAATTTGCGGATGTCCTTGGCGAGCAGCTCTGGCTCCTCAAAGGCAGCGAAGTGGCCCCCGCGGGGCATGTAGGAATAGGAGAGCAGTTTTGGGTACTTGAACCTCACCAGCTTTTCCGGGACGTGGATTAGCTCGTCAGGGAAGGCGGCAAAGCCGGTGGGCACGTGGACCTTCATCCTGGGGAGGGGGGCAGAGATCCCATTGGGGGAGAGGCTGGCCCCATTCCTCTCTGTTGCCCAGAGCATGGGTCCAGGGGCCTGGGGGAGGGGGTCAGCTCACCCACCCACCGAGACCTTCAGAGCCATAAAGAAAAGGACCGACCCAGGGCTTTAACGGCTTTTCCCAGCCTACCCCCTCAATTCCAGCCCACTAAGGGGCCTCTCTTTTCTGGGAGGAGTGGCTGAGAACATAGCTGAGAGCCAGGGTGGGACAGCCTCCAGCTGCCCACCTTTGCTCCCCCTTCCCTTCACTGTTGCCTGAGGGTCTCCATGTGAGATTTGGAAACCAGCTGGCCCCAGCAGGGTGCCGGGGACATCCCGGAACTATCAGTGCCACATCAGGTCAGCACCCTGGCCCCAGGGGAGCCCTAGGGACATCTAGGGACCGGCTCGGTGTGCTCTAGGAGCCAACTGGAAAGGCATGGGCATTTCAGCCAGCATCCTGACTAAATAGTGTTCTTATCCAGGCACCCAGTGCATACCGTGGGTGGCAGCTGGGCCAGACTGTGCTTTTCCTACCACAATGCCCCTCCTGTGCTCAAGACTGGTGTTCCCCTGCTCCCTGCCTCAGAGGCCCCCACTCCAGACTCCAACCAGGCTCACCTCTCATGCCTGTGGACGTTCAAACCCTTCCCCAGGTTCTCCTTGTAGTAGCGCTGGGAGGAGACTATGGTCCCAGTTGTCCAGTAGAGCATGATGTTGGTCAGCAGGTCATCCAGGGAGAACTTCCTGGCAAGTGGCACAGGAAGCCCTGCTCAGTACCACTTACACAAATGGGAGCTGCCACTCAGCATCGGCCAGGCGCTGTGCTCTGTGGTTCCACCCTCATGACATCACTGTGAGACTGGTGCTGTCATGCCATTCCACAGACAGGCTCGGAACCTGCCCTGGGTCACCAGCTACTCATGTGATGGTGACAGGACATACAGGGTGCTTACCATGTATGAGGCAGGCACTGTTGTAAGCTCTTTATGTGGACTAATTCATTTATTCCTCTCAGCAACCTATGGGACGTTGGTACTACCATTACCTCCATTTTGCTGATAAACGGAAAATCCAGATTCAAACTTAGGCACTTTGGGTTCAGGACTCATGTTCCTAACTATGGTTGCTAAACTGTGTCACCCCTCCCTACCCCCATGACTCCCCTCATAGTGGGTCCCTCTACAGAGGCCTGGTTCCAGATTTCTCTAGAGCACTGAATTTCACACTCCTCAGAATCCTATGGGATTTCTAGCACTTATTAGAGGTTGTCTGGATGAGCTCCTGGGAGCAGGCATGAGGCCTGGCTTCTGTGTTCCCCAGAGCCCACCATTGCTGGAGGCAATGAACAGAAAGGGCCAGAAGTCTAGGGACCCACATCTGGCCTCAGCCATGTCACTAAGGAGCACGGGGACTCTGGCGATTGTTTACCCCGCCTGTGCCCCAGTTTCTCTTCTTGTAAAACTAGGATTAGTAACACTTGGAAAGCATGTGGGACTTTTCTAAAGAAAAAGTGCTCTACAAAACCCAGGACCATTAATAACAGCCTGTTCAGCCAGAAAGCTGACATTGCCAAATTTACCTCTGTTAAAAGGGTACTGTGGTACTATTCATTTGCTAAGAAAGCACCTTTTGAGCCCTTACTGTGTGCCAGGTGCTGAGCTAGGTATTGAGGATCCAAAGGTAAGTCAGGCTGGGTGCCTGCCTAGAGGAGCATGTGGCCCAGCAGGGAGACCGAGCATAAGCCACTGGCTGTACTGGTAGAGGTGGGGGTAGGTACGCACAAGAACAAATTCGGCCTGGACTGAGGGAGAAGTCAGGGAAGGCTTCTCAGAGGAGGTGACCTTTGCACTGGCTCTTTAAAGGAAAGTAAATTGGGGGGAAGGGTGTCAGAACATGAGCATGTGCAAAAGGCACAAAGGCTGAGTGTAGAAGGCAGGTTCATGGACTGGACCGGCTAAAGCCCAGGAAGTAGAGAGGGCAGGGGTGGAGAGAGCTAAAGCCCAGGAAGTAGAGAGGGTCGGGGTGGAGAGAGTGGCTCGGTCTCTGAGCATCTGAAACACCATGTTAACTCTGCTGGTTGGCTACTACTGAGAGCAAGCTGTGTGTTCAAGGGAAAGCAGTAAGACGGCTATCCAGGATTTTTTTTTTGGGTGTACCTGTTGCTCTTGGGCCCAGGCTCTGTGCTAGACCCATACTGTCCCAGAGGTGCCCCCTCATGTCACTGCTGCCTGAAGGAAAAGGGCATTTGCTGCCCACCCCCTCCACACACACACCTTGCTCTTCAGCGCTAGGGTAGTCAGTCTTATCTATTCAGTTTGGTGAGTTTCCTTGTTTGCTTCAGCTATTTACATGCCGTTGATCAATCCCATGTTATCCTCACAACCATGTTTTTAAAGAATGCTCAATTCACCTTTGCCCTGTGTCATGGATTGAGTTATGTCCCCCCAAAAAATATGTGTATCAACTTGGTTAGGCCATGATTCCCAGTATTCTGTGGTTGTCCTCCATTTTGTGATTGTAATTTTATGTTAAAGAGGATCAGGGTGGGATTGTAATACCCTTAACCAGTCACATCCCTGATCCAATGTAAAGGGAGTTTCCCTGGGGTGTGGCCTGCAGCACCTTTTATTTCTCAAGAGATAAAAGGAAAGGGAAGGAAGCAGAGAGTTGGGGATCTCATACCACCAAGAATGCAGCACCAGGAGCAAAGCCTGTCCTTTGGACCCGCGGTCCCTGAGCCTGAGAAGCTCCTCGTCCAGGGGAAGATTGAGGACAAGGACCTTCTTCCAGAGCTGACAGAGAATCTTCCCCTGGAGCTGATGTCCTGAATTTGGACTTTTAGCCTACTTTACTGTGAGAAAATAAACTTCTCTTTGTTAAAGCCATCCACTACTGGATGACTAAGACACCCTGCTTTCTGTTACAGCAGCACTAGATGACTAAGACACCCTGTTTTCAAGGAATGCAGCTGGATGTAGGAGTAGAGAGAGGTGGGGTAGAGAGAAAGGCACTAATATGGAATCTGAAAACATGAGGAATTGTTGTGAAAAGAGGCTTCCTGGGAATGAAGAAGATATTCACAAGATAGCGTCACAGGCAGGAGTATATTCTTCTTGTGTCCTCAGTTCCTCCTCACCAAAGCTCTGGATGTCCAGCAATAGCTGTTCACAGCACAGCAGAGAGAAAGTAGATGGCTTTTAAACACAATTTTGATGATAGAATGAAAACCGTCACTGAAAACTTAATAGTTACAACAAACATTTCAATCCTGTGGACTGGCTTTCAGCGAGCTGGCCTGCTTCCATTTGCCTTGGCCCCTGACCACAGCTGGAAAACTACCAAAATAACCATCTTCCATCCTACTGCAGTGAGAGGGATCTTTCTAGAACACAAACCTGATCTTGCCTGTGCCCTGCTCAAAGCTTTGGTTCTCCTGGTAGTCCAGCAGCTGTAAGAGGTGGTATGGGAGGGCCTCACGTCTGGTGGCTGCTCCCCATATTTGTGTGCAAGGAGCAGGGCCAAGCCTCTGCCAGGATGGTCCTAATGGAGAGCCACTGACCCATGAGTCCTGCCAGACGTGGGGTGGGAAACAGGTCCCTGGGTAAAGGCTTGCAAGGCTCTTGGAAGACCTGTCTATAAGAATGAGTTCACGGTCTGGCCCTGCTCTAGCCTCTGTGCAAGTTCAAGCGCATCCCACATTTTAATCCAGTCTTTGCTTCTGCTGTTCCCTCTGCCTGTATTTCCTTCTCTCACCTTCTCCATGTGGCAAACTCCTATTCATCCTTCAAGGCCCAGATAGATTCTCCCAGTCATTTCTCCTCCCTGTCCTTAGACTAATCAAGTTCTCCATCCTCTAGACTCCCATAGTCCTTTGCATGTGTCTGTATTCTAGAACTCATTCATTCAACAAATATTTATTGAGCACCTACTACATGCCCAGCACTGTTCTAGGTGATTACAGCAGGGCCAAGACAGAGCACCTCCCCTAAGGCAGGGATCCCTTTCCTTTCACTCTCTCCCGACCCCAGCACTGGGTGTGGCGCTGTGTGAGTCACTGAAGGAATAAAGAAAGAGATAGGCCTGGAGAAGGCGGTTCAGAGGCAACCTTGATGGAGCCTGAGGTTGGCCAGGGACCTGGGAGTCCCTGGTCTACGGAGCCTGCAGCCTTCTAAGACTCTGGGAGATGGGACAGCCCAAGTCTTCCTGCCAGCCACACTTGGGATCGGCTTGCAGAGTCCTAGGGGCCCAGGAGGGTGAGGCCCAGGCTCTAGAAGGGTACTCACCGCCCTCAGAGCTCCCAGATCTCAGGAGGCAGCTGTTTAGCCGACGGAGCGTAGGCAATCGCAAGTCCTATGTCCTGTTCCTGACCACCCTGCTGTGAGGCTCAGAGCAGGGCACTAGACCTCTCTGTGCCTTAGCTTCCTTATCCACAAGACAAGGCTAAGTGATGGGTCAGTTGAAAATAGATGGGACTTGCCAATCCATCCCCCAAGTCCGCCCACCCCAACCCAGGTAAAACAACCAGAGATGAGACGAAGAGGACAGTAATATGTGAAGAAGGTGGTTGCTGGGATGGGGGCCCAACGGCAGCGGCCAGTGGGGTCTCACCTCTCCAAGCCTCCATCTTCCAGGTTCCGGAATTCCGAATTGGTCCAGGTGGAGAACTTCTCCAGAATATAGGCAGCCAGCCCCACAGGGGAGTCATTCAGAGCACAGCCTAGGTGGGAAGGAGGAAGGGAGGGCCTCAGGCTTGATAGCCAGGCATCCCATCAGGACTCAGGTGTGGTCCTGGCCCCACACAGTGAGCCGTGGACAGGAAGCCACATTTACTCTGTCCTAAATCTTGGGGTGCTCATGTACCTCACTTCCTTAACCCTCAGCCTCGGGACCCTCATCGTGAGGCCCAAATGAGACATATACATGAATGCTATTTTTGAAAAGGGTTTTCGTGGCTGTTGGTTTTTTGTTTTTGGTCTGCATGCTATAATTAGTGAAAAATGAGAAACAACCTGAAGTCCAAATTAGGGTATCAGTTAAAAATAAATACTGATACTGATTAGTGGTGCCAGGGGCAGGTAGAATGGAGGGGAAGCAGAGTAACTGTTTAGGGGACACTGAGCTTCTGCTAAGGGTGATGGAAAATTCTGGAAACAGATAATGGTGATGGTTGAAAACATGCTGAATGCAATTAACGTTAATGAATTATACTTGTAAAAAATGCTAAAATGGAAAATGTGTTACATATATATTTACAATAAATAAATAAATATACCTATAAGCTAAAATAGTGTGCAGTCATTAAATGGCTAGGGCAACAACACAGGTAAATCTCACAAACATAATATGAGGAAAAGCGGCCAGACTCGAAAGAATACACACTCTGATTCCATCCATATAAAGTATAAAAGCAGACAAAAGCAATCTATCTCTTAGAAGTTGAGAGAATGGTTCACCTTGAGTGGGAAGCACGCCTGGAGAGCACAAGGGGGGCTTCTGGGATACTGGGGTCATGTTCTGTTTCCTGATGTGACCGCTGGTTACACGGGCATATTCCATTCGTGAAAATTCATCAACCAAAAAGCTAGCAAGTTCTTTTGAAGACTGGGAAGGGGACAGAGGGCTGGGAAAGGTGGGGAATTATAGGTGATAGACTTTGGATTTGTGGGGTTTTTTTTTTGTATTTTTCTATTTCTTGACAATGAACATGGATTACTTTTATAATCAAAGACTGGTTTTATCAAGTGTTATTATTATTATGGGCTGTCTCACATATGTGAGCATGGGACTATGGTGAAAATTGTAAAAAGTTTTAAAATGGACCGAAGGGGAATCCTTTCAGTGGAATTCTGAGTTTTCTAGTGGACCCTAATGCGGCCTTCTGATTATACTGGGGTCCCATCTTCCTTTGTCTTAGAGCTATTTTACAGCTCTGTGAATCATGGAAAACTGCTAGTAACGCATATGATTCTTGTTCCTTCAGTGGAGATGTAATTGAGTCTTACCCTGTGGATTTGGACCAGTTCTGAATCTGTTAGCAAACTGACTTCGGTGTTCCTAATTGCCTTTGAACCATTTTTTAATTTTTTCTTACTTTATGGGTTCCTTTATTAATTAATGAACTAAATAAAATCTTTGAATGTGCTCAATTTATATTTCTGTCAGTCGTGGTTTTATCTTTTAAAAAGAATTATGCTTTCACAAGACCCTGGTGGCAGAGATGGTTTCCGGGCCCTAGCCTGCTGTCACAGGAACTTCCCCCCAGTGGCCCAAGGGCACCCTCTCTCCTTCCTCTGCTGAGGGCTCCCCCACCCCCATAGCCCCAGAGCTGCCCAAGCCCCAGGCTTTTTCCTCTCCCCGCTTCCCATCTCTCGCCCCTCTCCTTCCTAGTGTAGGACTCAGGCTCTGGGGTGGGGGGACCAGGGGTCTAAGTCACTAAGAATATAGAATCAGATAAATAGAGTTGTTTGATCTGGCCTGGGAATTTGGTGATCATTATAAACTTGCTTCTAACAGAAAAATGCAGTTCAAGGGTCAAAAGAACTTGGAGTTCCCTACAAAACGTTTCTGGGTCGTGTGAGCAGTGTTCTGAGGATAGTGACGTTGGCCCGGTTGTGTGCCTTGTTGAATGGAATGGATATAAAACCATTTACGTCTCTGATGTGAGCCCCAGGGAGGAAGACCCAGCTGCAGCCGCCTTGAGAGCGCTCACCCACAGTGTCCGGCTTGGTGGCCTGGATGTGCAGGTAACCACTCTCCCTCATCACAGTGTAGAAGATCTTCTCCTTAAAGGGGTACAGCAGCTCCATGTCCCTCTCAGTGTAGCCAAAAAGCCTCCCGAAACGCCGCCCCAGCAGAAGGCTCAGGGTGAAGAAATTTCTCATAACCAAAGCCATGTTCAAATGCAGGCCTTTCACGTGCCTGAGGGCAGAGAAGGTGCACAGTGAGGAAAGGAGAGAGAAGAGACGGGGGAGGAACAGGCCACAGGCTGAGGAGCACAGCGCCAGCCCCCTTCATGCCCTGCCCCTCAGGGGTAGCCACAGGAGTTTGAAGAAGGGGATTTGAGAAAGATACAGAACTTCTAGAAAGTTCAAGTCAGGTCTCTCCCAGTGCTTGGCCCATCAGAAACGCCTAGTCCCTGACCTTCCCTCCCCTCGCTGGCCCTCTTTGCCTGGGCACCTGGCACAGACTCACCAGGCAAGTGTTATACCACACAGAGGGTGGCCCAGGTATAGCTGAATGACAGGGGACCCTCCTACCGCTCCCCTGGGCCCACAGCATCCCTGCCAGGGGCCACCAAAGGGATCCCTGGCTCAGACACAATACCCAGTGGGCAACATTACACAAAAGACCATCTCTTAGAGACACGTGACCATACACACCTGAAAGTGACCCTCACCTAGGCACCATCTGGGCCATATTGGTGCAGATCAGGGAGCCCCAGTCTCCACCTTGCACATAGAACTCCTGGAAGTTCAGCCGCTGCATCAGCTTGTAAAAGATCCTGGCGGTAGCCACTGAATTCAAGCCTGGTTGTGAGGGGGAAACAGGACAGAGTCACAGAGATGTCACTGTGAAATTCCTCAGGCCTGCCTCCCCCAGGTTGAGATAAGAGCAGCTTGCGGGAGGCTAGAAGGAATCCTGGGGCCCGAGGGTATGTGGGGTGCCAGCCTGGGAAGGCAGCTCCCTTCTCTGTGGAGGGGGCTGTGAGTGACAGCCACTCCTCTGCCAGGCCGGAAGGGGTGTACTCGGCTCAGGCCAGCCCCTGTGAGGTGTCCATGAGAGCCCACACTCACTGTGTGTGCTGTCTGGTCAGCCTGGCTAGCCTGAAACAGTCTAGGGCCCAGATGCAGACCTGCTCCTGAGTGGGGAAGTCATGAGAACACAAGAGTCCAGGCCCCAACCAGCACTGAACACCCTGACTGGTGCTCTGCCCGGCCCCTCCCGTCTGTACCCTTCAGATCTAAGAAAATGCGCTGGCCCTCTGCTTAAGACAAATGCCTCCTGGCTGCCTCTACACCCCAGTTCCAGACCTCCTCCCTCAGCATACTCCTCCTCGAAGTGCCTGATGGGGAATCTCACCCACACTGGGCAAGGACTGGGCAGACACAACCTCCAGCAGCCCCTACCCTTCTTGGAGGATGCCTCTGAGAAGCCGTAGCCTGGAATGGATGGGCAGATGACTTCAAAAACATGCTCGTCGCTCAGGCCGTGGCTCTTGGGGTCAGTCAGGAGAGGGATGATTTTATAAAACTCATAGAAGGAGCCAGGCCAGCCATGAACCATCAGCAAGGGCTTCGCGGAGCGGCCTGCGGGCAGCTGTGTGGGCTTCACATGGATGAAGTGGATGTCCAGGCCTGGGGGACAGGGACAGTCAGGGCTGGGAGGGGAGACAGCTTGCAGCTGGGGGGCTGCAGTCCTGACACGATGGCCCTCAGGGCATCCGGTCAGGCACTCCACCCTCCAGAGCACGGACAGTGGGTGCTCCACAGTTCACACCCGCCCCCCCATCATGGTATCGCTCACAGCGACAACAGCCAACACCTGCACTGTGCTGCCGGCCACACGGGTGCCCTCATTCGGCCTCCAAGACAACCTGGCAACCTGTTATCACCCTGTTGCACAGAGGCACTTGAGTGCAGAAAAGCTACTGTAGCATCTCTGACAAACAATAAAAACCAAACCTGTTGCTGCTGAGTTGATTCCAACTCATGGTGACCCCAGATGTTAGAGTAGAAGTGAGCTCCATAAGGTTTTCTTGGCTGTAATCTTTTGGCATAGTGGTTAAGTGCTACGGCTGGTAACCAAAGGGTTGGCAGTTCGAATCTGCCAGGCATTCCTTGGAAACTCCATGGGGCAGTTCTACTCTGACCTATAGGGTTGTTATGAATCGGAATCGACTCGACGGCACTGGGTTTGGTTTTTTGGTTTTAATCTTTACCGAAGCAAACACAGTCGGGGTTGCTGACTTAACTGGAACCTCCACCATAAGGGCTGGTTGACAGTGTGGTCTACCTAATGCTCTGTTCTGTTTCATTGTTAATCACTAATACCAATAATATGTGTTTGCCCTAGAAAACATGGATGAAAAAAGAAACAAATCTTGCGTAATCCCGCTGCTTGAAGGGAACACTGACTGTGCTGTCGGTCAGTCCATCCAGCCTTTTGTTGTTGTTGGTAAGAATCTTTTTATTTTACAACCGTTTTAGATTTATGGACAAGTGGCAAAGATAGTACAGAGAGTTCCCATATACTCACACCTAGCTTCCTCTAGAAGGAGCCCTGGTGGTGCAGTGATTAAAGTGCTCAGCTGCTAACGGAAAAGTCAGTGGTTCGAACCCACCAGCTGCTCAGAGGGAGAAAGACGTGGCAGTCTGCTTCTGTAAGGGTTATGGCCTTGGAAGCCCTATGGGGCAGCTCTACCCTATCCCATAGCGTTGCTGGGTCAAAATCGACTCCACAACAACAGGTAGCTTCTCCTGCTGGTAACATCTTACCTCAGTATGGTCCACCTCTCACAATGAATGAACCAGCTCTCACACACCGTTATGAACTAAAGTCTATACTCAGATTTCCTTAGTTTTCTCCTAATACCCTTTTGCTGTGCCAGGGCTCCACCCAGGACGCCACATTACGTTTAGTTGTCACATCTCCATAGGGTCCTCTTGGCTGTGACAGTTCAGACTTTAAAAAAATACTTAGAGGACACAGTTTTAACAAAAAAAGAACCGTGCATACATTCTATTTGGGAACTTACTTTTTCTTTGACTTAACAGTATATCCTGGGTATCCTTCTATGTTGCTCAATTTGCTCTTATCCTGCAGTTTATTTTAATGGTGTGTCCTTTGTAACACACTGCATGATGTGAGGTTAATTTTTATTCAAATTCTACCACATTATCATTTGAGTTTAAAATTAGAAACCCGCATGCTTGAGTATGCCTGGGCCAGCCCTGGATTCCGCTAGGAGAAAAGCAGATGCTGTCTCTGGGGAGGAAAACGGGTAGCTAGGGGTGGGCAGGAGGGGACCTCCTTTGCCCTGCATACTTTTTGATTTTTATACCTTGTGCATGTACTATACATTTAAAAGAAATTTTTAAAAAACTCACACCACCCAATTTACCGTCTGCCCCTATTTCCCTTTGAGGAAGGAAACGTTCTCTCCCTGGGTTTTGCTGTAAGTCTGTGGAGCCAGCATCTCTGAGCCAAGGTTGCTGGCTCAGAAACCAGGAGCCAAGTGGACTTAGGAAGGCAGTGCTGGGCCTGGTGGGTGATGGGGTGAGGGCTCGGGAAGAGGGTCCCTTCACAATCAGAAGGCCGAGCCCGGAGAGCAGCCACTGGCTGAAAGAAGAAAGGACAAGTTGGGAGTCTGGACACCTCGGTACTGGCCCTGAACCTCTTCCTTCCTGATTACTCTGGGCAGATTCCTCTTCCTCACTGGATGTGCTGGGGCTGGATTTACCCACTGGCCTCTGAAGCCCCTTTAAGCTCTAAAATTCTGGGAAAATAAGGGACTGATATACTGTGACGGGAGGCACAGGGCATCAGTTAGAAGCTCATCACAGAATAAGCCGAGAAGTGGCAGGAATAAAGAGGCCAATGGTGAGGCTGCTGGTGACCAGGTTGAGCCTGAGGAGCTAGGAGCACAGGGGTCAAAAGCAGGGACAGAGAGGACCCTGAAAAGCTCAACACATGTGAGGAGGATGGCAGCAAATAGAGGGAGGAGGTAGGTCTTCTAGCACCATCCCCAGGCTAGGGGTCCCAGCAAAGGAGATGAACCTGAGTCCAGCTCTTCTTGCAGAACGACTCCATACTGTAGGGACCAACCCATGGCCAGTCCTGTAGGGACCAACCCACGGCTAGTCCGCCAGCCCTAGGGAAGTGCACCAGAACGCACATGGGCTAAGCTCCCTTTGGAGTGCTTGTACCTTGAAGGAAGTTTTGTGCTATAAACATCTGACATCCCGTGATGTCCTTAGGAACTCCAAGGTAGTACAAGGGTCATGCGTTCAGGAGAGAAACAGCGCTTTGTCTCCTCCTGCCTCTAAGTCTTTGAACATACTATTCCCCCCTCTTGGACCACCTTCCCTACACACCTGGCAAACTCCTATTCATCCTTCAAGTCTCAGCTTAGATGCTGCCTCCTTCAGGAAGCCTTCCTCACACTGCCAGGCAGAACATGGGCTCACAAAGCACCTGCCGCCTCCTCCCTCATAGCAGCCCTCTCAATTATGTGCCGTAATTGCCCCCGGGCAGCCCGTGAGTTGTTAGAGAAGCTGGGGACCGTGTCCTCTCTGATTGTGTGTCCCCAGTCCCAGCAGACTGTCTGGGTACAGAGGTGCCCTGACAACACTGTTGGATGGATGCTAAAGAGTTGGGGCAATAGAAGGACCAAGTCGCACCCAAGGAAGCCAGGTAATTTGGCAGCCAGGATCCAAACAGCAACCTTTGGAAATTATATGCAAGGACATGAAGTGTCCTTGTTGGCTTAGGACAGAAGATATCAACTCTCTAAAGGACACAGCAATCCTCGGAAGGAGTTTAAATTTGACCTCCCCCTCTCCACCCCCCGCCGCCAAAAAAAAAAAAAAAATGATTCCGGACTTTTTTCTGTTGCTTCTGACTTAGCTCCAGGAAGGGCTCCAGTTCTGGGACACTCACTGTGATTCTGCTTAGAACCCAGAGGATGAGCCAGGCTCCCCACATTCGCCAGCAACCCCATTCTCCCTCAGCCCTAGCCTCCTCACCTCTGGAGGGCAGGGCATTTGGCTGCTTCTCCAGATCAGAGTTTCCATCCATCCTTTCTTGCCCTGAAGTTGTTGTTATATGCCATGGAGTCAGTTTCGGCTCATAGCGATGCTATAGGACAGAGTAGAGCCGCCCCATAGGGTTTCCAAGGAGTGTCTGGTGGATTCGAGCTCTTAACCATTGCACCACTAGGGCTCCTGAAGAAGGAACTACCATTTCCTCATCACACAACAAGGCTCGGTTACAGCCAAGTCCTTCCCGCTTGAAAGACAGCATCCCAACCTCCCAGCTAGCTGCAAGCCCTGCTTGCTACATTGTCCATGTGAGGTTTTGGGTGACCTTGAGGATGGTCTTTTTACTTTATACGTAAAAGAGAATACTCAGCAGTTACTTTGGTTTTAAAAAGTAATATTCAATTTATTAAGGTTATGAATGAAAAGACCTAGTTTTTCTCCAAGCATGCAGCTTACAAATCTTAGTCTATATATTTATCAATCCATCAAATGTTGAAAGTCCCTCTTCAGGAATCTTTGATTAATGGGTGGTTGCATTTATAAGCGTGCTTGATGACATTCCTTTAAACACTGTAAACCGCATTTATGATTTCAATTTCCTTTTTTAAGAACTTTAGTTGATCTGACTGTCCAATAAACCTTTCACATACTTTAAGCAATTCCTAGAATTCTGATAAATTAAATGTACAATATGGTGAGGCTTAAATATGCATTATTTCAATACTGCATATAAACTCAGTAAGCTTTCCATATAAAATCACAAATCTAAATCCATTACTCAATTACACATTTTAAATTATAACTACAAGTCTAACTCGTTACTTGAAAAGGCCAAATTCTTTTAAGTATTACAAATATTTGAAATCCCAAACATGCACAATTTCAACCTAAAAAAGTAGCAGTGTTGGTTTCATTTTCTTATATTTCCATGTTTGATTCTAAATCTTTCTGGGATTAAAAGAGATTTTTCCACTAAGGAAACTGTTGACCTCATTCCAAATGATTTGAGATTACCTTCCCAAGAAAATTTTGAGAGATACTGTCTTGCCTGGGATACAGCTGGGACTTGAGGTCAAGAGCTGAAGATAGAGCCATTTTTCTTAGGGCCTCGACCAACACGCTGAGTACCTTTGACCAGTCACAGGATCATGGACTCCAAACCAGCCAGAAATGGTGAACCCGTCTAAGGCCATGCCCTGATCTAAGTCTTATCTCCACACTCTCAAGGAAGTCTCTATGCCTCACTTAAGATAGTTATATCACTGGACTGCATTCTGCATTTTTGTTTTAAAATTATTTATGTGTTTTACTATCCAGCTCTAAGGACCATTGGGTTTGTTGAGATTTTGCGTTCTTTTTGTATGTGGGTAGGGCTACAACTTATATATATTCCAGTGACCACTTAATTGGACTCCGGGTCTCCCCAGCTTTGTCTGACTCTAAATGGCATCATGCAAGAAGGCCGCTCCCAGGACACACACCCCACCTCCGGTTGGGGATTTGGAAACCTACCTTCAATCTTCGTCTTGAAGTGAGGGTATTTGTTGAGAATCTCCACCTGTTTCTTCCAGTCAAATTCATTCCTCCAGTAGGAGAGGATCTTCTTCAGATAGTTGGAGTTGAAACCGTAGTGGAAACAGCTGTCCTCCAAAGGTGCGGCTAAACGGGTCTTATCGATCCTCCAGTGTAAGTCCTGAAGGGGTGGGCAGGGCACAAGAGAAAGCTTGTTTCGGGAAGATGGAGCAAACCCCGAAGCCAGTGCACTAGAGTAGTGGAAAGCAAAGGTTCACCGGCGAGGATTAGGGGCCCAGGTCTGCAGACTTGTGCTCCGGGGTGGCCAGCTTTATCCCAGAAGAAGCCTCCACATTTCCTACAACAGTGACTATTCCCAAAGTGTAGGTGTCCCTCACTTTCAACTTCAGGTTTACGCCTCATCTTTAATTTTTTAATGTATGAACGACACTCATCTTTAATTTACCTAAGCTTATATACTTTTTTTTTTAGGCTTTGCAGGCTGCAACTACTCAGTTCTACCCTTGTAGCTTGAAATCAGCCACAGATAATACATAGATGAATACGTGTGGCTGTGTTCCAATGAAACTTTATTTATTCAACAAAGTTTGAGTGTCATAATTTTTATGAGTCACAAAATATTATTCTTTTGGTTTTTTTTAACCATCTAAAAATGTAAAATTCCTTCTTAGCCTGTGGCCACACAAAAACAGGGAGCGGGGCCATAGTTTGCTGACCGCTGATAATACAGCATCAAAGGATACATTATAACCCAGTTGGGTAAAAATTACAGACCAGGGGAGAGGGTGCAAATCAAATGGACATGTGGCAGATTAAAGACGCCAGCCCCAGTGGAGACAGTTCACATCTGCTCACGGAACACCCCAAGCCTTCCGAGGGCTTCGTCCCAAGTGCTTCAGCAACCCCTAGGTGATTTCAGAAATCTTACAGGGAGTCTAAGAACTCACTAAGGGACTTATTCTCAGGACTCAGACTCTGTCCTAAATAACTAGGCCCTAGAGAGTCTCTGGGTGTTGGTGGTATGAGTCTATCCACAGGTGCCTTAGAAGAAAGGCCTGGCAATCTACTTGCAAAATATCGGCCATTGCAAACCCTGTGGAGCACAGTTCAACTCAGACATGCACAGGGTTGCCATGAGTTGGAATCAATGGCAACTGGTATATCTACATACCAAAGGAGTCTCAACCTGGTTTCTCTTGATGACCTCCAGTTTCTATTTTTTAATCCCTTCCTCCTCTGAACTCTCATGACTTCCTACCATGGCATTTATCCCTATTCATATGGCATCTATCCCTATTATGGCACTTATCCCTATTAATCTTTCAGCTAACTTTTCTTCGTGCACATTCCTTTTCTCACCTATCGGACTATGTGCTATTTGAGAAGGGTCTCTCTCTTCTTCCTAGCACCCAGCAGAGTGCCTGCTCACAGGAGGTGCCCAAATACCCACAGAATGAAAGAAAGAGTGGATAGGGACACTCCAGGTCCCACCCACCCCCTGGTGTTGCGCAAGCCTAGCTCTTCTGTGAGGCTGCTCTCTTACCACCCTGCCCCACTGGTCACCGCCCTACTGACTCTAGCCCTGTGCAGTGGAGAGGGCAGTGGCTTTGGAGTGAGACAGGCCTGAGTTCAAATCCTCCTACTTATTAACTTGGACACCTTGGACGATGGGCTTTTACGTCTCTGAGCTTCAGTTTCTGCGTCTGTAAAATGGGAACAATAGTCCTTGCCCTTCAGTATTACTGTAGGGCCCGAATGTGATAATGAATGGCTGGGCACACAGTGGGTGCTTAATCGACGCTGGCCCTGCCTTTCCAGTGGTACAGTGTTTATGCCAGCATTGCCCCACTCTTCACCCAGGACCGAGGGGAACCTGCCCACTTTCTCCCATGAGCCCACTCCTAAGGTTTCGGGTGGGACACGAAGGAGGTGAAAACAGCTGCTTTCTGTGAGCACTTAATTGTGTCCAGCTGGCACCCGCTCTTCCCCTGGGCACTGCTGGGGCCTTGGGGAGGGAAAGGAGACTTAGAGGAGGTGAAGGAGCAGAAGCCATGGGGTAGGCAAGCCGGGGGTGCCTCTCTGGAGAACCTGTGTCTGCTCAGTGGCGGAAGAAGAGACACACTAAAGGTGGGGGGGGGGGCCCACTTCCCAAGCTCCCAGCCCCTCCCAGTCCAGCTGCAGGCCCAACCCCCAACCCCACTCTCAGGTAAACCACAGAAGGGGCTTCCCCACCCTCCCTGCTCAGCCCTGCCTGGGAGAGGGTGCCTTACGTTGATCTCCTCGTCGGATGTTTCCACCCTGAAGGGGCGGATACTCGCATCCTCCTCAGTGGTGGGCCTCGTTCCCGGCCCCCACCACCCATATTCAAGGGGCAAGGTTTCTTCCTCATCCCGGGAGACAAACCAGTAGATGACAAAGCCCAGCACAGAGGCAAGGAGAATCTCTAGCCACATGACTCCTGAAAGAGGGGGGAGGTTCCATCAGCAACAGAGACTACCCGAGCCCACCCCAACCCTAGGGCCAGAGACGCCAGACTCCCACACCCAACCTTTGATTTTATGTGTTTCTGAACTAAAAAAAAAAAAAAATAATAATACAAGCATAATACAGAAAAATCGGGAAATGAAAGAAAATCACCCATAAGCCTACTAAATTATGAAACTGTTATTTGGACTGGAAAAACATGAACTGGGGTTGATCTCCGACAGCCCTTGGTGTTGGGACTCCATTTCCGTGGCCTCCTGCGTCCATGAGGGACTTCTGCTCCAGGCACCTGTGGGAAGGTTTCTCTCACGCCCTCTCAGCGCCCTCCCGCCATGGGCAGAAAGTGGTGGGCTCTGGAGAAAGACACAGCCTGTGGCCCAGCCCCCTTCTCTGTCTCTCTCTTTGAGGGCCTCTGGACATCCAAGGGGCAGGAGAAGTCTGGGTGCTAAGCAGTTAGGTTCCCTTCACGGGTGCATCAGGAGGCCCAGCCACAACTCACATCCCTGCCGTGTCTCGATCCCCATTTGTCTGATTCCGTGTCTTTTTTCTCAGAAAGGGGAGAAAGAGGAGCTCCAACCCAGCACCAGGAAGATCCTGGTCTAGGATTTTTCTCTAGCTCCTCATCTTCCACATTCCCAGGGAAGTAACCCCAGAGAACATGCCACAGGTCAGAGGGGGTGGTGCTGGCCGCAGTGCAGTTAGGACCCACTGGGGGAGAAAGCACCCTGTCTGAGCCAAGGCACCACCACTGACTCTGTCCTGGGAGCCCAGGGCAAGAGAGGCCCAGGCCCTGCGGGGGAGCCTGTGCGCTCGCTAGTCTACGCTCATGCTCCCCATGTTAGACATACAGAGCCCTCCCCTGGACCACAGTCACCTCACCTCATACCTAGATGACCATGACAGCTTTCAAGGGAGGCAACCTCCAACCCCATGTCTCAGGTCACTGGCACACGTTTCAGAGCCACTGCAGCGTTCTGGACATACCTTGTGTGCCCAGCCCTTGATTTGTGGGGAAGAGTTGGCTCACCTCCCTCTGCACTGTGAAACTTAAAAGCCTCAAGGTCTCACTTTCTCAGTACTGACTGTGAGCCTCGATGTGCCCGAGTCAACGCCTTTGCCACCCCAGCAGGGAGGCAGCATGTGGTTTGCTGGCGCCTGCTCTGCCCCTAGCTTTTCTCTTTCAATCCCAAGTCTGACCCCAGGTGCCCTATATATGCCAGCTAATGGATACGTGGCTGATGCCAGCACTCCTACAATTAAAACAAGGTAAGGGACAGCTGGTCCCTGGATAGCACTAAAGGTTAATGCACTCGGCTGCTAACCAAATGGTTGGAGGTTCAAGTCCACCCAGAGGTGCCTCGGAAGAAAGGCCTGGCGATCTACTTCTGAAAAATCAGCCACTGAAAACCCTATAGAACATGGTTCTACTGTGACGTACACGGGGTCACCATGAGTCAGAGTCGACGCCATGGCAACTGTTTTTTTTAATGAATAGAGAGAGGTGAGTCCCTTCTATTTTAAGGAATTCAAAAACTTCTGCAGGCTTCTTCCATCTCCAGAGAGACCCTACCCTTTGAGACGATGACGAAGGGCCAGCCACTAGCCTCAATGGTACCTTAAGGCAGGCCCAGGCTTTGAGTCTGTGGGTCATGCGAGGGGGCATTGAGTGGAGGTGGTGGGCAGAGGGCCCCAGCAGCAGAAGCAGGACACAGTCCACCTGGCAGAGACTGTCAGCGTGGGCAGGCAGGGACTGTGTCTGTTCTGGTCACGCCCTAACCATGCCCACCCAAGTGAGACACTCAGTCCGCATTTGTGCACACAGCACCTGTGGTGGAAGCTAATAGCACACATTTTGCATGAAGTTATAAAAGGAGCTGCAAACATAATGAACAATAAAGAGGGGTCAAGCAAACCCCAAGTTCCCAAGAGACCTTTACAGTCTGTCCTCCTTACCTGACTTCAGCAGAGAGAGGCCAAAAGCAGCGTGTCACTGTCCCCTGAGATAAAATACTCAACTTTCCCTTTTCCAGGCAGAATGATCCACCACTCTCACTTGTCCCCGTGGCCCTGCATCCTCATCTTTGAACCTTCCTCGGGAAGCAGGGAGCAGGGAGCCCTGCCTACAGCCACACTGGAAGGCCTGAGGCTGCCACACAGAGGCTGGGCTTTTGTACAGCCTCACAGGCCTGCTGACTCAGCAGATGTGCTGTGTGCACAGCGTGTTATCTCCCTGGACTTCAAACAGCAAATTGAACACGCTGACCCAGGGATGAAACGTTGAAGCCATCAGTGCTCAAGGACCCATCTCAAGGAATGGGCAAGGTCCAAAGCGAGGAGCACTACAGTAGCCCAGGGCGTAATGGCTAAAAATCCGAGCAAAGTAAAAGACTCAAAGAGAAATACAGAACCCTGCTACTCTGCACTTTCTTTAAGATAATAAGAATATTAATGCTTGGCTCAAAAACAGGGCTTCGGGATCACTGATCGGGGAGTACAAGCAGATTTTACTGCAGGTGCGTTTATTTGCAAGCCAGTAACTGCTCTTTGGAGCTCTGGTGGTGTAGTGGTTAACAGCCTAGCCACTAACCAAAAGGTCCTAAGTTCGAATCTACGAGCTGCTGCCTGGAAACCCCGTGGAGCAGTTCTACTCTGTCCCACAGGATCTCTACTCGATGGTAATGGGTTTTTTTTTTTTTTAACTGCCCTTTATTTAGTGTTGTTGTTAGTTGTCATGGAGTCAGTTCCAACTCATGTCAACCTATGTACAACAGAGCGAATCATTGCCCAGTTCTGTGCTGTCTTCACGATTGTTCGTATGTTTGAATCCATTGTTGTGGCCACTGTGTGTTTTGAGTGCCTTCTAACCTAGGAGGCTTATCTTCCAGCCCTATAGCAGACAATATTCTGTTGTGATCCACAGGGTTTTCACTGGTTAATTTTCAGATGTAGATTGTCAGGCCTTTCTCAGTCTAGAAGCTCCACTGAAACCTGCCCACCATGGGTGATCCTGAAATACCAGTGGGCATAGTTTCCAGCATCATAGCAACACACAAGCCACCAAAAGACAACAAACTGACCTACAGGCGGTGGTTAACGTCATAGCCCACACAAAGCAAGGTGCGCTGGGTGAGCCTACGTACCAGGTGGGTTTGCAGAGATGTGATAAAGCAAGGTATGTGCAAATCCACATGCCAAGGAGCCAAAATTCATCGAAGCTAACTTTCTTTTTCACTTATTTAAGGCAAGGATTAGAGCAGGCAAGGGCCTTGCCCCAAATCACATGGCAATTGTGAGGATTAGATTGGAAGCCAAAGATTAATTTCCCATCTGTCTTCCCATGTGCTGTACCCGCCTCCCCAATCTTGTCTCCCCTCAGCACCCCTCTTCAGCCCCGAGCCTTCAGACCTCCTCTCTGGGACTCCTGAGCACACGTGGCAATGACTGCGCAGGGTCGCTGCTCTCTGACTCAGCATACCTTCCAGGCCTGCGCATCTTTCCCCAAAAACTGAAAGAACAATAAACAAAACCTTCCCCGTTGCTGGGCACAAGAGGAGTTGAAGTTCATCTTGCTCTCGTGTGCTGAGTTCCTTTTGTTTGAGGATTTCTTTTGTTTTTATTGAGGCTTTATGTTTTTCTTCTTTATTTTGATGAGTAGGTTTGTTAACTTTCTTTGTGGTTACCTTGAAATTTACCCGTCTTCCTAGGTTTGAACCAGTCTATTATTACTTGGTATCACCTTGCCTTCCTCTCCATTAGAAAGTTCTATACCTACACTGGTTATTCCCTCTTTTATTGTTCTGACATTGTTGTCATTTACAGATTAACCTCTCTGGTTCCCTGTTGCAATTCTTTTGGTTTTGGATAGTCCTTGAAAGTTCATTTCCTAGGTTGGCATCAGGCTGGTGCAATCTTGCATCCTAGATTCAGGCTGCGGTCTGATGTTTATTCTCAGACCAAAGGACTCCCTTTAATAATTCTTGTAAATTTGGTTTGGTTTTTACATACTCCCTTAATTTCTGTTTATCTGGAAATGTCCTAATTTCACCACCATATTCGAATGGAAGTTTTGCAGGATTTGTTATTCTTGTTTGGCAATTTTTTTTCTTTCAAGGTTTTATATGTTTTATCCCATTGAGAGGAGCTGAAGTTGAATGGAGAAGAAAGTGGGTCAAGGAGCTCAGGGCCTGGCTTTTGCCCTGGAAGAGCGTGGGCCAGGTGTCAGACCAATCAGAATTCAAGCTCCCACTCTACCTTCAATTTAACTCAGCCACACGCTCTTCATCTGTAACCTAGTAAATCTACTAAACTCATGGCAACCCCACGTGTGTCAGAGTAGACCTGTGCTCCAGAGGGTTTTCAATGGCCGAGTTTTCACAAGTAGCTGTGCCAAGCTGCCCTCAGGAATTTGGGGAAAGAGAAGGTCCGAGGCTTAGTAACAAGGGCTCTGCCCTGTCTGCCCAGTTCCCAGAACCAAATCAATGGTGTGTGGGGCCAGCTGTTGGCTCTCGTTCCTCCCAGGGTGGCTCCTTGGGTTGGGCCAGTGGAGGCAAATACCACAGTGGGAGATGGGGGCGCTATTCACAGGAACCCAAGCCCAGCTGGACTCTCAGAAGCAGTGGGCCTGGGTGGGGAGGGGGTAGTGCTAGGCAGGTGACAGAGCTGTCCCCTCCCGAGGCCCCTCTCACTGCCACCAAGTACCTAACAGAAGAAAAGGGCTGCATCGGCCCACCCTCCATGGGGCCAGCCAGTCACAGCCACTGGACGTGGAAGCTGGAAGGGAACACAGCAGACGCGCGCCCAACCCCCTCACTTCAGAGCTGGGGAAACTGAGGCCAGAAGAGGCAGTTATTTGCCTCAGGTCACATGGCCAAGGATGGCACTTCTGGGATAAAAGGACAATCCCCGCACCCTCTGTGGGCTGTGGTAATTGCTCTTGGGCAAGTTCCTCACCCTCAGCCCTACTGACATTTTTGATCCAACAATGCTTTGTTGTGGGGGGCTGTCCTGTGCATTGTAGGGTGTTTAGCAGCAACCCTGGCCTCTACCCACTAAATACCAGTGAAATGTCCCTCCAATTCCCTCCACCCTCAATAGTTTGTGACAACTCAAAATGTCTCCAGACATTGCCAAATGTCCACAGAGGGGTGAAATCACCCTAAGTTGAGAATTACTGCTCTAGACCAGTGGTTCAACCTTATGGTACTTCAGAATCACCTGGGGAGGAGGTGGAGCCAAGAGGGTGGACTAGTCAGATGCACTAAGCCATCCTGCTGCAACAAAGACACGAAAAACCAAGTAAAATAGATGCAGACCTCAATCCTAGAACCCTGAACCTTAAATGAAGGGATAAAGTATTAGATTGGAAGCCACTGAGAAGAAGAAACTGACAGAAAATGGCAAAGGAATAGAGGTTCCCAGCCAAACAGTATGACTCAGCATGGCCATCTTGGCATAAAGCCAACAACCCTGCACACAGAAAAGCACCTCCACAGAATTCCCAATAGGAGATAGAGGTACTGCGCGGACATACCCAGGGCTAAGTAAGACCACATTTGCTGGCTGCAACTCAAGGAAGAGCCCAGACTCTCTCACCTGGTAATCACAGGTGCGCACTCCTATAACTTCTCCCATTGGTGAACAGCAGTAAGAACCGTCCCATCTCAGCAGCCTCAACTGCCGGGAACCACAGTACTAACCAATCCTATCCCCTTCCATCTATCCCCTCCATCTATCCCCCATGCTCCTGCCTTCACTACTCTTTCTGCCTCTCACCTCAGCCCTGCGGGCCAGACTGCCAGGCCCCTCCTGGCCGGCTCAGCCCCAACTTCGCTGTGCCCCGTTGCCCCAAGAGGAACTGGCTCAGACCCCCAGGCCCCTCCTGGCCAGCTGAGCCCCCAAGTCACTTTACTCTGCAGCCCTGAGAGAAACTGGCCTGCCCTGCCACAGGCCCTACTCCAGCCCCCAGCCCTGGTCTGGTTCACAATGCAGACAAATGACCTATCTCCACCCCTTCTCCCCCTGCTGAACCTACCCTGCTGCACCATAGCTGAGTGACTAGCCCAACACACCCGGACAAGGTGGTAAGAAATATCGTGCCAACAGATGAACGAGCAACAAAACATGCCTAGCCTGCTCACCCGGACGTAAACAAACCAAACAAAAACACAGGATGAAAAAACAAACCTATAATCAGTAAGTAAAGAATACCTGAATGTCTCAGAGACAACAGACAATATCAAAACATACAAGAAAAACAGGACAAGATGGCTACAGTAAGTGACCAAAATCAAGCACCAGATGAGCTTGAGCTGTAAACTTTCACCTAACCCACAATAAAAAAAAAAGGGGAGGGTACAAAATCAAAACGTTATCCCTATAGCTCAAACAAATAGAAAGAGAACAGCAAAAGAAGCCCACGGCCACCAGAAGAAAGGAAATAATGAAGACCAGAGAAGAAAATAAATGAAATAGAGGAAATAATAAAGACCAGAGAAGAAATAAATGAAATAGAGAACAGAAAAACAATAGAATCAACAAAACCAAAAGTTGGTTCTTTCAAAGAATCAACAAAATCAACAAACCACTGGCCAAACTAACAAAAGAAAAACAGGAGAGGATGCAAATAACCCAAATAAGAAATGAAATGGGGGACATTACAACAGACCTAACTGAAATAAAAAAGGATCATAACAACATATTATGAAAAATTATACTCCGACAAATTTGAAAACATAGAGGAAATGGACAAATTTCTAGAAACACACTACCTACTCAAACAAAATGACGTTGAAAACCCGAACAGCCCCATAACAAAAGAAGAGATTGAAAAGGTAATAATAATAAAAAAAAACTCTCAACAAAAAAAAGCCCTGGCCCACATAAACAGTATACAAAACATCACTAAAAATGCAGAAGAAAAAGCTAGGTAACTGGGAGCTCCTAAAAACCAAACACCGATGCTCATCCAAAGGCTTCACCAAAAGAGTAAAAAGACCACCTGCAGACTGGGAAAGAGTTTTTAGCTATGACATTTCCGATCAGCGCCTGATCTCTAAAATCTACATGATACTGCAAAAACTCAACTACAGAAAGACAAATAACCCAATTAAAAAATGGGCAAAAGATATGAATAGACACTTCACTAAAGAAGACATTCAGGTAGCTAACAGATACATGAGGAAATGTTCACGATCATTAGCCATTAGAGAAATGCAAATCAAAACTACAATGAGATTTCGGGTGGGAGAGAGATGCTGATGAAGAGCGAGCTAATTATATCAGGTGGACACTTGAGAGTGTGATGGCAGCTCTTGTCTGGAGGGGGGATGGGAGGATAGAGAGAGAGGGAAGCTGGCAAAATTGTCACGAAAGGAGAGACTGAAAGGGCAGACTCAAGAGGGGAAGAGCAGGTGGGAATATGGAGTAAGATGTATGTAAACTTATATGTGACAGACTGATTGGATTTGTAAAGGTTCACTTGAAGCTTAATAAAAGTTAATAAAAAAAAAAAAACTACAATGAGATTTCATCTCACTCCAACAAGGGTGGTATTAATCCAAAAAACACAAAACAATAAATGTTGGAGAAGTCGTGGAGAGATTGGAACACTTCTACACTGCTGTTGGGAATGTCAAATGGTACAACCACTTTGGAAATCGATTTGGCGCTTCCTTAAAAAGCTAGAACTACCACAAGATCTAGCAATCCCAGTCCTTGGAATATATCCTAGACAAATAAGAACCTTTACACAAACAGATATTTGCATACCCATGTTCACTGCAGCACTGTTTATGACAGCAAAAAGATGGAATCAACCAAGGTGCCCATCAATGGACGAATGGATAAATAAATCACAGTATATTCACACAATGGAATACTACGCTTGGATAAAGAACAGTGATGAATCTGTGAAACATTTCATAACATGGAGGAATCTGGAAGGCATTATGCTGAGTGAAATTAGTCAGCTGCAAAAGGACAAATATTGTATAAAACCACTATTACAAGAACTCGAGAAATAGTTTAGAGAAGATAATATTCCTTGATGGCTACGAGGTGGGGAGGGAGGGAGGGAGGGAGAGGGGTTTTCACTAATTAGACAGGTAAGAACTATTTTAGGTGAGGGGAAAGACAAGACACAGTACCAGAGAGGTCAGCACAACTGAACTAAACCAGAAGCAAAGAAGTTTCCTGAATAAACTGAAAGCTTTGAAGGCCAGCGTAGCAGGCTCAGGGGTTTGGGGACTATGGTTTCAGGGGACATCTAAGTCAATTGGCATAATAAAATGTATTAAGAAAACATTCTGCATCCCACTTTGAAGAGTGGCGTCTGGGGGCTTAAATGCTAGCAAGCGGCCATCTAAGATGCATCAATTGGTCTCAATCCATCTGGAGCAAAGGAGAATGAAGAATACCAAAGACACAAGGTAACTA
Organism: Loxodonta africana; assembly: GCF_030014295.1. Classification (NCBI taxonomy): domain Eukaryota; kingdom Metazoa; phylum Chordata; class Mammalia; order Proboscidea; family Elephantidae; genus Loxodonta; species Loxodonta africana. Next base: position 50,390,238 of record NC_087366.1, read on the forward strand.
TGAGCCCAAGAGACAGAAAGGGCCACATAAACCTGAGGCCAGAAGAACTAGATGGTGCCTGGCTACAACTGATGACTGCCCCGACAGGGAACACAACAGAAGACTCCTGAAGGAGCAGGAGAGCAGTGGGATAAAAAAAATACAGATCCCAAATTCTTGTAAAAAGACCAGACTTAATGGTCTGACTGAGACCAGAAGCAACCCGGTGGTCATGGTCCCCAGACCTTCTATTATTTCAAGACAGGAACCATTCCCAAAGCCAACTCTTCAGACAGGGATTGGACTGGTCAATGGGATAGAAAATGATACTGGTGAAGAATGAGCTTCTTGGATCAAGTAGACACATGAGACTATGTTGGTTATCACCTGTCTGGAGGGGAAATCAGAGGGCAGAGGCGGTCAGAAGCTGGTGGAATGGACACAAAAAGAGAGAGTGGAGGGAAGGAGTGTGCTGTCTCATTAGGGGGAGAGCAATTAGGACTATATAGCAAGGTGTATATAAGGTGTATATTTGTTACAGTTGATGAACCAATATTTATCTTTTCAACAGTGCTGAGAACAAAGCACCTATTTTACTTGGCCTCCTAAGTTTTTTTTTTTTTTTTTTCCTAAGTTTAAAACTTTCCTTTGGAAGTCAGACCCAGAAAGACAAAAGTAAAATAAATAGCTCCGCTTGCATTACCTGTGACTTGCAAACATTTCACATTTAATCAGTCTTTTAACTGTTCAGGTCACTATATTTTCACTTCCTTCTTAATTTTTCATGGTGTTTCCTAAATGCTGCTTTTTTTTTTTAATTGTGCTTTCAGTGAAAGTTGAGTTTTTGCAGTATCATGTAAACTTTCACTGAAAACACAATTAAAAAAAAAAAGCAGCATTTAGGAAACACCATGAAAAATTCAGAAGGAAGAAAATACAAAATGAGAGCGCCTGCTTTATCATGCTAGCACCTGAAATTAGAGCTTAAGTGACCCTCTAGAAATTGCAGAAATATATTTTAGCCAACTAGCTTTTTTGTGGTTTGTCTTTGTAATGCACTCTCCATGATACTGACAAAATAATTGTGCTGGTCATCCTGAGATTAGAAGAACTAGATGGTGCCCGGCCACAACCAATGACTGCCCTGACAGGGAGCACAACAGAGAACCCCTGAGGGAGCAGGAGAACAGTGGGATGCGGACCCCACATTCTCATAAAAAGACCAGACTTAATGGTCTGACTGAGACTAGAGAAATCCCGGCAGTCATGGTCCCCAAACCTTCTGTTGGCCCAGGACAGGAACCATTCCCGAAGACAACTCATCAGACATGAAAGGGACTGGACAATGGGCTGGAGAGAGATGCTGACGAAGAGTGAGCTACTTGTATCAGGTGGACACTTGAGACCGTGTTGGCATCTCCTGTCTGGAGGGGAGATGGGAGGGTAGAGAGGGTTAGAAACTGGCAAAATGGTCACGAAAGGAGAGACTGGAAGGAGGGAGCGGGTTGACTCATTAGGGGGAGAGTAAATGCGAGTATATGGTAAGGTGTATATAAGTTTATATATGAGACACTGACTTGATTTGTAAACTTTAAATAAAGCACAATAAAAATTATTTAAAAATAATTGTGCTGGAAAAGCTGGGGTGGTGGCTGGGAGCCTTTCAGAATGAAAGCATTATTTTTTGGGGGGGGGGTCATGGTTACCTTCCCCAAGGAAATAAGTCTGCCTCACAAGGACAGTGTATTTTTTTCTTGTCATAAAATTTGTTGTTGGTTAGTTGCCATTGGGGAAGCTCTGACTCATGGCTGATTTTAAACACAGTGACTAGTGGCTAATAGTCACTTAGTTACCAGATGCTGAGCTTAGAAGGAAACCTAATGATGAGCGACAACTGTAGGAAAAGTGGCGTAGTGGTTAAGAGCTCCCAGTTCAAATCCACCAGCCACTTCTAGGAAACCCTATGAGATAGTTCTGCTTTGCCTACAGGATTGCTATGAGTCGGAATGGACCGCAACGACTTTATACACAGTTTAATTTCCTAATAAATTTTTTTTATACCAAAGGCACGTTCTGGGCATGCATTTATGAAACCTGAAGAAAATCAGGAATGAGTGTGCAAGTTGAAGAAGTTAGTTGAGAATATAGTGACCTGAACAGTTAAAAGACTGATTAAATGTGAAATGTTTGCAAGTCACAGACAATGCAAGTGGAGCTATTTATTTTACTTTTGTCTTTCTGGGTCTGATTTCCAAAGGAAAGTTTTAAACTTAGGAGGCCAAGTAAAATAGGTGCTTTGTTCTCAGCACTGTTGAAAAGATAAATATTGGTTCATCAACTGTAACAAATGTATCACAGAAATGCAAGATATTATAGGACAAACTGTGACGTCTCTAGGGAGGTGCGGGGTGACACTGTCAGAGGAGGTGACAGCGTGCGAGGCAGCCAGGCAGTGCTGGAGCTGCGCGTCCTGCCCAAACCGCGGATACATGCAGGCGCCGGCTTGCAAGCAGGAGCCAAGCGCGCACGCCAGCCTGGGCCCTGTGCGGCGCCCTAGTCCTCCATCTAAGGGCGCACCCGCGGGGCTCCGGCCAGGCCTCTAGGCGCGGCTTGGCGGCAGATCTCCCTCCCTCCCACCGCCCTTGAGACACTGCCCTTCCCCCGTCCGCGACTGCGCCAGGACCCGCGCTGGGCCCAGGAGTTGGGTGGCCATCTCCGCCCTTCTCACGCCAACTCCCAGGAACTACGCCTTTCTCCAGGTGGGGCGGGGACGGGCCGCGTGAGCACTGCCCCTGGAGGGATGTGCCAATCGCATGCACGCCAGCTTGGGATGAGGGGGCGCACGGCGCGAGAAGCCCCCTCTGTTCCAAGGCCCCTTCCCCTCCCTAGCCCGAGAGCTTCGCTCTAACCCTTTCCATTGCCACCCGGAGCTACCTCGCAGCCCAACTGGCTGCCAATTTCTCTGACACGTCAAAGAGCCAGCAAATCCATGTGCCAAAAGGGAACCTCGAAGGCCAGGGGGTCTCCGGTGGAGGTACCCCCAGGTTGCAGCATGCCTCAGGTGGCCCTAGAGGAGGCCCAGCTGTTAGTGAGCGCTGAGTGGGAGTGCGGATCCACCATCCATTCCCGGCTCTCTATCCAGGCGCCCGGGATCCTGGGGGTTGGGCCAGTCTACCGGCGCCCCTGACGTTCCGCCCCCTTCCCCCATGACCTCAGGGCTGGGGTCGCTGCGCTTCTCACGGAGCCAGAGCAGGGACTCAGTAACCCGCAGGAAGGAGGTCATCCCCTAGCACCCCAGTCTCTGCCTGCCCGTCGGCTTGCAGAAAGAGAGGCACTTTTACGTCCAGGGAATTACTATCTACACAAGAACATTACTAAGGATTTTGTGGGGCCGGCAAGAGAAGAGGTCCACGTGTTACCAGAATAAGGTTCTTGCCTCTCACTGGTCAAGAATGAGCAGGTAAGGCACATAGTTTTCCACATGAGCAAAGCTTTATTGCAGAGGCTTGCAAGCGGATAGGTGGAGGGCCTAGAGCAACGCTTACCCCTGTCTCACAGAATAAAAGACAGGCCCCAGTTTTTAAAAGTTCTTGGGCGGGAAAAGATTCATGTTTACTCATAGGCACAGGCGGGAATATGTTAACTAAGGTGCGCCTGCAGCAGCTTTCCAAGATGGCTCCCATCCTGGAGGCCTCTGGGATTCCTAGCAGGACTTATTATGGGGTGTCACGCCTGCACAGTCTCCCTCTCCCCAGGTTTGATTCCCGGCTGGGGCTGTAGCCCCTCACTGCCCCTGGTGGAAGGTCACACAGTGGTCACAGGTGTATGTTCTGTGCATGTCCCTGGGCCCGGTTTTCTCCAGCTGCTTCTGAAAGGCAACTTTAAAGAAGGTTGCTGGCTATTTTTAGATACCCTGCCCCATTTTTCTGGGGAATGGCTTTGTTTTTGTGCCCTGGCCCATTTCTTGTTACTTCGTATGCAGATTTTGGGACCCCTCTGTTCTCTGTCTTACTAAGTCTCTAGGTTCCATGTTCAACCCCCATTACCTCTCTTATAGTCTATTTCTCTTCTACTTGTTTCTCCTCTAACCACAGCAGAGTCTTTGCTATTTCTCAAACAGGCACCCTGCAATCTCAGGGCCTTTGCCACTGTCTTACATGGGTGGCGAGGGTGACACTATGAGTTACCGCGTTGGGTGACACCAACCCTAGTGACGCCACGGTGAACAGTATGGCGGGGGGGAGTTTATGGGAGCTCTCTGTACTTCCTGAACAATTTTTCTGTAAGCCTAAACTGTTCAAAAAATAGTCTACTTTAAAAAAAAAAGTAAAAGGAGAGAATAAAAACAAAACAAAAACGTAAATTAGTCCAATGATTTAATTGAACTTAGTATTTCTGTAACATTTGGGGCAAAAATACAAGTTTTAAAATATATGTATGATTTAAGATTGATATTGAAAATGCAAGTGAATTATTTTCCTATAATTTGGTCTGTAACGTGCTGATAAGTCTTCTTTTTTGGAAAATAAATAAGAGATTTGGACTGGTGCCTTGCTACCATTATTTTAGGTTTTCTATTGTATAAAGCCTAAAAGGAGCCTGGGTGGCTCAAGTGGTTTGTGATCAGTTCCTAACTCAAAGGTCGGTGGTTTGAATCCACCTAGCAGCTCTACAGAAGAAAAGGCCTGGCTAATTGCTTCTGTGAAGATTATAGCCAAGGCAACCTTCTGGAGCAGTTCAATTTTAACACAGGAGCTGGCTCAATGGCAGCTAACAACCACAACAAAAATTATATAAAGCCTAACATAATCCTAACTAATTGAGAAAATCAGGGGGAAAAGAAAATATATCAAGTCCCCAGGTAGACAATCTCTCAAGAACTAATTCTCAAAGTACAATTAAAAAAAAAAAAAACTAATTCTCAGTCTTCAAAAGTTTCCTTGCTATATTAATGTTCTACCTCTGAAACACATTACCAATAAGGTTTTCCTTCTGCCCTAATCAGATAAAAAGCATGTTCTCAGAGAGCAGACAGATGCACCAGGTGGTCCTTTTTGAAGAGGTGCCCTTAGGGATGAAGCCCTGAGGGTAGAAAGGGTATCATTCCACTTAACTCAAAGTACACAGACTTCTTTAAATAAAAAGTTGGATGAAAAGCAATCTTTAATATTTGTCCAAATGTAAAATACACACAGCCTTCCACCCAGGAATTCTACTTATAGGAATTTATCCCCTGAATGTATTATATATTGAACTTGCACTTACGTAAAGTAACATAGTATATTGACAACTTTTTTTTTTTTTTTTTTTTTTGGTAAAAGCAGAAGGTTGCAAACCACCTGAGTGTCCATAATCAGGGACTGGTGAAATTAGTTCTGACAAATCCATACAATGGAACAGCAACTAAAAACAAAGCAAATCTAAATACGCCGATACGGAAAGATCTCTAAGATATAAAACAAAACAAACCAGTCCCACTGCTGGAGAGTCGATTCCGACTCATAACGACCCTATAGGACAGAGTGGAACTGCCCCATAGGGTTTCCAAGGAGCGGCTGGTGGATTTTCACTGCTGACCTTTTCGTTAGCAGCCAGGCTCTTAGCCACTACACAACCAGAGCTCCTAAGATACACAATTAAATGAAAAAAGCAGGGTGCGGAAAAGTGTATGTGATGAGCAGGCGCCATTTGTTTGCACCAACAAACACATACACTCATGCTGAAGGCTATCTCTGGAAGTTTCCCTAAGACACTGGTAACAGCAGTGACTGCCTGCAAGGAGGGACCTAGGGAGCTAGTGAAGGGGTCGGAGCAAGCATTCGCTGAACGTGCTTTTGTACCTTGAAAAGATTTTTTTTTTTTTTTTTTTACCAATTGCATGTATTATCTACTCAAAAATAAAATGATTATACATGTTTTAAAAATATGAAACCATCAGGTCAAGTCTTCGCCGTGATTCCACTTTAACTGTGAACTGGACGCCTTCACCACACAAGAAAGACATGCTCAAGCAGCTGCGGCTGGGATGTCTTCTGCCTAACTTTCTCTGCCCAAGTGCCCATGGGACAAAAGGGAATCCAGAACCCACAGGCATCAGAAGGCCAGAGGCCTGGTGACAAATGTCAAACTGGGCAAACAAAGCTGGCCTGGCTGAGTGAATGGGAGAAACAGTAGGTGCCAGAGACTGGTGTTCAGATGTGGCCATCCTTTCCGTGAACGTGGCTTGTGGCCACCGCTGTGCACATGATGGACACGTGGGCGTCTCTCACCTAGACCTCCTCTGAACTAAGACCTGGATCCCCACCTGCCAACTTGATGACTGCTCCTGAGCATCTCAAAGCCTTCTCCAGTGCATCTGAAATTGTACTGTGATCCTGTCCCACTGAACGCTGTCTTCTTCTGGGGTTGTGTCTCACAGTAAACTATCTACCCTCCCACTGCCAAGCCAAAACCCGGGTGATGTCCTTCACACCCCTCTCCTCCGTCCCACCCATATCCAAGCCAACCCATTAGCAAGTTCCGGCAGCTCTACCTCAAAATACATCTAGAATCCATCTCTACCACCACAAACCAGCTCAGGTTCCTGGGGTCTCTCCCCTGGACCACACAGGTGGTCCACGCACACCTGCCCTGCCCGCTTCAACACACTTACTGCTCTGCAGCCAGGGTGAGCTTTTGGAAAGGCAAGTCTGGCCATGTTACACCTAGCCTGCTGCTAGCAAGTCGACTCTGACTCACGGAGACCCAAGGTGTGTCAGAGTAGAACTGTGCTCCGTAGGGTTTTCAGTGGCTGATGTTTTGGAAGTAGATCACCAGGCCTTTCTTCCAAGTTGCCTCTGGGTGGACTGAACCTCAAACCTTTCAGTTTGCAGGCATTTGCAATACCTGGGGAATCCTGACCATGTCAAACGCCCTAATAAAACCGTAAATAACTTCCCACTGCCCTTGAGACCAAACAACTGGTAACGTGGCCTTCACGCCCTGTGTGGTCTGACCTGCCAGCCTCTCTGCCCTCCGTTGTCCAGCTCCCTCACTTTCTTTCAGTACTTTATACTCACCTTGCTCCCTCCTGCCACAGGGCTTTGCAAATACTGTTCCCTCTGTCTGGAATACTCTTCCCTCCCCATCTCATTTCATTAACTCCTGCTCATCCTTCAGGTTTCAGATCAAGCAGCCCTTTCCAGGCAACCTCTCTTGGACTATTTCAGCACAGCACACCTCTTATTCCGAGCCCTTGCCACTGTCATGTGGGTCTGTGTGGTTCTGTGATTGAGACTGGCACCTCCACTGGAAGTAAGCCTCTTGTGGGCAGAGACTGTGTCTGCTTTGGCTTCCCTCTGTATTCCCAGTGCCTGGCATTTACCAGAAGCTCAGAAAATGTCTGTTGAATGAGTGAATGAATTTTAAAATTCTCTGAATAACAGCATAGAAAATTATCAGAATTCTTGAACAAAAAGATGGCTGAATTCTCCTTAAGGAATAACACACAACCGACTTCTCTGTCTAGTTTGTAGAGAGACCATAGGATGCAGGAAAGGGGTTGAGTAGATGGCACGTGGTACTACAGCAAGTTTTCCCCAAAAAGAAGACTGGCAAACCTGGACCCCAGGTGCACTGGGATATTAATCAGGTTTCTGGGTCTAAAAAGATGAGAATCAGACCCAGGAGCTTGCAGCACATGAGGGGGTGGGCCAGCCAGCCTGCTCTTGGAGACTCCCACCCCCAAACCCAGGCACATGGTCAGAGCCTCACAATTGGAAAATGCTCCTAACATTGTAGCAAGGTGCTAGCTAACGGTGACTCAGCATTTACCGTGTGCAAGCCCTGGCAAAGTGCATCACGAGGCTGAACTCCAGTGTTTTTCAAGAACAAAGACTGAGATGGTGGCACAGCCCTGAGATTCTGAGGCTCTGGCATCCATGCTAGAAACTCCTTCCTCTGCTGTGCTGTTTGCCTGACATTTTCCTGACAGTGACCCAGACTCAGACTCTCACCAGCAGGAAAGCCTGGTGCTCTGCAATGCAGTGAATTGCTTTTATATGGCTTGTCTAGTCATGATCTTGTAACTTCTACAAAATGAATTGGCTGGGACTAAGTAAAAAAGGTTTGGAAGACTTTTGCAGTGACTGGACCATTTACTATGCAAATAAGGTGACTATGCCTACCACAGGAAACCCTGGTGGCGTAGCGGTTAAGTGCTATGGCTGCTAACCAAAATGTCAGCAGTTCAAATCCACCAGGCGCTCCTTGGAAACTCTATGGGGCAGTTCTACTCTGACCTGTAGGGTCACTATGAGTCAGAATTGACTCACGGCAATGGGTTTGGTTTTTTTTTTTTTTTTTGGTTTTATAGGCTACCACCAGACTTGTTCAGTTTTGCCACCTTGCTAGGTTTGAAAGAGCCAATCCCACAGAGGTTTGGAAAGAACCTCACTGCTATCAAGAAGAGTCTGGAATGGAGTACGTCCTTTGGACCAAGGACCCAGGAGACAGAAAGAGGTGTAACATTAGTGACGGCATGAGACAGCTGCGATGGGTTTCCAGACCCGCAGAGTGCCTTCAGGCAGGAGGCTTGTCAGGGGAGCTAAAAGGGCGGTGACACTTGCCCGTGTAGGGCAGAGGTCTAAGTGGGCCCGATGTAGGGACTGCCTCGGAGGAGCCTGGGCAGGGGTTTCCTACAGCAGGGCGAAGCTGGGCACCTTGGGGCAGGAGGCAAGCCAGCAGAGCTAAAAGGGCTATACCACTTGCTTGTGAAGGCAAGGGATTCCATGCCTCCCTCCTGGGGAAGCTCAGAGGGTCCATGTGTTCCCTCAGGCCTGTGCCCCACACCGCTCTGCCCTGCCCATTACCCCCCAGCCTGGCTGCTCCTTAGGGGGATATGGGGGGAAGACGTAGGGAAGATCGATGGAAAGAGAAAAACAGATGGCTTCCCTCCTCTTCCAGGGCTGGCCTCCCAAGGCAACGAAGAACGGGAAAGTTCCGGCCACCAACTTGCCATCAGCAGCTGCCCAAGTGATGGGGCTCCCGTGGGCTTCCCTACAACATTCCCCCAAATTCCAGCCATGCTCACATTAGCAGAGACCAGTCTGGGAGGCAGGATGGCTGAGGACTGATGGGGTCAGATCCTCAGGGGACATTTCCTCTGACATTTGCTTGCTCACAGCCCGGCAGACTGCCAGCCTTCCCACCCTTGGCCATTTCCTTGACATGAACCTGGACTCAGGACAGGCGAGCCTGGATGCAGCTGAGCTGGGCTGTGGAGAGCACACTGCACCAGGCCAAGGGTCTTGTTTATCTCTGTTTAAGACACTGAGCCAAGCCCTGGGAGGAGGGCAGCCTAGAGCCAGCAGCCAAGGGAGAGGAAAAATGTAGCTTTAGAACAAAACCAAACTTGTTCCAATTCATGGAAAGTCCATGTACTTCAGAGTAGAACTGCTCCATGAAGTTTTCTTGGCTGCAGTCTTGTGGCAGCAAACCACCAGGTCTTTCTTCTGTGGCACACACCATGGCCAAAACCAAACCAAACCCAACCCGTTGCTGTAGAGTTGATTCCAACTCTTGGCAACCCCACGTGTGACAGAGTGGAACTGTGCACCATGGGGTTTTCTTGGCTGTAATCTAATGGAAGTAGATTGCCAGGCCTTTCTTCTGTGGCACTGCTGGGTGGGTTTGAACTGCCAACCTGTAGGTTAGTAGTTGAGTGCAAACCATTTGCACCGCCCAGGGTCCTCATGGCCAAAACAAAAGGGAGTAAAAACAGCTGGAGGTGGGGGAGCCTCTTGTAGGAGGGCCTGAGAGGCTACATCCTCACCTGTCTTGGAGGTTCTGGACAGGTGAAGGGGAGGACCCCTCGGGAGGCTGGTTGGCTCTGAGCACCTTCAGAGAGAGTGATGGCTGCTTTCAGTTTTCAAACACCTTGCGCTGGGAGCCACTACGAACTGCTTGACCACGCAGCTTTAAACTATGTAACCGAAGGTAGTACTCTGGGGAGAGAGCAAAGAGGCTGTCTTCAGATTGTAGGCTGACACACTCATGCTCATGGGTGGGGTGGGGGGGTTCATCCAAACTTCTGCCTTATCTCACGTTCTGCCAGTTAAGGCAAAACTCCCAGAGTCTTCCACTGGTTCTAAATTCACAGAGGGAGAAAACCCAAGTGGAACACAGTTCACCATGCACAAGGAAAAAGCATCGCCTCTGGTGGAATTTTGATACTTAGCATTCTCTATTCAAATAGAGAACAACTCCTATTTCAGGGAATTAACAGGAGTGGGCCACATGATACACCGGATTTGATTTCCTTCCCGCTAGTAACTACACTCTGCACCTCCCCCGCCCTTCACCCCTGGCCTCCTTTTCCTCAACAATGTGCCCTATGGTCTGGAAGCTTCCTCAATAGCACCTAACAGGATAGCACTGTTCACTGGGCCCTCAGTTGGGTAATCGGAGAGCCAGCTTTCTTCTGCGGAGCAGTAGGGAGGGGGTCAGTGGGCTTCACTGAGAAGAGCCCTAATTACTGGGCTCGGAGTTCCCAGGAATGTTCTGGCTGTCAGTGTCTTGGTGGGGGTTAGTTTGTTTGTGTCAATGTCTAGGTTACAAAAAGAAGAGTCACGAAAGGCTAAAAATACTCATAGAGTTCAATCAAACGTTCTGGGGTGACTCTGAAATGAAGATGTTCACTATTAATAGAGTATCACGGTGACTCTGCCAGCAGCCCTGCTGGCAGTGTCCAGAAGTCCTACCTCTTCGGGAGGGAGGCAGATAACCCGGAGAGGAAGGGTGCACTCCCTCCCCCGGAAGCTGTGCTGACTGGGCTGCCCTTGCCTCCTCAGAGGAACACCTTGGTCCAACAAATGAGTCTTGCCGCAGGCAGAAAATTCAGAAGGTGTGAAAGTATATCCTTTTGCTCCCAAAGAGTAAGAGTCAGATTTCCCTGAACTGCCCTTGTCATTGGAGTCCCAAAACCAAAGTTTACCACACTTGGCTGCTAAACAAAAGGCTGGAGATTCAAGTCTACCCAGAGGCGCCTTGGAAGAAAGATGTGGCAATCTACTTTTGAAAAATCAGCCAGTGGAAAACCCTATGGAGCACAGTTCGACTCTGATGCACACGGGGTCGCCATGAGTCAGAGATGACTCAACGGCCACTGGGCCCTTGTCACCACAGGGGTTAATCATGCCTGGAAAGACAGCCTTTATTTTATTTCTTTTTTTTTTAATTGTACTTTAGATGAAGGTTTACAGAACAAACTAGTTCCTCATCAAAGAGTTAGTACACATAATGTTTTATGACATTGGTTAACAACCCCATGATATGTCAACACTCTCCCTTCTCAACCCAGGGTTCCCTGTTACCAGCTTTCCTGTTCCCTCCTGCCTTCCAGTCCCTGCCCCAGGGCCAGTGCGCCCCTTTAGTCTTGTTTTGTTCTGTGGGCCTGTTCAATCTTTGGCTGAAGGGTGAACCTCAGGAGTGACCTCATTACTGAGCTGAAAGGGTGTCCAGGGGCCATACTCTCAGGGTTTCTCCAGTCTCTGCCAAGCCAGCAAGCCTGGTCTTTCTTTTGGAGTTAGAACTTTGTTCTACATTTTTCTCCAGCTCTGTCCACGACCCTCTACTGTGATCCTTGTCAGGGCAGTCAGTTGTGGTAGCCAGGCACCATCTAGTTGTACTGGACTCAGTCTGGTGGAGGCCGTGGTAGGCGTGGTCCATTAGTCCTTTGGACTAATCTTTTCCTTGTATCTTTAGTTTTCTTCATTCTTCCTTATTCCCAAAGGGGTGAGACCAGTGGAGTATCCTACATGGCTGCTCACAGGCTTTCAAGACCCCAGATGCTACTCACCAAAGTAGATCGTAGAACATATTCTTTATAAACTATGTTATGCCAGTTGAGCTAGATGTTCCCTGAGACCATGGTCCCCACAGCCCTAAGCCCCGGAATTCCATCCCTCAGGGAGTTTGGATGTGTATTTTTTTTTTTTTTTATGGACCTACCATGACCTTGCCTTGTACAGGTTGTGCTGGCTTCCCCAGTACTGTGTATTAGAAAGACAGCCTTTAGATTTAGCACTGAAACCAAAGTGTTATCTTACTCTCCAAGTCTAACAGGAAGTTTGTTTGACTCACGTGACCACAGTCACCACGCAATGCAGCAAAGGTCTCTCATTCAGTAGGAAAAGTCAAGTGCCCAGGCTGAACTGCTGGGGTCAAGTCCGAGAGGGCAGCCCTCAGAGAAGGAGTGGAAGACCAATGGCCTTCTGTCGTCTGGCCTTTCAGATGCTTCACGGAGGCACTTTGATCTCCTTCCTGCAGCCCTCACAAGCCCAAAGTGCAGGCCACAGCAGCTAAAGCCAGCCAGCCAGGCCCAGGGGAGACTTTCAGAATCCTTCCAGGGCACTAGGTATGTGTCTGAGTGCCACAACCTTCTGTGAGGAAGCCCAGAGAGGCCCAGACTGTGGCACCGGGGTGAGAAGGTTCTTTAAGCATCTCATGTAATAGAATAACCCTGAGAAATAAAGGGTAGTTTTTTCTATTTTAAAGAGATTTAAAAATGAAACTTAGGGAGGTTAAGTAGTTTGGTCAAGTCAACCCAGTTAGTAAGTGCCAAGGAGACACTCAAATTCAATCAGTCAGCTTACTGATGTTCTCAAATGCTAAAGGTGGCAAAAACTCCTGCACCTGGCCAGGGACAAGACCTGTGATCCCAGTTTGTGGATTAGCTAGAGAATTTTCTGGAAAATCTTTGAGCTTCTCAAAGAGAAGAGCATTTTTTCTAATGCAAACACTTTCAGTTAGGCCTTGGGGAACCTAAGAGTATGGCTTGGCAGCAGCTGGCCCTGCACTAAGTCAGCGCCCACCCACCAGGTGGCAAAAGGAAATCACTGATGGCTGTGGGGGTCCTGTGGGCACCAACACTCCACTCCAGGCCTCTGAACCCATGGGAGGAATGCCCTGCAGGCTAGATGTTAAAGTTACAGTAGCCACCTCCTGTGAGAAAGGATGGACTATGACCTCCCCTCAGGAAGGTAAATAAACCCTGAGGGCAGAAGAGGTTGCTTTGGTTTAGAGCTTAGTTTGTACAAGCTTTCTGAGTTACATAACCATGGATAAGGTTGCATAGTTCTTGCCTCGGCAAGCGGCAGTTCTTCCTGGAGTGCCCCCAACTACTTTCTCCTCTTTGGTTCCTTCTTAATAGGGGAGCCGCTGGGACGCCTTCTCCGCGCCACAGCTTCCCACCTCACCACACACAGCCTCCTGGAAACCTGCTCCTAAGCCGCCAGGCCTGGCGCGAGAACCACCCACGAGCAGCCCACGGGTGACCCCAGGAGGCCAGCTGGGCTGGGCAGTGACCCTCCCACTTCGACCTAGGGCCGTTGCCCTCTGTCTGAGGCTTCGCCTCTGGGGCTAGGACCTTCACTCCATGCATAGCTGCCCTCAGTAGGCCCTGCGTAGGTTGCAGGGCCAATAACCAGGCCCTATCAAAACTGACCATTCCCCACCTATATGTTTCCTTTCCTGAGTCCCCCTTGGGACTTAACCACAGAATCATCACATATTAGAGCTGCAAGCTTTGCAGATTGTCTAGCCCAAACTGCCCATTTTATAGATAAGAAAACTGAGGGAGGGGACTCATTATTGGCAGAGCTGAGACATGAGCTTGGCCCTCTGTCTAGGTCAACTCTCTTTCCACATCACTGTATTACCTCTCAAAGAAATGAATCACTAATGGTGAAATTCAGGGCTCTACCAGAAGTGAGATGTTTACCTGTGTTTTATTGATCACGCAAAGGCGTTCGACTGTGTGGATCATAACAAATTATCTATAACATTGCAAAGAATGAAAATTCCCGAACATCTATTTGTGCTCATGACGAACACGTACATAGACCAAGAGGCAGTCATTTGAACAGAACCAGAGGATACTGCCTAGTTTAAAATCAGGAAAGGTGTGTGTCTGGGTTATATCTTTTCACCATACTTATTCAATCTATATGCTGAGCAAATAATCCAAGAAGCTGGACTATATGAAGAACACGGCACCAGGATTGGAGCAAGACTCACTAACAATCTGCGATATGCAGATGACACACCGTTCCTTGCTGAAAGTGAAGAAGACTTGAAGCATTTGCTGATGAAGATCAAAGACCACAGCCTTCAATACGGATTATGCCTCAACATAAAGAAAACAAATATCCTCACTAGACCAATAAGCAACATCATGATAAATAGAAAAAATACTGAAGTTGTCAAGGATTTCATTTTACTTGGATCCACAATCAACACCCATGGAAGCAGCAGTCAAGAAATCAAATGATGTATTGCACTGGGCAAATCTTCTTCAAAATATCTCTTTCATGTTAAAAAACAAAGATGTGACTTTAAGGGCTAAGGTGCGTCTGCCCCAAGCCATGGTGTTTTCAATCGCCTCATATACACACAAAAGCTGGACAACAAATAAGAAAGACCAGAGAAGAATTGACGCATTTGAACTATGGTGTTGGTGAGAGTATTGAATACACCGCAGACTGTCAGAAGAACGAACAAATCTATCTGGAAAGAAGTACAGCCAGAATGTTCTTTAGAAGCGAGGATGCAAGAGTTCATCTCACGTACTTTGGACATGTTATTTGGAGGGACCAGTCCCTGGAGAAGGATATCATGCTCGGTAAAGTAAAGGGTCAGCGAAAAAGAGGAAGACCTTCAACAAGATGGACTGGCACAGTGCTACAATAATGGGCTTAAACCTAGCAATGACTACGAAGATGGTGCAGGACCAGCCAGTGTTTTGTTCTATTGTACATAGGGTTGCTGAGTCAAAATCGACTCAATGGTACCCAACAACAGTAAGCAGAGGTGGGTTTTAAACATAAGATACAAGAGGCCCCTCAAATCACACCACATGCCTACTCCGTGTTCACTCCAGGCCTGAGTGGGTGTGCTCTGAGCTACTTCTTCACAGGTGGTTATCAGCTTACACCTACCCTCCTTACTTTGTAAGCCCAGCTGTGTTGCATTTCTTTGAGCATCTCAACTCAAGAATCAAGAAATGGAATCTGGGCAGCCCCTGCCTTCACATCCTGGACCAAGACGCTAGAAAGGGAGAGTCAAGGTACCAGGTGAGCAATCACCAAGCCAGGACTTGTTGGGTTCTATGCCGATGGAGTCCCCGGGGGATGTAAATGGTTAAGCACTCAACTCCTAGCTGAAAGGGGAGTGGTTGGAACCCACCCAGAGATGCCTGGGAGAACAGGTCTGGCCATCTGCTTCCAAAAGGTCACAGCTTTGAAAATCCTATGGAAAAGTTCTACTCTGCACACATGGGGTCAACATGAGTTGGAAACAACCGACAGCAACCAACAACAAATGACATGTCAATGGGGTGAGGGTGTGCTGTGCATTTGTGATGGGGGGGCCCTAGAGCTCCAGTTGGTGCAGGATTATCAACAGGCATGAACCGGAATACCACGGCAGGAGACTCCACTTCCTCAGTGGGCGGGTGCCCTTTCCCTAAGGTCCCTCAGCCCAAAAAGCCCTCATTCAGTCCCCTCCCACAGACATCCCTACCCTTAAGTCTGTGCCAGGCCGTGTGCTTAAGGTACAGCTGAGAGGCAGCAGGGTAGGCAGAGAGCATGTGGATTGTAGCCTGTGGTGTTGCGGTTCATCCCTGCTGCCTTGCTTAGCAATTATTTCCCATGGGAGGCTCTTCCCTGGAATTTGGGGGGAGGGGAATGGTAAGCAGAAAGGTTGGGATCCTCTCGCTCTCAGGCTGGCCCAGGGTTCGATTTGGGTCACTCACACCAAAGGGTACTGGTGGGCAGCTTGGCCCACGCTCAGCAAACATGAACATAAAGCACCTCCATGGCAGGCACGCTCCTGCCTCAGAACCTCTGCTCTTGCTCTTTCCTCAGCCTGGTGCCCTGTCCCCACAGACAGCACCATAGCCTGCTCCATTCCGGCTTCAAGTCTACTCCAATGTCCCCTCCGCAAGCCCTTCTCCTTTCACCTGTCAATCCCCTTGTCTCTTTCGTGCTTTACTTTTCTCCACAGCAGGTATCATCTTCTAACATCTGTTTAAAAGTTTATTCTGTTGTCCATCCCGCCCCTCCCACCACTACCAAAGTGCAAACTCCAGGAGGGGATGCCCCCTGCTAGTGCCCCAGTGCCTACAACAGTGCCTGCACTGCCCACACTTCCTCAAGGAAGCAGGAGAAAGTCACCACACTGCCCTCCTGGGTGTGGAAATTTGAGAAAGCAAAAACAAAACAAACATAAATTAAAAACTGCTGAACACTCTCGGAGCTTTTTACTGCCAAGTTAGACTCAGTGTGACTAATAAAAGGCTCCCACAACGTCCCCCCAAGCCCTGACCCCTGAAGAAAACCACCACCACACCAGAAGGCTATGGTACTTTCTGGGGCGTGTGGCTTCCTAAGAATGTTTACATTAAATTATGCTGAATTCAGAGAAGGTTGCAGACAGGTGAAGCCCAGTGTCCTCAACAGCTTCCCCCAGCAGCTCCCAAATCCAGCACGCACGTACGGTACCCTGAGCTGGCGAGCCAAACGCCTGGTCGCCCCCACCGCCCGGGCAGATACTCACAGCGGTCAGACCGGGAGAGAGTGTCAGCTGATCCCGGCGCCTGAGGGCGATGCAGGCTTGCTGGCCCTAGACGTTTATACAATGGTGAATGGGGGTGTGGGGTGGGGAGGCGGGTCCCAAGTGGCGGAGCAAGTGGAGGCCTCAGAAGCTTCGAAGCCAATGAGCCCCTTCCAGGGCCCTGCGCCCGGTGCGGGAGGCGGGACGCCACGCGGGTTTCTGCGGCGCTTTATTCAACCGGATCACGTGCCTCGGCTTTGCTATGTAGTGAACCCTTAACCGCGCGCAGGCCCACGTTTTCTCTTCTGTGCACAGAGCGGGTTGGCCTTCTCCCAGGTCCCTTCCTCCGTAAAGAGGAGCAACGGGGCGAGAGGAAAGCGAAAACTGGGGGGGTGAGGGGGGGTACAAACAGAGATGACAAGAAAGCACACTGCAACTTAAAGACCTGGAGATCAGCTTTAGAACTTCGGTGACGAACAAGTGAATTTCACCGCAGCAGTGAGATGCACCGCTCGATATTAGCTCCTGGAGGCAACATTCGCCGGGCGGTTTGGGCAAGGGAACCCCGCTTTGTCCTCCTCGGGCCACGGCCTTACTCCCGGCCATGCCCACCGCCCCCGCGGTGGCGGACCACCGGCATTCCTGCCCAAATGGCCCTAGCGCGCTCCCAGGCTGGGGTGCCGCTTCCCAAGTCTGCGTGCACTTCCAGGCCGGAGGTGAGCCTCTTGCAAGGGGTGGGCAGGGAGATGGGGGTGACAAGGGGAGGGTTGTTGTTGTTAAGTGCCCTCGAGTCGGTTCCGACTCATAGCGACCCTATGCACAACAGAACGAAACACTGCCCGGTCCCCGGTCCTGCGCCATCCTTAAAATCCTTGTTATGCTTGAGCTCATTGTTGCAGTCACTGTGTCAATCCAGCTCTTTGAGAGCCTTCCTCTTTTCAGCTGACCCTGTACTCTGCCAAGCATGATGTCCTTCTCCAGGGACTGATCCCTCCTGACAACATGTCCAAAGTATGTAAGACGCAGTCTCGCCATCCTTGCTTCTAAGGAGCATTCTGGTTGTACTTCTTACTAAGACAGATTTGTTCTTTTGGCAGTTCATGGTATATTCAATATTTTTCACCAACACCACAATTCAAAGTCGTCAGTTCTTCTTTGGTCTTCCTTATTCATTGTCCAGCTTTCACATGCATATGATGCGATTGAAAATACCATGGCTTGGGTCAGGCGCACCTTAGTCTTCAAGGTGACATCTTTGCTCTTCAACACTTTAAAGAGGTCCTTTGCAATGCATCTTTTGATTTCTTGACTGCTGCTTCCATGGCTGTTGATTGTGGATCCAAGTAAAATGAAATACTTGACAACTTCAGTCTTTTCTCTGTTTATCATGATGTTGCTCACTGGTCCAGTTGTGAGGATTTTTGTTTTATGTTGAGTTATAATCCATACTGAAGGCTGCGGTCTTTTGATCTTCATTAGTAAGTGCTTCAAGTCCTCTTCACTTTCAGCAAGCAAGGTTGCGTCATCTGCATAAGGTAGGTTGTTAATGAGTCTTCCTCCAATCCTGATGCCCCGTTCTTCATATAGTCCAGCTTCTCGGATTATTTGCTCAGCATACAGATTGAATAGGTATGGTGAAAGGATACAACCCTGACGCACACCTTTCCTGACTTTAAACCAATCAGTATCCCCTTGTTCTGTCCGAACAACTGCCTCTTGATCTGTGTAAAGGTTCCTCATGAGCACGATTAAGTGTTCTGGAATTCCCGTTCTTTGCAGTGTTATCCATAGTTTATGATCCACACAGTCAAATGCCTTTGCACAGTCAATAAAACACAGGTAAACATCCTTCTGGTATTCTCTGCTTTCAGCCAGGATCCATGTGACATCAGCAATGATATCCCTGGTTCCACGTCCTCTTCTGAAACGGGCCTGAATTTCTGGCAGTTTCCTGTTGATGTATTGCTGCAGCCGTTTTTGAATGATCTTCAGCAAAATTTTGCTTGCATGTGATATTAATGATATTGTTCGATAGTTTCCACATTCGGTTGGATCACTTTTCTTGGGAATAGGCATAAATACGGATCTTTTCCAGTCAGTTGGCCAGGAAGCTGTCTTCCATATTTCTTGCTGCCCCAAAATGTTAGGGGTGGCCTGTCTAGAGGCCATATTTGAGCCCCTGCCCCAGGGTGCAGACCCGACCACATCCCCCCATCCCATGGTCCACCCGGGGCCCCGCGGCGCAGAGGGGGTGGCTGCGCCTCAGGCGCCAGTGGGATGCGGATCCACATTGGATCCTGGGAGCGCAGTCCCTTGTCGCCCTGGCCCAGAAGCTGCACTCACAGACACGCCTCAGGCGCTCCGAGGCCCCGGCGGCAGCGAGCGCGCCCGGTCCCTCCGGCTCCAAGGCTGCTTCTGGGCACGTTTTCGCCCCGCGCGGCCGCCCCAGGCTAATCCCGCTGCTCGGTCCACTCGGGTTCAGTCCTGCCCTGCCGCTGTTTACTTGAGGAACCCGGGAACAATTCAGCCACCCCAAGGCTCCTCCCCCGCGTTAGAAAAAGATATGGTGCCGCTCGCTGACCTGGGTTGCTGAGGTGAGTACAGAAATGGAATGTAAGCGTTTTGGAACCCTTACCAGAACCAGTTGCTGCGAAGTCACCCCGACCATGGCGACCCCATGTGTGTCAGCGTAGAACTGTACTCCATACGGTTTTCAATGGCTGATTTTTTCAGACATCGCCAGGCCTTTCTTCAGAGGTGCATCTGGGTGGACTGAACTTCCAACCTTTTGATTAGCAGCAGGGCTCATTAAGTTTGCACTACCCAGGGACTTACAAACCCTTATACCAATTTAATACAGCAATTTTGTCAGTTGAATCTAAAAACAAAAAAAGTCCAAGCTCGTGTTTTTGTTATTTCATTTTTCTAGCAATTCATTGCTATTGTATTTTACTTCTGCAGCACCGTTAAACCTCAGATCCTCCTGCCTTAGAAAACCTGCCCTATCCCTCTTCATTGTTAGGTGCCATCGAGTCCGTTCTGACTCATGGCGACCCTGTGCACAACAAAATGACACACTGCCCAGTTCTGCGCCATTCTCACAATTGTTGCTATGCTTGAGCCCATTGTTGCAGATACTGTCAATCCATCTGATCGATGGTCTTCCTCTTTTTCACTGACCCTCTATTTTACCAAGCGTGATGTCCTTCTCCAGGGACTGAACCCTCCTGACAACATGTCCAAAGTATGTGAGAGGCAGTCTTGCCGTTCTTGCTTCCAAGGAGCATTCTGGTTGCACTTCTTCCAAGACAAATTTGTTCATTCTTTTGGCAGTCCATGGTTTTTCAATATTCTTCACCAACACCACAATTCATAGGTGTCGATTCTTCAGTCCTTCTTATTCATTGTCCAGCTTTTGCATGCATGAGACGATTGAAAACACCATAGCTTGGGTCAGGCACACCTTAGTCTTCAAGGTAACATCTTTGCTTTTCAATACTTTAAAGAGATCTCTTGTAGCTCATTTGCCCAATGCAATGCATCTTTTGATTTCTTTATTTTTAATTGTACTTTAGGTGAAGGTTTACAGAACAAACTAGTTTCTTCTTAAACAGTTAGTACATACATTGTTCCATGACATCGGTTAACAACCTCACGACATGCGAACACTGTCTCTTCTCAGCCTTGGGTTCCATATTACCAGCTCCTGTCCCCTCCTGCCTTCAAGTCCCTGCCCCAGGGCTGGTGCTCCCCTTTAGTCTCATTTTGTTTTATAGGCTGTCCAATCTTTGGCTGAAAGGTGAACCTCAGGAGTGACTTCATTACTGAGCTGAAAGGGTATCTGAGGGCTATACTCTCAGGGTTTCTGCAGTCTCTGTCAGGCCAGCAAGCCTGGTCTTGCTTTTTGAGTTAGAATTTTGTTCTACATTGTTCTCCAGCTCTGTCTGGGACCCTCTATTGTGATGGTTAATAACCCTTAACAACCGTTTCAGGACTGCCTACTTCATTCCCTCCTCTAATACTGGTCCCTTTAATCTTAGAGGGGTAGAGGCGAAGATGATTCTTCTGTAAGTTTTTCAAGATGTCAAGGGGCACTGGTCTAACTGAGTAAAAATCTCTGTCTGTCCTAAAGACCTGTAAGGGCCGGCGGTCTCACTGTCAGGAATGGGCTGGGAACCCTGTATAGTCTCGGAGTTGTTGTAACCTAGAGGACACAAACTTTATCAGAAGCTTGAGGAGACAAGGTTCAAAAATCAAAAGTAGAAGTATAGCAACTAGAGGGCCCCGAAAGGGTAGAAACCAAGTAATAGAGGGGAGTGCCTCCCACACTGCCTACCAAATATCTTGGCCTCCCCCTCTTTTGTTTCTCAATCTCACACTGTTCTTTTTTTTGTATTCTATGTGTCTCTGTCTCTCTTCTCTTACGGGCTACTTCTTCTTCTCAGACCCTCACTGTCTAGAACTCTCCCTAGTCTCAGCTTTTCTCTCTCTCTCCAATCTTTGTCTCTTCTTGTCTCTCTCTCACTAATTTTTTTCTCTTCTAGCTTCTGTATCACTTTCTCAGCCAATCTTTTTGTTCTGGAGTAAACACTGCTCCAGCTTCAGCAGTCAGCTGGTAAGACTGGTTTGTTCGTTGGTTGTTTTCTACTCTCAGCATAGGGGCTTTTCTGATGACTATCCACACAAATAACAAAGGCTTCTCAGGAACAGGACTAATTTTTTTTTTTTTTGTCCAGATGTCTCATCTCCAGAGAGACTTGCTTTATATGTCAGTCCGAGGGTTGTCAGTGGCCAGACTGAATGGCCAGGCTATTAGCTATAGCCCACGTCACAGTTTCCATGTGCCCCTCTAAAAATGGCCCTAACTGTAGCAATTCCCATCATGACTTGGAGGCAAAAGACTACAAAGGTGTGTCTTAATACATCAACATCATCAGTACATACAATAAGGATTTGTAGGGGCCCCAAAGAGACTCATCCTTAGGCTGGAGCAAGTGTCTCAATGATAGTGACCTCAGACCCCAAAGTTTACCTCATTGAACTTTAATTGTAACACAAGGCCTTTGGCCCTCCCTGGTGACAGAGGGACCTAGGCTTAGTCTTCGGTCTTAATTGTTTCTTAAATAAGATCTGGGAAAAGTTGGCAGAGCCCTCAGTCATTTGTGGAGCCACGCCTCTACCACACTAAGTGCAAACATGGGTCCAGCCCAGCTGCCTGGCAACCTGGAGGCGGGCCCTCCTATTTTAGTTTTCCCCTTACTATTGCAGCTGCAACTATGTTGCTGCTCGGTTATCTTGGCAGGGGCCTCTATCAGAGAATTCCAGAGAGGGTTTCTGAGGACTCTTCAAGGTCGCTCAACACAAGCTATCTTGAAGGGCTTTTTATTCTTTCTTATTTCTGCTGTCTCAACTCTTGCTTTGTGCTGGGTTGACTGCTGGCGACAGCTGGGTATGTGCCAGATTTCCAGCGCCATCTCTGTGTGGTCAAGTCTAATTGCTTGGAGAAGTATCCTGCGGGTCTCTGATGAGGCCCCAGACTCTGGGTAAGGATTCTCGGGGCCGTCCCTTTGCGTTCGTAGGTGTAGAGATGAAAAGGCTTTTCCAAGTCAGGGAGGCCTGAAGCGGGGGCCTTTAATAATGCAGCCTTTATTTTCTTAAAGGCCTATCGGCAGCTAGGAGACCAAATGAATGGGTCTCCATCCCCCCTTTTGTAGCATTGTAAATCCAGATTCTTTAAAACCCAGCCATACCCAAAGTCCCCTAAGTTCCCATCTGTTGGATGGTTGCTGGGTAGCACAAACAACCTCTTTATGTGTGGGTGGCAGGGTTCGAGTTCCTTGTGATGTGAGGAATCCCAAATATTGGACCTGTAGGTGGGATATCTGGGCTTTTTCCTTTGAGACTTTATATCTCAGTCAGGCCAGGAGATTCAAAGTCTTAAACGTATTTTGGTCAGAGGCCTTACGCCCTTTACTGGCGATGAGAAGATCGTCAACATATTGGAGCAGGACACCCTCCTCTAATTTGAGGCCCTGCTGATCCCGATTGGGTGCTTCTCCAAAGACGGCTGGGCTTTTTTCAAATCCCTGAGGTGGGGCGCATGGGGACTGCAGTCCAGGTTAATTGGGACTCGTGTTCTGTGTTGTAGCCTTGCCACTCAAAGGTGAACAGTGCCTGAGATTTTTGGGCAGCGGGGATGCAGAGAAATGCATCTTTTAAATCAAGCACGGAGAAGTTGTTACAGCCTCCAGGTATTAGAGCTAGCAAGGCTCCAGACAACTGGGCTGATATCACTTACGATGTGATTGATAGCTCAGAGGTCCTGTACCATCCTGTATTCTCCAGTGGGTTTCTTTACTGACAGGGTGGGTGTGTCGTACTCCGACTGGCACGCTCGAAGAAGTCCTGTTTTCAAGAATCGGGTTACCAGTTTCCGAAGTCCTTCTCGAGCCTCTCTTAAGGGGAATTGGCCCACTTCTGGATCACCCTCTTTGTCAGTACTCTGGCTAGTTGAGGAAACGGACTGTCCCTGGCCAAATGTAGCACCACTGCGGGTGTGAGGTGGGGAGACCGTTCCTGTTCCTGAGGTCCCAGGATCAGCAGGGGCTGCTCCTGAGGCCCCGGCCTGGGGTTGGTGGGAACCACTTGGGGAATCTGAGGGTAAATAGGGTTATATGGAGGTGGCAGTCCCGCTACAACCTCAGACTCTTCTGTCTCAAGAACTTGTTTAGATTTCTGATTAACCTGGACCATTAATTTGCATTGCTGTTGTAATCCCTGATTCTAATACAGAGTCATGAACATTGGAACATAAAGTACTTCATTCCACTTACGGGTTTTCTTACAAAACAAATCTAACTGCAAAATGGTATTATAATTCAAACTTTCCTTGGCCAGCCACTTGTCTTGATCTTCTAAGTTATATTGAGGCCAAGCTGTGCCACAGAGGAACCTCAAACCCTTCCTCCTGGTGCCCCAATTAAAAAAAAAAAAATCCCAATGGGTTAAGACGCATTCTAAAGGGGATGGTTTACGGGTGGACTGACCAGTGCCCAACTTGTTTATAGATGTTATTCCTTCCAATTAGTTGGTCAGGGGAAGGATGTATTCGAGAGGCCCTGGCTATTTAGAGGTACATAGCTTGGTTACCTGGATAAATAATCTCAGTGGCGCCATTCAAGTACCACACCTTCCAGAGCCAATATTTGTAAGGAGTGTACTTTGTTCTAACTGAATTAGTGTCTTATACAAGATTCAGTATCTAAAATTAGAAAGAATGTTTCAGTACACACCTCAGAAGAAAAAGGGAGAGAGAGATAAAACTGTCCCGCACAGGGAGGGTCCTGGTCTCGAGCTGGTCGAGTCTTCCTAGGAAACACATGAGACAAACGGGGGCTCAAGACACAAAGACAATTAACCAGATCCCATAACCAGATCTCAACCAAAAAAAAAAAATGCAGGGGCCAAGACAAAAGACCAGAAGGAGACCTGTGCCCTCATGCAGGTGGGGACTCAGCCCCAGAACACAGCGAGATCACCACAAGGCCTAATAACACCCATGACTGAGAACACAATCCACCACCTAGTAGCTACTCCAAAATGAAACTTAAATAGGTACCTGTTTCATGCTACTGTCAGAACATTTCTGTTCTCCAACTGAGGACCCACAGGTTGTCTGATGCGGGGTTGGTGCTGCTTGGAAAATCCTCCTGACCCAATGGAGGGTCGAGGGCACCCTTCAGAAGAGGTTTCAGGACCTAATTTACCCTGAGCTGGAGTCTCTGCTGAGTCTCATCTCGGGTGTCAAACGAAGCAGTCAACTAATAGGTTCTTGGCAAGCATACTAGTGAATTGAAGTCAGTCAGACACAGGGTTGAAGAACAGAAAGGTTTATTCAGTTTGCAAACTGGCAGACAGGCAGGCTCTCATGACGTAAGGCTGCCAGCTCCCTGAGCCAGGGCAGATTTGCTCCTTTTAGAGGGAGTGACATACGTATGCATGAACAGTGAGGGCAGGATCTTCAGTCTTTTGATGCGTGTGTGGTCCACATAATTTTAGTGAATGGGTTTTTGCACACGGCTCTAAAAATACTGCCACAGCCCGAAAAAAACTGCGACGGCTCACTACTGCCACCCCAGGAAGGTCCCGTAGCGGGTAGATCTGCAGTCAGTGTGCCTGCGCCTCGGCCTCCTGCCGGGAGAAAGCAAGAAACCTGGGGATTGAAGTGTTGTAAAAGTTGTAACAAAAATGTAGCAAGAATAGACATTTCTGGAAAAACAACTATTATGGGATGGTTAATAACCCTTAATAACCCTTTCATGACTGCCTGCTTCAGTATCTGGCTGGTACAATAGTGCATCCTAGACTCAGGCTGTCGTCTGATGTTGTTTGTTCTCAGACTGAAGGATTCCCTTTAATAACTCTTGTAAGTTTGGTTTGGTTTTTACATATTCCCTTAATTTCTGTTTACCTGGAAATGTCCTAATTTCACAATCATATTTGAATGTGAGTTTTGCAGGATATATTATTCTTGCCTGGCAGTTTTTTTCTTTCAAGGTTTTATATATGTCATCTTATTGCCTTCTTGCCTGCTTGGTTTCTGCAGAATAACCAGAGCTCTTATTGTTTCAGCTTTGTATGTGACTTTTTATTTTTCTCGAGCTGCTCTCAGGATTCCTTCGTCTTTGGTTTTAGCAAATATGATTATGATATGCCCTGATGATTTTCTTTTGGGGTCTATCCTATGTGGGGTTCATTGAGCTTCTTGGGTGGTCAGCTTTTCACCTGTCATGATATTAGGGAAGTTTTCTGTTAGCAATTCTTCAATGATCCTCTCTGCGCTTTCCATTTCTTCCCCCGTTCTGGAACTCTGATTGCTCGTAAATTTTTGCTTTTGATTGTATCCCACATAATTCTCAGGATTTCTCCATTTTTCTTTGTTCTTTTTTCTGATTTTTCCTCAGAGTTGGATCCAAGTATTTGTCTTCAATTTTGCTGGTTCTGTTTTACATCATTTCAGACCTGCTCCTCAGCCCTTTTATGACACTGTCCATTTCTGAAATCTCCTTGTTTATCTTTCGGATTTCTAAGTGTTTTTGTATGATTTCTAGTTGTGAACTTATTTTGGCATTTTGTTCTGCATTATTTTCCTGAATTCTTCCAGTTTTTTGTCTGCATTTTCCATGAATTTATCTGCCTTTTCCATAAATTTGTCTATTTTTTCCTCATTTTTGTCTGCTTTTTGCTTCAACTCTTGAATAGCTCTAAATATTAGAGATTTGAATTTCCTGTCAGATAGTTCTAGTGCCTTTTCTTCTACCGGAAAGTCATCTGATGTTTTATTTTGGATGCCTGCTGGAACCATGGAAAACCTGGTGGCGTAGTGGTTAAGTGCTATGGCTGCTAACCAAAAGGTTGGCAGTTTGAATCCACCAGATGCTCCTTGGAAGCTCTATGGGGCAGTTCAACTCTATCCTATAGGGTTGCCGTAAGTTGGAATCGACTCGATGGCAATGGGTTTACTGGACCATCCTGTCTTGTTTTTTCACATGTTTCGATATCATCTGCTGTCTTTGGGACATTCAGTAGTTATTTTCTTCATTTATTGATTGTATACTTGTTTGTTTCATTTTCCTTTTTTGTTTTATTTGGTTATGTCTGAGCAGGCGGGCTATGCGTTCTTTGTTGTTTGCTTAACTGTGGTCATGATACTTTTCACCTTCTAGTCCAATGAACGGGGCCAGTTGCTCAGCTATAGGGAGCAGGGCAGGTCCAGCTGAAGGGGAGGGGCTGGGATGGGTTGTTTGTGACATGTACTAGGACCAGTAGGGCAGGTTGGGAATCAGTGCTGGGCACGTTTTGGTAGGCCAGGCCTGTGCTGCTTGGGATGTGATGTTCAGTGCACAGTGCAGGTAGGTAGGAAGGAGGGGGGATGTTGTGATATGTGGAGCTAATATGGGTATGGGGAAGAGGGGAGAGAAACAGGATCCAAAAACAAACAAACATAAAAGAGCACTAAGGGAGCTTGCCATTGGAGTGGAGAGATGGGAAACCAAGAAATGGGGGGTGGGGGGGGAAGAAAAGGGAAACTAGATAAAAATTTGGAGAAAAGAAAATCCCCAGGGGTCCCAGTGGTGCAGGTGCAAAGACTAGGGAAGTGGCTCCTGGTCTGCACAGTATAGCCTGGCTAGAGGTGGTATAGATGTCACATAGCACCAGGTATTCAGGAGACAAGAAAAGAAAGTAAGTATAGAGAGACAAGAACTGAGAAATGAAGAAAGACAGAAAGGAAAAAAGAGAGAGAAAGAAAAAAGAAATGCCCCCAGGGGCTGCAAAGACTAGGTAGGTGGCTCCTAAGCCGTGTGGCACAGCCTGGCTAGAAGGGGCTCCCAAGCAGCAAAAAGAAAAAAGAACAGAGCAAAGAAAAAAAGCCCTGGGGATCCCACCAGCATGGTGTCTCAGGCTGGGGGAGGTGGTGCTCCTGTCAAGTGGCGATTCACAGCCTTTCAAGAGGAAGCAAAGATGGCACATGGAGCCAGGTGTTCGAGAGAAAGGAGGGGGAGGTGGTGGGAGGCATGGAAGAAACCAAAAGAAATGGAAAAAAGCAACAGTATCAACAGACAAATGGCACTCAGGGAGCAGGCCAGTGTGGGCAGGGTGAATCCAAGTGGCCCAGGGCCAAAGCAGTTGCCTCCCAGCCAAGAGACTGTGATCTGCAGGAAACAGAGGAGGCCTAAGAGGGAGTGGGGATTAGGAAAACTTATATATCACCAGTTCCCGGGTGCTCTGTCTCCTGCTGGGAGCTCCTTGAAGCTGCTTTCCCATGCTCCCCGTCCACCAATCTCTGACAGGAGTCCAAGATGGCAAATCTGTGTTGTGTTAGCTGATAGGGGACCTCTGCATGTATCTCTCCTCGATCTCTGTTCTCTGTCAGTTTCTTATTCCATTTGCTGTTTGGCTGAGTTCTTTATCTCTTCATTTGACACTTCGGGTTCCAGGAATGATGTTTGTCTCTGTTTTACTTAGTTTTGGGGTATTTGCTGTGGAGGGACAGCAAAGTGCTTCTGTCTATGGCACCATGTTGGCCAGAAGTCATATCTTTTCATTTTTTGACTGCTGCTTTCATGGGTGTTGATTGTGGATCCAAGTAAAATGAAATCTTCAATCTTTTCTCCATTTATCATGATGTTGCTTATTGGTCCAGTTGTGAGAATTTTTGTTTTCTTTATGTTGAGGTGTAATCCATACTGGAGGCTGTGGCTTTGATCTTCATCAGTAAGTGCTTCAAGTTCTCTTCACTTTGAGCAAGCCAGGTTGTGTCATCTTCATAGTGTAGGTTGTTAATAAGTCTTCCTCCAATCTTGATGCCCCAGTCTTCTTCATATAGTCCAGCTTCTCAGATTATTTGCTCAGCGTACAGATTGAATAGGTACAACCCTGATGCATACACTTCCTGACCTTAAACCATGCAGTGTCCCATTGTTTTGTTCGAATGACTGCCTCTTGACCCATGTACAGATTCCTCATGAGCACAATTAAGTGTTTCAGAATTCCCATTCTTCGTAATGTTATCCAAAAGTCAACTGCCTTAGCATAGTCAATAAAACACAGGTAAACATCCTTCTGGTATTCTCTGCTTTCAAACAGGATCCATTGGACATCAGCCATGAGATCCCTGGTTCCACATCCACTTCTAAATCCGGCTTGAATTTCTGGCAGTTCCCTGTTGATGTACTGCTGCGGTCACTTTTGAATGATTTTCAGCAAAATTTTGCTTGCACGTGAAATTAATGATATTGTTTGATAATTGCCACATTCAGTTAGATCACCTTTTTTGGGAATAGGCATAAAAATGGATCTATTCCAGTTGGTTGGCCAGGTAGCTGTCTCCCAAATTTCTTGGCATGTTCTTCCCTTTGGCTTTCTATCTCCAGGTCTTTGCACATGGCATCGTAATACTTTACTTTGTCTTCTTGAGCCGCCCTTTGGAATCTTCTGTTCAGCTCTTTTACTTGTCATTTTTCCTTTTGCTTTAGCTTTAGCAACTCGATGTTCAAGAGCAAGTTTCAGAGTCTCTTCTGACATCCATTTAGGTCTTTTCTTTCTCTTCTGTCTTTTTAACGACCCATTGTTTCTTCATTTATGATGTCCTTGATGTCATTCCACAACTCATCTGTTCTTTGGTCTTTAGTGTTCAATATGTCAAATGTATTCTTGAGATGGTCTCTAAATTCAGGTGAGATATACTCAAGGTCATACTTTGACTCTCGTGGACTTGTTCTAATTTTCTTCAGTTTCAACTTGAACTTGCATACAAGTAATTGATGCTCTGATTTGCATTCGGCCCCTGGCCTTGTTCTGACTGATGATATTGAGCTTTTCCATTGTCTCTTTCCACAAATGTAGTCAGTTTGATTCCTGTATGTTCCATCTGGCGAGGTCTATGCATATAGTCACCGTTTACATTTGTGAAAAAAGGTATTTGCAATGAAGAAGTCGTTGGTCTTGCAAAATTCAATCATGCAATCTTCGGCATCGTTTCTATCACCAAGGTCATATTTTCCAACTACCGATCCTTCTTCTTCGTTTCCAACTTTTGGATTCCAATCACCAGTAATTATCACTGCGTCCTGATTGCATGTGCAGTCAATTTCAGACTGCAGAAGTTGGTAAAAATCTTCAATTTCTTTATCTTTGGCCTTAGTGACTGGTGCATAAATTCAAATAGTAGTTGTATTAACTGGTCTTCCTTGTAGGAGTATGGATGTTATCCTATCACTGACAGCACTGTACTTCAGGATAGATCTTGAAATGTTCTTTTTGATGATGAATGCAACACCATTCCTCTTCAAGTTGTCATTTCCGGCATAGTAGACCATATGATTTAAAATAATCAGTACCAGTCCATTTCAGCTCGCTAATGCCTACCATATTGATCTTTATGTGTTCTATTTTATTTTTGATGATTTCAATTTTCCTAGATTCATACTTCATACATTCCACTTTCCGATTATTAATGGATGTTTGCAGCTATTTCTTCTCATTTTGAGTTGTGCCACATCAGCAAGTGAAGGTCCCAAAAGCTTGACTCCATCCACGTCATTAAGGACTCTACTTTGAGGAGGCAGCTCTTCCCCAGTCGTATTTTAAGTGCCTTCCAAGCTGAGGGGCTCGTCTTCCAGCACTGTATCAGATAATGTTCCACTGCTATTCATAAGGTTTTCACTGGCTAATTCTTTTCAGAAGTAGACCGCCGGGTCCTCCTTCCTAGTCTGTCTTAAACTGGAAGCTTAGCTGAAACCTATCCGCCATGAGTGATGCTGCTAGTACTTGAATACTGGTGGCATAGCTTACAGCATCACAGCAACGCACAAGCTCCTACAGTACGACAAACTGACAGACACATGGGGGTTACTCCTCCCTGCCTCTTCCCAACCCAGCCAACACCCTACATGTGATTAAAAAATTTCAGTTGTTTAATAAGCATCTGCAAGATCTCAGCAGGCAGACAAAGCAAGGAGGCCACATGAGGGCCTACTGCAGAGGCCATTAAATCCCTGGCTGTTGCCCTTGAATGGTCCAGGGTCATCCTCACATGTCAGTTACCCTGCACACAACTTCAAGATAAGGTTCGCTTGGCTTTCTGAGCCTTGCCCCTCAGATCTCTCCATGCACTCCTCCAGCCAAGCTCAAACAAGGCAACACTGCCTGCTTGCTTCTGCTCTTATACTGTAAATAATGTCCTTTTCACCATGTTTTTCACATTTTTGTACTTTTTCTTGATGATTTTGATGTCTAAAATGGTCCCCAAGCATAGTGCTGAAGTGCTCTCTGGTGTTTCTAAGTGCCAAAAGCCTGTGATATGCCTCATGGAAAAAATACGTGTGTTCGATAAGCTTCAATTCAGGCATGTTATAGTGCTGTTAGAGGTGAGTTCAATGTTAATGAATCACAATATATATTAAGTCAGGTATCTTTAAACAGAAGCACACATAGAACAAAGTTACGTATTGGTCGGTTGGTGAAAACGTTGTGACCGGGGCTCAAAGGAACCTAATCCTGTATTTCCCTTAGAGCACTGGCTCAGTATTGGCTAATTCAGTGTTTGCACTGTCTTTATAGAATGTAAATAGCACGAATCATGAGCATCCACTGTATCTACTTCAAGATTAACAGTTTATAAATCCACTGAAAGATTAAAGAGGTAGGGTGGCAATACCAAATGGCTAGGTTTACAAATGTCCTAAAGAGAGCGCTTTGTAAGAATGACAGTGACATAGTATTGTTTCATATCTGTGTCTTCTCGTCATCTTTACAATGAAGTATATTTACCAATCTCCTGTTTGCCTATGGTGATACCAATCAACCCATTAATGGACAAGATAACTTACAAAGATTTCTGTTGGTAATATCAGGAATAACGATATTAAATAATATACACTCTGCACGGTATCACCACAAATGGAAAATAACTAGATTTTAGATTGACTATATATATTTTTTATATATTTTATAAAAAGATACAAAGAGGGAAGATGCAAATGTTGGAATTTCAAGGACATTTCCTATGTCCACAGAAAGGAGGAAGGGTACGTTATTACCATCCAATTCAGAAATTCTTTTCAGTGACTTCACATTGACTCCTCTTACCTCCCCTCCCCTTCCTCCCAGGTTTCTTGAGATCTCTGAATATACTCCCAGGATTTCAAGAGCAATGGTCAGGAACAAAACTGAGTAAATATCATAGGTCTACCAAAGAAAGTAAAGATGCTGCCTGGCCTGTAAACACGTAGTTCAAAAGCAATAAAGGCCCTCCTGAGCCCCCTATGGGCCTGCATTGAACACTACATTATACTATGCCTTATTTGAGTCAGGCATTTTGTTCTCACTCTTGTTTTGCAGGGAACTGGGAAACTCTTATTTAAACTTCATATTCTAATCAGAGTCATTCGTTCAAAGAGTCAACTCGCTCTACAACATTGTTTTTTTTTGTACTTTAGATGAAGGTTTACCAAGCAAACTAGTTTCTCATTAAACAATTAATACATATATTGTTTTGTGACATTGGTTGCCAACCCTATGACATATCAACAGCCTCCCCTTCTCAAGCTTGGGTTCCCCGTTACCAGCTTTCCTATCCCTTCCTGCCTTCTTGTCCTTGCCCTTGGGCTGGTGTGCCCATTTAGTCTCATTTTGTTTTATGGCCTGTCTAATCTTTGGCTGAAGGGTGAACCTCAGGAGTGACTTCATTAAAAAAGGGTGTCCTTCCATCACATAAATAAAAGATAAAAACCACATGATCTTATCAACAGATGCAGAAAAGGCATTTGACAAAGTCCAACACCCATTTATGATAAAAACTCTAACCAAAATAGGAATTGAAGGAAAATTCCTCAACATAATAAAGGGCGTATATGCAAAGCCAACGGCCAATATCACTCTAAATGGAGAGAACCTGAAAGCATTTCCCTTGAGAACGGGAACCAGACAAGGATGCCCTTTATCACCGCTCTTATTCAACATCGTACTTGAAGTCCTAGCCAGGGCAATTAGGCTAGACAAAGAAATAAAGGGTATCCAGATTGGTAAGGAGGAAGTAAAGCTATCACTATTTGCAGATGACATGATCGTATACATGGAAAACCCTAAGGAATCCTCCAGAAAACTACTGAAACTAATAGAAGAGTTTGGAAGAGTCTCAGGATATAAAATAAACGTACAAAAATCACTTGGATTCCTCTACATCAACAAAAAGAACACCGAAGAGGAAATAACCAAATCAATACCATTCACAGTAGCCCCCAAGAAGATAAAATACTTAGGAATAAATCTTACCAAGGATGTAAAAGACCTATACAAAGAAAACTATAAAACTCTGCTACAAGAAATTCAAAAGGACATACTTAAGTGGAAAAACATACCCTGCTCATGGATAGGAAGACTTAACATAATAAAAATGTCTATTCTACCAAAAGCCATTTATACATATAACGCACTTCCAATCCAAATACCAATGTCATACTTTAAGGGGATAGAGAAACAAATCACTAATTTCATATGGAAAGGAAAGAACCCCCGGATAAGCAAAACATTACTGAAAAAGAAGAAGAAAGTGGGAGGCCTCACCCTACCTGATTTCAGAACCTATTATATAGCTACAGTAGTCAAAACAGCCTGGTACTGGTACAACAACAGGCACATAGACCAATGGAACAGAATTGAGAATCCAGATATAAATCCATCCACGTATGAGCAGCTGATATTTGACAAAGGACCAGTGTCAGTCAATTGGGGAAATAATAGTCTTTTTAACAAATGGTGCTGGCATATCTGGATATCCATTTGCAAAAGAATGAAACAGGACCCATACCTCACACCATGCACAAAAACTAACTCCAAGTGGATCAAAGACCTAAACGTAAAGACTAAAACGATAAAAATCATGGAAGAAAAAATAGAATCTACCCTAGGAGCCCTAATACAGGGCATAAACAGAATACAAAACATTACCAAAAATGATGAAGAGAAACCAGATAACTGGGAGCTCCTAAAAATCAAACACCTATGCTCATCTAAAGACTTCACCAAAAGAGTAAAAAGACCACCTACAGACTGGGAAAGAATATTCAGCTATGACATCTCAGACCAGCGCCTGATCTCGAAAATCTACATAATTCTGTCAAAACTCAACCACAAAAAGACAAACAACCCAATCAAGAAGTGGGCAAAGGATATGAACACACATTTCACTAAGGAAGATATTCAGGCAGCCAACAGATACATGAGAAAATGCTCTCGATCATTAGCCATTAGAGAAATGCAAATTAAAACTACGATTAGATTCCATCTCACTCCAACTAGACTGGCATTAATTCAAAAAACACAAAATAATAAATGTTGGAGAGGCTGCGGAGAGATTGGAACTCTCATACACTGCTGGTGGGATTGTAAAATGGTACAACCACTTTGGAAATCCATCTGGCGTTATCTTAAACAGTTAGAAATAGAACTACCATACAACCCAGAAATCCCACTCCTCGGAATATACCCTAAAGATACAAGAGCCTTCACACAAACAGATATATGCACACCCATGTTTATTGCAGCTCTGTTTACAATAGCAAAAAGCTGGAAGCAACCAAGATGTCCATCAACGGACGAATGGGTAAATAAATTGTGGTATATTCACACAATGGAATACTACGCATCGATAAAGAACAGTGACGAATCTCTGAAACATTTCATAACATGGAGGAATCTGGAAGGCATTATGCTGAGCGAAATGAGTCAGTTGCAAAAGGACAAATATTGTATAAGACCACTATTATAAGATCTTGAGAAATAGAAAAAACGGAGAAGAACACATACTTATGTGGTTACAAAGGGGGGAGGGAGGGAGGGAGGGAGGGAGAGGGCTTTTTATTGATCAATCTGTAGATAAGAACTGCTTTGGGTGAAGGGAAAGACAACACTCAAAACAAGGAAGGTCAGCCTAATTGGACTGGATTAAAAGTAAAGAGGTTTCCGGGATAAAATGAAAGCTTCAAAGGTCAGCGAAGCAGGGGCTGGGGTCTGGGGAACTTGGTTTGAGGGGACTTCTAAGTCAATGGGCAAAACAATTCTATTATGAAAACACTCTGCGTCCCACTTTGAATTGTGGCGCCTGGGGTCCTAAATGCCAACAAGCAGCCATCTAAAATACATTAATTGGTCTCAACCCACCTGGAGCAAAGGCAAAGGAAGAACACCGAGGTCACACGACAACTAAGAACCCAAGAGACAGAAAGGGCCACATGAACCAGAGACCTACATTATCCTGAGACCAGAAGAACTAGTTGGTGCCCGGCCACAATCGATGTCTGTCCTGTCAGGGAGCACAACAGACAACTCCTGAGGGAGCAGGAGACCAATGGGATACAGACCCCAAATTCTCACTAAAAGACCACACCTAATGGTATGATTGCGACTAGAGGAATCCCAGAGACAATGCTCCCCAGAACTTCTGATGGCACAGGACAGGGACCATCCCCGAAGACAAATCATCAGGCATCAGAAGGACTGGTCAGTGGGGGGGAGAGAGATGCTGATGAAGAGTGAGCTAATTAAATCAGATGGACACGGGAGAGTGTGTAGGCAACTCTTGACTGGAGGGGGGATGGGAAGATAGAGAGAGAGGGAAGATGGCAAAATTGGCACGAAACGAGAGACTCTAAGGGTTGACTCAATAGGGGGAGAGCAAGTGGGAGAAGGGAGTAAGATGTATGTAAACCTACATGTGACAGACTGATTGGAATGGTAAATGTTCACTTGAAGCTTAATAAAAATTAAAAAAAAGGGTGTCCAGGGGCCATACTCTCAGGGTTTCTCCAGTCTCTGTCAGGCCATAGGTCTGGTCTTTTTTTGTGAATTAGAATTTTGTTCTACATTTTTTCTCCAGCTCTGTCCAGGGCCCTCTATTGTGATCCCTGTCAGAGCAGTCGCTGGTCCTCAAGGCTTTTAAGAGCACAGTAGTTCTAAGCCCTATCCTCCTACGTCCCCTCCCCACTTCCCTTCTTGAGGAGCAACAACCATTTTCAACTCTTACCTGAGTCTTTTGATACTTACTTCCATGTCTCTAAATGATACGTTTGCAGTGTTCTTTTGTTTTTGTTTAAACCTCATTTTAGGCATTATCTATTGAAGACCTCAACAGAAATTAGCTCTCTTCACCTAACCTCACTGTACAGACTTCCCATCCTCTGCCACATTCTCCAAATGGTTAACTTAATTTTTTTAGTATTAATATTCAGCATATTTATTAATATGACTGTAGACAATTCAAGGCTGATCGATAGTAAACTATGATTAAGTTTCTTTTCTTGTTGCGATGGCTAAGGTTGTGTGTCAACTCGGCCATGATTCTCAGTAGTTTGGCAGTTGTGTGATGATATAGTTTGGCAGGTATGTAATGATGTAGTCATCCTCCATGATGTGATCTGATGTAATCGGTCAATCAGTTGTAAGGGGAGTTACTGAAGGGTGTAGCCTGCATACAATACATATATGGACATTCTGGCAAAGCTCGTTCACTCTAGATCCTGCATCTGGCTCATCATCATCATCTGACCTCTGGTGTCTTAGTCATCTAGTGCCACCATAACAGAAATACCACAAGTGGATGGATTTAACAAAGAGAAATTTATTTCCTCACAGTAAAGCAGGCTAAAAGTCCATATTCAAGGCATCAGCTCCAAGGCTTTCTCTGTCGGCTCTGAAAGAGGGTCCTTGTCCTCAATCTTCCCACGGTCAAGGAGCTTCTCAGGCAAAGAGACTCTGAGTCCAAAGGACGTGCTCTACCCCCAGCACTGCTTCCTTGGTGGTATGAGGTCCCCACTCTCTGCTTGCTTCCCTTTCCTTTTATCTATTGAGAGAGAAAAGGTAGTGCAGGCCACACCCCTTCACCTTGGATCAGGGAGGTGACTTGAGTAAGAGTAGTGTTACAATACCACCCTAATGCTTTCAACATAAAATTATAGTCACAAAATGGAGGACAACCACACAACACTGGGAATCATGGCCTAACTAAATTGATACACGTATTTTTAGGGGGACATAATCCAATCCATGACATCTGGTTCTTGGGACTTGAGCCATATTGCCATATTGCCTGCTAATCTTGGGATTTGTCAGCTTCCATAGCCCTTGAGCCAGTGGCCTGCTGTCTGATCTGCCGATTTTGGGTTCATCTGCCCCTGCAGCTATGTGAGTCAGGAGAAGCCTCTAGCCTGATGCCTGACCCATGGACTTGGAACTTGCCAGCCTCCTCAACCATGTGAGCCATTTTCTTGAGATAAATATCTATCTATCTATCTATACATGCACATATATATCACTGGTTTTGCTTCTCTAGAGAGCCCAGCCTAAGACACCCATAT
This sequence comes from Loxodonta africana, assembly GCF_030014295.1. Taxonomy (NCBI): domain Eukaryota; kingdom Metazoa; phylum Chordata; class Mammalia; order Proboscidea; family Elephantidae; genus Loxodonta; species Loxodonta africana. Next base: position 50,426,720 of record NC_087366.1, read on the forward strand.
AACATTCTTTTTTTCCTAGAATTAATGTAATTTTAATTTGCTTAGTTTTCTCTGTACCAATCACTACTTCAACACCAACCTGTCCTTCAGTTATTTAAAACACTGCATAGTAAATTCATTCACATCAATTTTTCTTCAATTTCATTTCTTTAGTGTCTCTGGAACCTTCTGACCCGCCTGGTGCATGGCTGTCATGCTGCATTCTCCCTTCACCATCTTTCTCCTCTCTCCTGTGCTGGGTATCCTGCTTTGTATATCCCACATCATCCTTTTCTTCGTGCATTCCTTTGTTTTGAAGAAAGACATCCTTGACTGGCTTTTTGAAAAAGGGTACACGGGAGGTAAATTTTTTGAGACATTGTGTAGTAGATTACTGAAGATTTGTGAATGGCTAATAAGCACATGAAAAGATGCTTATTAGCCATTCACACATCTTTTTCGGTAAAGTTTCCAAACCTTTTGTGTATTTTTTAATTGGGCTATTTTGAGTTTTGAGAGTTATTTATATATTGTTGATACAAGTTATTGACCAGGTATATGTGTTTCAAATATTTTCTCTGAATATGTGGCTCGTCTTTTAATTCTCTTAACAGTCTTTTGAAAAGCATTAGATTTTAATTTTGATGTTCAGTTTACCAATTTTTTCCCATTTTGTGTTTTTGGTGTCACATCTAAAAAATACTTGCCTAACCAAGGTCACAAAGACTTCCCCGTATGCTTTCTTATAGAAGTTTTATAGTTTGGGGTTTTACATTTAGGTCTCTGATTATTTTAATAGTTTTCTTTTTTTATTTCATTTTGTTGTTGTTGAGAGTATACTCAGCAAAAACATATACCAATTCAAGTTCCTACGTGTACAATCCAGAGACACTGATTACATTTTTGAGTTGTGCAACAATTCTCACTCTCCTTCTCTGAGTTGTTCCTCCTCCATTAACATAAATTCACTGCCCCACTAAGCTTCCTGCCTAATCTTTTGAGTTGCTGTTGTCACTTTGATCCCATATAGTTTTTTTTTTAATTTTTATTGTGCTTTAAGTGAAAGTTTACAAATCAAGTTAGTCTCTCATATAAAAATTTACACACACCTTGCTGTATACTCCTAGTCGCTCTCCCTCTAATGAGACAGCACACTCCTTCCCTCTACTTTCTATTTCCGTGTCCATTCAGTGATCCCATATAGTTTTTAGAAGAGCATAATGCTTAAGGAAGGCATTAAGCTAAATTATTGTTTGGTTTTAAGAAGACTTCAGGGAATAGTTTTGGTTTAAGGTTTAAAGATTATCTCAAGGCAATAGTTTCAGGGGTTCATCCAGTCCCCTTGGCTCCAGAAAGTCTGGAGTTCATGAAACTTTGAAATTCTGTTCTACATTTTCCCCCTTTTGATCAGGATTCTTCTATGGAATCTTCGATCAAAATACTCAGGTAGGTAGCCAGGCACCATCTAGTTCCTCTGATCTCATGGCAAAGGAGGCAGTTCTTGGAGGGGATCAGCCACACATTCCATATTCTCCTCCTATCCCTGGCTCTCCTTCTTCCTGTGTTACACCAGGCAAATAGAGACCAATTGTTGTGCCTTGGATGATGCGTACAAGCTTTTAAGACCCCAGGCACTACGTGACGAACTAGGAGGTGGAACAAAAAAACTAAACACGTTATTAGGCCAATTAACTGGGAGGTCCTATAAAACCATGACTCTAAATCCCCAAACCAAGGAACTAAACCTCATGAGGTTTTTGGTTGTTTATAAGCAGCCTCAGCAGCTACTGTTTTTGTCCATTGTTGTTGCTGTGACTATATCCATCACACGACTTTCGCCAGTTCAACTTTTTACAGCTGTACAACTTACAGTAATTACAATAATCAGCTATGTATATTAGTTATTTTTGTGTATCGTATGAGGTATCAAAGTTCACCTTATTACATACGGCTATCCAGTTCTCGACTCGATGGCACTGGGCTGGGATCCAGTTGTTCCAGCGTCATTTGTTGAAAAGATTATTCTTTCTCTACTGAACTGCTTTTGCACCATTGGCTAACATCAGTTGTCCATATTTGCATGGGTTTGTTTCTAAACTCTGTTCTATCTACCTAGTTTTTGTCTTGATGTTGTCTTGAGCACTGTGCCTTTATAATAAGACTTCAAAAAAGGTAGTGTTAGTCTTTCAACTTTCTTTGTTTTAGTTGTTTTAGCTATTCTGGGTTCTTTGGTTTTCCATTACGAATTTTAGAATCAGCTTGTTAATTTCTACGTAAAAAGACTGCTGGAGTTTTAATTGGGATTGGATGTAATTTATAGATAAGTTTTGGGGGAAATAACATCCTTACAATAGATTCTTCCAACCCATGAATAAGACATATTGCTCATTTATGTCTTTTTCTCTCAGTAATGTTTGGTAGTTTTCAGTGTACAAGTCTTACATATCATCTTTTGACGCTACTATAGATGTTGTCTTTTTAATTTTAATGTATGATTGCTTATTGCTAAAAACCAAAAAACCAAACCCACTGCCGTTGAGTTGATTCCGACTCAGAGCGACCCTACGGGCCAGAGCAGAACTGCCCTGTAGAGTTTCCAAGGAGCGCCTGGCGGATTCGAACTGCTGACCTCTTGGTTAACAGCCGTAGCACTTAACCACTACACTACCAGCGTTTCCTGCTTATTGGTATATATAGACATAAAATAGATTTTTATATACTGTTTTTATGACCTGCAACCTTGCTAACCTATTAGTTCTGTAGCATTTTGTAGATTCCATGTTGTTGTTAGGTGCCGTCGAGTCGGTTCTGACTCATAGCGACCCTCCCTATGTACGACAGAACGAAACACTGCCTGGTCCTGCACCGTGGTCACAATTGTTGCTATGTTTCAGCCCATTGTTGCAGCCACTGTGTCAGTCCATCTCGTCTAGGGTCTTCCTCTTTTTTGCGGACCCTCTACTTTACCAAGCATGATGTCCTTCTTCAGGGACTTGTCCATCCTGATAACATGTTCAAAGTATGTGAGACGAAGTCTCACCATCCTCCTTTCTAAGGAGCATTCTGGCTGTACTTCTTCCAAGACAGATTTGTTTGTTCTTTGGGCAGTCCGTGGTGTATTTAGTATTCTTCGCCAACATCAGAATTCAAAGGTATCAGTTTTTCTTCAGTCTTCCTTATCCACTGTCCAGCTTTCACATGTATGTGAGGCGACTGAAAATACCATAATTTGGGTCAGGTACACCTTAGTCCTCAGAGTGACATCTTTGCTTCTTAACACTTTAAAGAGGTCTTTCGCAACAGATTTGCCCAGTGTAATGTGTCGCTTGATTTCTTGACAACTGCTCCCGTGGGTGTTGATTGTGGATCCAAGTAAAATGAAATCCTTGACAACTTCAATCTTTTCTCCATTTATCATGATGTGGCTTATTGGTCCAGTTGTGAGGATTTTTGTTTTATGTTGAGGTGTAATCCATACTGAAGGCTGTAGTCTTTGATTTTCATCAGTAAATGCTTTAAATCTCTTCACTTTCAGCAAGCAAGGTTGTGTCATCTGCATATTGCAAGTTGTTAATGAGTCTTCCTCCAATCCTGATGCCGCATTCTTCTTCATTTTATATAGTCCAGCTTCTCTGATTATTTGCTCAGCTTACAGACTGAATAAATATGGTGAAAGGATACAACCCGACACACACGCTTCCTGATTTTAAATCACGCAGTATGCCCTTGTTCTGTTCGAGCGACTGCCTCTTGGCCTATGTACACGTTCCTCATGAGCACAATTAAGTGTTCTGGAATTCTCATTCTTCACAATGTTATCCATAATTTGTTATGATCCACACAGTGGAATGCCTTTGCATAGTCAATAAAACACAGGTAAACATCTTTCTGGTATTCTCTGCTTTCAGCAAAGAACCATCTGACATCAGCAATGACATCCCTGGTTCCATGTCCTCTTCTGAATCCGGCTTGAATTTCTGGCAGTTCCCTGTTGATGTACTGCTGCAACCACTTTTGAATGATCTTCAGCAAAATTTTGCTGGCATGTGATATTAATGATATTGTTCAATGGTTTCTGATTTGACTCCTGTGCCTTCCATCTGGCAAGGTCCGTGTGTATACTCGCTCTTTATGTTGTTGAAAACAGGTATTTGCAATAATTTGTTGGTCTTGCAAAATTCTATCATGCGACCTCCAGCATCATTTCTATCACCAAGACCATATTTTCCAACTACCAGTCCTCTTCTTTTTTTCCAACTTTCGCATTCCCAATCACCAGTAATTATCAATGCATCTTGATTACATATTTGACCCATTTCAGACTGCAGAAATTGGTAAAAATCTTCAATTTCTTAATCTTTGGCATTAGTGGTTGGTGAGTAAATTTGAATAATAGTATTAACTGATCTTCCTTGTAGGCATATGGATATTATCCTGTCATTGACAGCATCGTGCTTCAGGATAGATCTTGAAATGTTCTTTTTGATGAAGAATGCGACACCATTCATCTTCAAATTGTCATTCCTGACATAGTAGACCATATGATTGTCTGATTCAAAATCACCAATACCAGTCCATCTCAGCTCACAAATGCCTAGGATATCGATGTTTATGTGTTCCATTTTATTTTTGATGACTTCCAATTTTCCTAGATTGAAACTTCACACATTCCATGTTCTGATTATTAATGGACGTTTGCAGCTGTTTCTTCTCATTTTGAGTCATGCCACGTCAGCAAATGAAGCTCCCAAAAGCTTGATTCCATCCATGCTATTAAGGTTGACTTTGAGGAGGCAGCACCATATACAAAAATGTGGTAAATTCCATAGAATTCTCCAAATAGACAATCACAGTGTCTGCAAATAAAGATAGCTACTTCTTCCTTTCCCATTTGAATGCCTTATATTTCCTTTTCTTGCCTTAATGCACTAGCTAGGATTTCCAGTATGTTAGTGAATATTCCATATGCACTTGAAGAGACTGAGTATTCTGTTGGGGTAGTCTATAAATATCAAGTAGATTCACTTGGATGGTAGTGTCATTCATTCAGTTCTTTTATATCCTTGCTAATTTTCTACTTACTAGTTCAGTCTGTTACTGAGAGCATTGAAGTCTTCAGCTACAGCTGTGGATGTGTTTCTCTTTTCAGGTCTGTCCGTTTTTGCTTCATGTATTTTAAAGCTCCATTTGTTATGTGCAGTCACATTTAGGATTGTTATGTCTTCGTGCTGAATTGACCCTTCTATCATTATATTCTGTTCCTCTTTATCCCCGGAAGTTTTCTTTGCTCTGAAGTCTACTTTGTCTGGTATTAATATAGTCATGCTAGGTTTTTCTTGATTACTGTTTGCATGGTACATCTCTTTCTATCCTTTTATTTTTAACCTACTTGTGTCATTATATTTGAAGTGTGTGTTTTGTACAGTTTGCTTTTTTTTTTTTAAGCAAAAAGAAAGGTTTTATTTGGCATACATTTGAAGAGGTAAAAGTGGAAAATGGACAAGCATGCTGCTAGAACCATGTCTGCCTGAGTCCAAGGAACATTACAGAATCATCAGTATATATTAACATTACAAACGGGCAAAACCTTCGTAAGTTTCACCTTCTCACAGATTGGCTAAAAACTGTTAAGTCACTGTGATTCTACATTTTGAATTGTCTTTTATTTTTTTTTTTGTTGTGCTTTAAGGGAAAGTTTACAGCTTGTTAGTGTCTTATACAAAAATTTATACACCTTTTTATGTGACCCTGGCTGCTCTCTCTATAATGTGACAGCATACTCCTCCTTTCCACCCTGGATTTCCCATGTCCATTCAACCCATTCCATTCCCTTTCTGCCTTCTCATCTCGCCCTCCGACAGGAGCTGCCCATTTAGTCTCATGTATCTACTTGACCTAAGAACACTCTTCATGAGTATCATTTTATGTCTCATAGTCCAGTTTAATCTTTGTCTGAAGAGTTGGCTCCAGGAATGGTTTTAGTTCTGGGTTAACAGAGAATCCAGGGGCCATGTCTTCTGGCGTTCCTCCAGTCTCAGTCAGACCATTAACTCTGGTCTTTTTTTACTAGAATTTGAGGTCTGCATCCCACTGCTCTCCTGCTCCTTCAGGGATTCTGTTGTGTTCCCTGTCAGGGCAGTCATCGGTTGTAACTGGGCACCATCTAGTTCTTCTGGTCTCAGACTGATGAAGTCTCTTGTTTATGTGGCCTTGACTTGGACTCATATTTTCCTTTTCTTTGGTGTTCTCTATTCTCCTTTGCTCCAGGTGGGTTGGGACCATTTGATGCATCTTAGATGGCCGCTTACTAGCTTTTAAGACCCCAGACGCCATCACCAAAGTGGAATGCAGAACATTTTCTTGATAACCTTTGTTATGCCAATTGACCTAGATGGCCTCTGAAACCATGGTCCCCAGACCCCTGGCCCCTGCTACTCTGTTCATTGAAGTGTTTGGTTGTATTTAGGAAACTTCTTAACTTTTGTTTTAGTCCAGTTGTGCTGACTTCTCCTTGGTTACTTTTTTAAAAATCCATTCTGACAATCTGTGTGCTAAGATCATTTGCACTTAATGTAACGATAGATATGTTTTTGCATTTAGGTCTACCATTTTGTGTTTGTTTCCTCTGTTTTTTATTCCTGTGTCTCTTAACCTTCTCTTGCCCCACCCCCGAAATAAACAATTTTTAGTATTTCATCTGTTGTGTTTTTGACTATATTTCTTTGCATAGTTCTCTTAGTAGCTGATCTAGAGATTAGAATATACATACTTTAGCTTTTTAGCTTAGTCAGAATCAGTATTTTACCACTTTGAGTGGAACACAGAAAACTTACCATGATAAAGGTCCCTTTATCTTGCTTCTTTGTTATTACATCTACATACCCTGGAAACGCCATCAGACAATGTTACCATTTTTCAATCATGAAACATTTTATAGAACTCATTATTTTTTACTCAGATAATTACCATTTCTGTTGCTTCTCCTTCATTCCTGAATGTTTCAATTTTCCTTACGGTTTCATTTTTTTTTTTATCTGAAGACCTTCTTTTAGTAATTCTTTTAGACTAGGTGACACAAACAGTTTGCTCTCGATTACTAAGCTAAAGTTTGGCAGTCCAAACCCACCTCCCAGAGGTGCCACAGAAGAAAGGCCTGGCAATCTAGTTCCATAAAGACTACTGCCAAGATAACCCTATGGAGCAGTTCTACTCTGTAACACATGGAGTTGCCATGAGTTGGAATGGACCTGATGGCAATGGGTTATTTTTTTTTTTAATGTACTAGTTACAATTTAGGTAACTCGTCCTCTTATCTAATAACTTTATTTTCTGCAGACACAAATTTGTATTTAAGAATTTTAGCCTCCCACCCTCATAAGCACACATTCCATGGGGCAATACTGCCTTGCTTCCCATCTGTCAAAGAGGGCAGTTAAGATCTGACATTGCTCAGCAGAAAAGGCAGACATTATCTATAAATAATTACTTAATTGAAAATTATGAGAAAAGTTAGGAGTTGGTTACCCTTTCCCCTGAAATAATAATAACAATAAAAGTAAGAACAATTGCTACCATTTATGGAGTCTTATTATATTCCAGGCACTGTGCTAAGAGTTTAAAATAATTATATAACTTAATATTCCTAATAGTCCTATGAAGAAGGTACTATTTTTACCCCAATTTTCAGTGAAGTAAATGGCGGTATAGAGAAACATGTTGTCTAAAGATCACAGAACCAGGAAGTAATGGAACGAGGATTCCAGCACAGGCAATCAGACTTGGAACCTCTGCTCTTAACCACTCTGCTGTAAGGCACAATGACTCAAAGAACACAAATACCAAACTGAGCAGTCTTTCTCTTCCAGATCATCTTTATAAAGTACTGTTAAAAAGTCAATGTAAATGAGAAAGCAAAAAAAAGCCAAAAAGAGCCTCAGTGACCCCAATAATTATGGAGCAGAAAAACTCCTCTCAAAACCATAAAACCCTACGTGATTTGATGTTACTTTCCTTATTCAAGAAAACAATCTTAACCTCAACATACAGCTCAGAAAATCATATAGTAAGTGCTGAGAAATAAAAATCCAAAAAGACATTTTTTTCAGTAACATTAGGCTCACATTAGACTAAACAAATACAGTATGCCCCATACAGTATGCCTCAAGAAATCATTAACTCTTGAGAAGTTAAAGACTTCAACAGAATATATATTTGTGTAATATTTTATTTGCTGACTTCTTTGATGCATAGCAAAATTCATAGCGATGATAGACCTTTCCATACTAAAGTGTTGCTCGACATGACAAATTTCTAACAAAAAATATTTTAATGTAGTTCCTTCATTTGACTCTTGAGGAATTAACATGTGAACATTACGTTTAGGTGGTAAAATACAGGTTACAAATATAAATAAATATCAAATAATATCACACACTAATTAACTAGAAAACGAAACAGCTGTGAGTCATGCTTAACAACAAGAGAAAAAATGGGGAGCGGTGTGATGGAAATATGCAAAGACTTAACAACTCAAATAATCCTTAGCCCTTCTGAGAAACTACAGATAGGAAATACATAGTAAATATCTCTGTAATACGGTAGTTTCAGTCCATTAGAGATCATCATTCCGTTTTTAACCATTCAAAGTAACTGCAGTTATTTTTATCATTGAAAAATGGATTTAGAGTAAGTCATAGCTCAACAAGCAATGACAATACAAATCCCTCACGTTCAAAAATATAGCCTAAATCTGGAAAGTTTAAAAGAAAGCATACTTGTCATTCAAAATTACTTTTAGATATAATTGAGATTATACTACTATACATAATTAGATATACTATGTGCATAGTTAATTCCAGTGACCACATTTTATATATGTTGGTCATTAACAGCACAAATTTTTATGCTCCAAAAGAAGTATCGATGCAGCAAAATGTTTACATGTAATTTTCTTTTAAAGACAGATTAAATCTAAGGAATAACTGGCTTTTCCTGATACCTCATTTTCAAATTGTTGATACAAATTTACCAGAGAAATAATTATATATTTTGCCTAACATAAAATAATCTGCAAAGCTTTCTTAGATGAGTAACTTGCTTAATTTCCAAAAATAAATAAAGGCTCTCTCGCTCTCTAATGTAAACATTAAATAACAAAGTCCAAAAAACATCTCTCAGGTATTGATCAGATCTCGAATAGCATACTCAGTTACATAAAGTATTTTCTGTCTTGAAAGTTTCTCAAATTCAAAAGATATTTACTTCCTAAAACAGGACAGTCCTCATTTTAAACCATTCAGTCCGTTTCCATGGCAACACTGCGGGATTCCTTGGCTACCATAAGTCTCATTAGTTGACTGTGGAATTTTTCAATCTTCTTTACATCTTGAGCTTGGTCTGTTCTATACACCAAACACTGTCAAAAAATTTTAAAGTACACATGAATTATGTAAAACTAGGTATCAACAATGTAGAAAACAACAGTTGGGGAAAAGTCTGAGAGCCTTCCCTACCACTGTTTTGCCCTATTCTCTCTGGAGGCCATACTACGGGAAGGAATTCCAGTTTCCAAACCTCTACCAATTATACTCCTTAAATATTGTATGTTAAATGCCATTGCTGTGGATGAAAAACTAAATGAACTTTATCAGAACCTTCTCAAAAACGACCAGTTAACGTGTAAAATCTTGCAGTGGATGAGAAGACGTATACTAGGAAAAGCATACAGATTTTAAGATCTACTTTTACTATTTGTGAAACCGGGGATTTGATAATAATAATAAATAAAAAATCTAGAATCCCCTGCTTATAGCTGTTCACCAACCCCTAAATTAAACCAGATGAATCTCTCGAATCTTGATTTTCTGAATGTATTTATCACTTTCAAACCTAGGTTGCTACAAGTCCCCAAGAGTTAACTAAATTCCTCCTTGCTCTAAGTCAGTTTCTTCGTTAGATACTTAAGATCTGTTTATGGTTGGTCATAAAACCATTTCTTCTAGGATCTTTAAAACATCAAATTTAAGCCAGCAGCCCTCTTCCTCATTTTAAAATATAGGTTAATTTTTCTTTAGCCACCCCCCTCCCCCCCACCGTGGCTTCATATTAATTTTAAACATTCCTGCAATAATATTTATCAATTTAAGTAATTTAGAGTTCAATGTCATCATGTCCAGCTGATACGAATTCAGGCTTTAAAGCATTCACTTGATCTTATTTTTATCCACACAATGTACAATTGTGTGTGACAGTCTTGTAAAGAGACTATAATAATCGTCATCATTCAAATTTTAGTACGTATGCTGTGAGAGAATGTATATACCTTCTCACTACAGTTAATGACAGAAAAAGATTTTAGGTCCATAAAAAACCCAGCCCAGTGCCCTTGACTAGGACCATATTATAAATCAGTATGGGATCAGAAAAAATTATGCAAAGATGGGATTATAAAAAAAGTCAAAGCAACATGGTGATAATACTGAATGAAGTCTAAGACTGAGATTTCTGAAGAAATTATTAGCTATTAAAATAAGTTAGTGAGAGAAATATACAAACTTTTCTTTAAAAGGTCCATCAGAAAATAGATTTTTACTATTGGGACTGATTTATGTTTTCTATATAGGAGGATAGATTTGATTGAATCTTTGGTCCCTTCTAGACATGGACTAGTTTCTCCGTAATTTTAAGAAAGGGAACAAAAAGTATTTTTCATATTTAGATCTTGTCATAGGAACCAACGTTAAATAAAGTTCTTTCTGATACTGCCTACCATGGATTTTTAACTATATTTAATCATTACCTGGCATAAAAAAACAAAAACAAAAACAAAACCTGCTGCCATCAAGTCAATTCCGACTCTTAACGACCCTACAGGGCACAGCAGAACCGCCCCATAGACTTTCCAAGGAGTAGCTAGTGGATTCAAACTGCTGACCTTTTGGTTAGCAGCCAAATACTTACCTACTGTGCCACCAGGCTCCATGTATGGTATGGTAGGGGTAAAAAAGTCATCATTTGGAGATAAAGCCTTCTGTTTAAAAACCAATTCTACATTTTCCCCTATTTTTAAAACAGGATATGTCCATTTCTCTTTAGCAGATATACCTATCCACTCTGTGATGCAATGAAAATTTTCCTAAAATCATGAATGCTCATGATTCAGGAATATATTTATTAAAATCAACTAAGTGGCAGGCACTAATACTAGGTGCTTTCACATATTTTGTTTACTTCCTACACACTATAAAAGGTTTAAAGTAATTAATCCCTTAAAAAAATGTTTCCTAAGTACCCTCTAGGTCAAGACATCATGCTAGGAGTTAGAAATACAGGTAAGAATATTACTGATCTCTGTTGTTTTAAAGCTTACAGTCTATTAGAAGAGACAAATGTGAAAAAACAATTGTGATACAGCACAAAAAGAAAAGCAAGAGAAGAAGCAATCCTTTTGAGCTGGGTTTTGAAAGATTAGCAGCAGTCTTGCCATAGTGGGGGTGAGAGCCATAGTGGGATTCAACAATACAAAGGAGGAAATAGAGACCTAAAATAGCAGGACATACTAAAGGAACTCTTAAGTAATGCAGAAAATGGATTAGAGGGATATAATGGCAGAGTTCACCTTACGGGTAACGAGCAGTCACTAAGGGTTTTTAAGCAGGGCAGTTTAAGAATCAAATTTGCATTTTTAGAAATAATTCTGGCAGCAGTATAGGATGGACTGAGGGATGAACTGGAAGCAGAAACATTATTAGGGGCCCAAATGATGAGATCCTAAACTCCAGAGACAGACAGTGAGGAGGGAAAGGACATGAGAGGAAACAAGATGAAAAACTTGAATCAGTAATTCCAATTGCCAAACAAAGTATATGGTACATAGTAGGAAATCAATACAAGTTTTTCAAATGAGGCAATAGTGGACATGAGGATGAGGGAAAGAAAGGGATCAAACGTAACCCTCAGGTTTCTGACTAGCTGCATGACAGCACAATTGAGCTAGGAAACAGAAGAAGCAGTTTGAGAGAAGAGATAGTGAGTTCTCTTCTGGACAGGTTAATTATGAGGGGTATGTGAAGTTAGAATGCTTAGGAACTCAGAATAAAAATATGAGCTAAACATACATATTTGGAAATACAGATAAAGACACAGACACAGGCAGTTAGTGAACTCAGTGATTGTGAATGGATTGCTCCAAAACAGGAAGTGGTATGAAAAGATGACCAAGGACAGAATCCTGGGGAAAGCAACATTTAAGGGACCACATCAAAGAAACAGCTTATGAGACAACAGAAAAAGAAAACCAAAATAAAATGGAGCCACAGGTGCTGGAGTAATCATCTCCATTACAGAGTGGTTTTCTGTACCAAAAGGTGCAAGGAGGTCAAGTAAGATATGAACTGATGAGACCACTGGGTTTGAAAACTAAGGGGCTGCTGATGCCTCGCCAAGAGCAACGTCAGCGAAATACTGCATGTAGAAACTAGATGGCAAAAGGTTAAGGAATGAATTGGATGTGAGGAAGTGACAAGAGTGGGCAGATCAGGAAAGGAGAGAGACACCTAGAAAGCCTAGAACCTGCGTTCAAATGCCATCATTTACTTCTTACATGCCAATAATGAAACCTCTACGCCCTTATATCCAGTTTTGGTCTTTATATTCCTCTTGCTCAAGGCCTGAAGAAAGCCAATTATTAGGCTAGACTTGACATACTTCATTAATAACGCAAGTTAAATTAGTTTTTGAGAGACTATAAAAGTAGCTTCTAGAATGAAAGCTCTTGACTTTGGAATGAAATGTAAAATATGCATCCTAACGGATAATCTGCATAAATTCTATTTAAATAACTTCAAATGAATGATTGCTGGTAACCTGAAGAAATGTGAAAGTGTGCAATAAAAATGTATACTTACAACTAAATCATCTGTTACTTTAATACACAGACTTCCATCAGTATGCCTATATTTGAGAACCACACGTGCCTGAAATAAAAATACACATTTAGAAACAGTGAAGACAGATGACATTTCTCACAAGTAATTTAGTCTTCGGGCAGGCTAAAAAGGATCCCTTTAGAATTAATAACCAAAACATCTAAAGGCACCTTTACTATAAACTTATCATTACTGTAATGAAGTAGAAGTCAGCATTTTAGTTCATCCCTATTGCTACAATTTCTTTTTTAAGTCTTAAATGGCTAATTAAAAAGTCCAAGTCTTTTCCTGAGGAAAGCATTGCAGGCATAGATCAGACTTTCCCTAGGACCAAGCCCTGACGAGGTGGATTTAGATGAAAGTATCCAGCAAAATCATGTGTTTTATCATGCAAAAACCTGCTGCCAGTGAATCGATTCCAACTCACAGTGACCTTATAGGGGCACAACATAACGCGTTATTATATAAAAACAGAACTCTGTATCGAAAAGAAATTTCCATCAACAACTTTTCCAAAAACTAGAATAACACCTATATCGAATGTCATGCTACACAATACTTTTTTGTTGTTTAGTATTCTACATTTAGGTAGCCGAGACATCATTTAGATACCAGCATAATCCTATAAACCCTTTGCCATGAAGTCAATTTTGACTCACCATCACCCTACAGTAGAACTGCAGAACTGCCCTATAGGGTTTCCAAGGCTATACTCTTTACGGAAGCAGACTGCCACATCTTTCTCCTAAGAAGCTCCTGGTGGGTTTAAGCTGCTGGCTGACCTTTTGGTTAGCAGCTGAGCGCTTAACCACTGTGCCATCAGGACTCATGACCTAAGCCATGGTATTTTCAGTCACCTCACATGCATGCAAAAACTGGCCAATGAATAAAGAAAAAAAAAAAAAATTTGATGCCTTTGAATTACGGTGTTAGCAAAGACTTATATCATGGACTGCTAGAAGAAGGAACAAATCTGTCCTGGAAGAAGTACAGGCAGAATGTTCCTTAGAAGTGAAGATGGCAAGACTTCGTCTCATGTACTTTCGGCATGCTATCAGGAGGAACCAGTCACTCAAGATGGTTGTCATGCTTGGTAAAGTAGGTCAGCAAAAAAGAGGAAGATCCTCAACGAGATAGACTGACACAGTGGCTGCAACAATAGGCTCAAACAGCAACGGCTGTGAGGATGGTGCAGGACTGGACAGTGCTTGTTGTGTTGTACATCGGGCCACGATCAGTCGGAACTGACTCAACTGCACCTAACAACAACATAATCCTATAAAAGAAGAAATACCCCAATAAAGTTCGTTCCCAACTTCCATGGAATTTTTTTTTCTTTTAATGATGGATTCAAGCATAGTATATTGCAGCAAAGTGAGTTTTCTGCTAACCAATATAAGTAACTCTTACTTAGCTCTTTTACAAATTGCTAATCTACAAAGCCAAGCGAAAGCAGGAACATAATTTAAAAATGGTTACAATGTAGTACCAGGAGCCTTTAGGCAATTCTGGAAACCAAATAAAAAGGGCTAACACAGTTATAACTCATGGTTTTTTCCCATTATGCTCCTTGTTCTCCTGGAATTGCAGAAAAATGTCACACCACCCTATGAGGCTAGTGTTGGTCAGGAAGGAAAGGGAACTCATCAAGCATTCAAAGAGATATAAACAATAACAGCTAATTATCCCCAGGAACAGAGAGAAACTGAAACTTAAAAGGTGCTAAGCATGACAACTATGTAAAGTTTTAACTCTCAGAAGAAGACTCATTGGCTTCAAGAGAAGTGAGAGCAGTTAGAAGGTCTAAGAGTCTACAAGGGGTCATTTTGTAACTTAGGTCGCACTTGTTACTGTGCCAAGTGCCATGGAAAAGGAAAAAGAAATCAAGGGTCTTGCCCTCTTGGCTGGTAGGCTGGTTAGGCGCCACTGAGTGGCTTCCAACTCATAGCAATCCTATGGACAACAGGATGAAATATTGCCTGGTCCTGTGCCACCCTCACAATCGTTGCTATTTGAGCCCATTGTTGCAGCCACTGTGTCAATCCATCTCACTGAGGGTCTTCCTCTTTTTCGCTGATCCTCTACTTTACCAAGCATGCTGTCCTTCACCATGGAATGATCCCTCCTGATAATGTGTCCAAAGTAAGTAAGATTAAGTCTCACCATCCTCACTTCTAAGGAGCACGCTTGCTATACTTCTTCCAAGACAGATTTGATCATTCTCCTGGCAGTCCATGGTATATTTAATATTCTTAGCCAAGACCATAATTCAAAGGCATCAATTCTTCTTCGGTCTTCCTTATTTGTTGTCCAGCTTTCGCATGCATGTGAGGCAACTGAAAATATTACGGCCTGGGTCAGGTGCACCTTAGTCCTTTGAATTCAACCAATCAAAACAACCAAAACACAAGACAGAATGAGAGTAAGTCCTATAAAGACGTATACAGATAAAATGCTGAAAGAGAAAACAAGTGTCTCCTGTATGTAAAAAGGCTTCACAGAGGTCACCTTTGAAAATGCATTTTTTTTCCTCTTTAAGGAAGGAGACTGAAGGAGAAAAGCTGACAAGGCCTTTGGTAAAGTAGGTCAGCAAAAAAGAGGAAGACCCTCAACGAGATAGACTGACACAGTGGCTACAACAATAGGCTCAAACAGCAAGGACTGTGAGGATGGTGCAGGACAAAGATAAGATGAATTCTATAGTTTCATAAGGATAGAAGTGAGGTCCCATGAAAATGGTGGGAGACAAGGCCAGAAAAATGAGATTCCAACTGGACTGAGACTTTATCCAGTAATCAGTGAAGAACCTGTTTCTGAGTGGGAGACTGAGCAAATTCAATTTCTGTTTTTCAGACAGTTCTGGTGGAAGCATGAAGGAGGGATCAAAAAGACAGGCCAATTAAGAAGTTACTATAATGGTCCTACAGTAATACCATCTTCAGTTAGAGCAATGCAAATGAGAATAGGAAAAGGTGACAGGTGGGGGATGAGAGGGACAGAGAATTTTGGAAAACAGATTTCAAAGAGTTCTGACAGAAAGTCGTTTCTTCTTTAGCTCTGCTGGCGGCATGTACTGGTAAAAACAGCATGGTCTTGAGATTTAGAGACCTGGGTTCAAATTTTAGCTTAATCTCTCAGAGACTAGGCAAATTATTTAATGGATCTAAAACAGTTTATTCATCTGCAAAAGGGGCTAACTTCTACATCAACAAATTACTGTACTGTTAATATAAAGACAATATACGTAAAATGCGTGTCCCACAGACAGCACTCCGTAAATCTGTCAGTCAGCTCTCCATGCGCACAGTCATCCTCTCTCTGCACCAAAAGCTCAGAGTGAAATCCCAGTGGAGGCTACCATGAGGGCGCAGAAGTTTTTAAGCCACTGGAATTTTCTGAGTGGGTAAAGGGATAAAAGGCTCTACCTCTCCTGCATATTCTAGACATGTTTGCTTTGTTCACGGCAATGCTCTACAATTACCATTTTCATTTCCCCGACCACTACCAACATACCCTAAAATATAATTATTCCTGATGTAAATTTATATATTCTTCATTGTCTTTTCAAATATGTTTGGTTTACCGTGTGGACGTTTGAAGACAGGAATCCTGTATGGCCCTCACGGTACAATGCTTGGGTGAAGGAAACAAATAGACATAGGAACAAGGGAAGTCAACCAAATGGAGGAGCCAGAAATCACCGGCCAGAATCATGAACAAAGTACTCAATTTCAAAAATATCTAATTCACTTCATCATTTATTACTATATCATTTTATCGCAAAGAATGGACCTGAGAATGTTACAGCTTGTTCCTTTCCAGCGCTTACAATCTAATATTATTTTTATTTACTACATCAGCATATCTTGCTGCGGTTAAAAGTAATGCTCACTATAAACACTATGTAGCAGTGGAGTTACAGGTTAGCAGCCACTGATGTATACATTTAAACATACTTCATTTTCTTTAATGATCACTAAAAATCTCACATAGTACATCATATCCTGAGTCCTCATTTTCTAAGATTTATTAACTGCTTTTAATGTTTTTCTTTTCTGAGCGGTACATCCACTACACAGTGTAACTATAATACCCTCCAATAAAACCAGCTCCTTGAGGGCTGGGGATGAATCTTACCTTTGTTCTCTCACAGAACCTAATAAGAGTGAATAAATGCAGCATAAAGGACAAGACTGAGTTGACTAGACCGAGCTATCATAGTCAGAGAATAGGAGGATATCACATATAACCAGGACTAAGATTTCTAGTATAAAGTCTCTCTAAAAATGCTGACAGTAAAAAAAAAAAAAGCAGTAATTTTAATTAACAAGGAGTTGCCTCAAATATTTTTATATAGGACAAGGAGATAAGTAAAAACTCACGAGAAGAAAAATCAAGAGGCCTGAATGCTAAACTCCCATCAACTGGACTTCTTTGCTTAACACTGAGCTCACCTCTAGCATCGACTTAATTTTTGTGGGGCCCGTGACTGGACTTCAGGCATCCATGAGCCCCCTAAAATTGTCTGCAAACATTTACATATGTGCATTTTTCTGGAAAAAAAGCATATATACATTCTTGTATTTTCAAAAGACCACGGAACCTCCAAAAGATTAAAAGCCACAATTCTAAGAGTGGTAAATGCTTCCAAATAGGGGCCTTTCAAAAATATCTGAGCGGTGCAAAAAACATCCTCGTCGTTTTTATGGGAAGAGCCCCAAGACAAGCTTGGAACTGGGGCCGAAGCTGCACGGGGAGGAGCCCTGGCCTTAGAGACACGTAAACCAACCAAAGCCAAAAGGGGAAGTTCAGAGACTGGGGACGGAGGATGGCAGAAAGAAGAGCTGTTCAGGACCCTGAAATGACCCTGATTTTTGTCCATTTCCGGGACTCACCGGGGTATGTCTCCACTCACTCTCAGAACTTCCTAGGGTGCTAGAGATGCTCAGAGAGGGCGAGCGGACGGAGGGAAAACACTGGACCCGGGCTGTCACCACTAGCTCCCCGCCGGCGATTTACCTTCATAGGGTCGGCGAGGTAAAGCTTCTCGGCTGCGCGACTGAACTCCTCCCAGGTCTGGAACTGCGGCATCCTGGCCCGGGGTGGGAAGGGAGAGGGAGGCAAGGCCGGGGGACTGGATGCGGAGAGGCACGACCAGTCAGCCCACCTGCTTACCTATCCTCTGCGTCCACCAGCCCACTCAAGAGTTCCAGTCACCCAAAGAAAGATGGTGGTGCCGCCTTCCATCAACGCCTCACTTCATTGGGCAGCCCCGAGCATTCTCGTCCAATGGACAGGAAGAATGTTGCCAGCGTGGGGGCGGAGCCCGGACGAGCTGCTCCTGGAGCTGGCCCAGAGAAGCCGAGAGCAGGGAGACAGATGGTAGCTACCACAGCGCCACCTTTAGGTCTGGAGGAGCGGCGTCTGTTCCCGGGCCGGACTGCAATGATAAAGCCCAGGTTCCTTCAGCAAAGATTGAACGGCTCTGTATAGGCGCTGGGGATGCAAGAACAGAGACGACAGGGTACAGTCGCCACACCCACAGCCTAGTGAAGGAAGGAGGAGACATAAATACAAGACCGTAACCAAAAACTTTATATGATAGACATTTACGTCGGGTCAGTGGAGCACAAAGGAAGAATAATCACTTATAGGTCAGGCTTTGGTTTAGGGGATGGGGAAAGAGAAAATGCACTCCAGAAGCAGTATTATTTATGCCAGGCTAAGAAACTTGAACTTTGTCCTCCAGGCAGTGGGGCGCCATTGAAGGGTTTCTTGCTTTAATCAAGTTTACTGAGGTATATTTTGTATACAATAAATGCAAACATTTTAAGCATGCAGTTTGATGCATTTTGACAAATGTATATATATATATATATGTATATATATATATACACACATATGGAAACCCTGGTGGCGTAGTGGCTAAGTGCTACGGCTGCTAACCAAAAGGTCGGCAGTTCGAATCTGCCAGGCGCTCCTTGGAAACTCTATGGGGCAGTTCTACTGTGTCCTATAGGGTCCCTACGAGTCAGAATCGACTCCACGGCAGTGGGTTTGGTTTATATATATGTTACCAATGCCACACTCAAGATACAGAACATTTCATCTCCCCCCAAAACTGTTCCCTCATGCTCGTTTATATTCAGTTCCCTCCTTCAGTAGTCAGTCGATCACTGATCTGCTTTCTGCTATTACAATTTCTCCTGTCCGTAGAAGGGCTTTAAGAGGGAGGAACATGACCAGACAAGATAGTCGCACCTCAAGACTGAATTGAGTTGGTGCAAACCCAGAGGCAGGCAGACCTCTTAGGATGCTATCACAGGTAAGGCAGTAACTTAGGAATGGAGAGGAGGCTAGAGATTGGAGATTGACTTGGCAAATGATTAGATAAAGGTATGCAGGAGAGGAGAGAATAGAAGATAACTCCCGGGTCAGTAGAAGTGGTGGTGAAATTGACTCATACAGGAAAGAAGGAAGAGGAACGAGTTTGGAAGGGCTGGGGAAGATGAGTTTAATTCTGGATTTGATGAGCATCAAGTATTTTGGGGACATCCTGGTGGAGATGTCCAGTTGCTAGGTGGGTAACCCAGTCCAAAACCCCAGGAGAGGTATGAAATCATATGGTCAGCAGAAAGTCATAGTTGAACAGAATGTCATAGTTGAGTGGACGTAGCATAAGAAGTGAAGACCAAAGACAAAACCCTTGAAAACACCCACGTGTACTAAGAATTAGGAAGAGGGAGTAGAGACTACCAAGGAGGCAGAGGAGATATTATCAGAGAAATAAAAGGAGACTAGGAGTGTCTGACTTATAGCTCTCACACAGGGTCACTGTGAGTCAGAACCAACTCAACAGCAATGGGTTTGATTTAGGAATGTCTGGGAAGTGAGGGGAGAAGAGGTCTTAGGAGCAAACAGTCTGAGTTGTCGGATGGCAGATAGGGCACAAGTACGATGAGACGTGAACTGATCCATTGTAGTCTCAGGGAGGTCATTGTGGACCTCTGCCAGAGGAGCCCCAGTCAGGGTGAGGAGGGGTGGAGGTGGAAAAGTGAAGGCAATACTCTTCTTCATAGGAGCACAACCATGAACCGAAGAGAGTTAAGAAGATAACCAGAAGGGACACCAGGTTAAGGAAGGGTGTTATTTTTGAGATAGAAAAGATTTTGTGAGTGCTTATACCTTTTAGGGAAGGAATCACTGGAAAAGGAGAGATAAAATATACAGGAGAATAAGGAAAATAAGATCTTAGAGGAAACATAAAGGGGAGGACCAAAGGCACAAATGAGTGAAAAAGAGAAGGCTCACCACTGCCTTTACAGTGGTGGGGAAGGAGGTAAAGGTGGGTGAGGAGATAGGTGAGTTGCAGACATGAGGACAAGAAGGTAAGCATTCTTTGTCACCTAAGAGATAAGACCATCTTCTACGATAGGAGGGCAAGTGTAGGGTTAGAGCCTAGGGAGGGTTTGGAAAAGTCATTGTGAGAAATGAGGAAGGAAGGAGACTAGGAACTCAAAAACTGTGTGTCAAGCAGAGCTGAAGGCCCAGCCAAAGTTGGAGATTGTACCCTGGAAATAGCCCCAATCCGTACATCTTTGGAGTCTGTCTCCAGCACTGCCCATAAGCCTAGGTGTTGGAACGGAAAAGGCAGATATTAGCGGTCTGTAGGGTACATGAGGTAGGAGGACAAGGGGTCAGAATGTTGGAAGTCCTGGCAAGAGCGTGGTTGAAGTGGTAAATCATAGTATCCAGGCTAGATAGGTGGGTAATTGATGGGGTCAAAAGAGAGAGGCTAAAAGGATCAGGTCTCAAAGAAATTTGAAGTCAGGATAATAGGAAAGAGGAATTGAAATTGTAGTCTAGGGTTTAACATTTTAGAGGAGCAATAGCTGTTGGTGAGGCTGAGTTGTTATTTGGTTGTGCACACAAATATTAAAGTCACCTATGAGTAAGAAGAAGGAGCCCTGATGGCGCAGCCACTCTGTTCCAGTAGAAATTTCAGCCTAGGAAATCCACTGGGCAGTTCTACTCTGTCCTATAGGGTCGCTGTGAGTGGCACACATCAATTCTTTTTCATGTGTTTGAACTGTGGTGTTGGTGAACAATGTTGACTACATCATGGACTGCCAAAAGAACAAACAAATCAGTCTTAGATGAAATACAACCAGAATGTTCCTGTTAGGATGGCAAGACTTGGACTCTCTTTGAACACGTCATCAAGAAAGACCAATCACTAGAAAAGGACAACATATTTGGTAAAGTAGAGGCTCAAAGAAAACAAGGGAAACCCTCAGTGAGATGCATTGACACAACAGCTGCAACAATGGCCTGAAACATACCAACGATCATGAAGATGGCGCAGGACTGGGCAGCGTTTCATTCTGTTATACACACAGTGGCCATGAGTCAGAGCCAAACTGATAGCAACTGACAACAATGAGGAAAAAGGGTATAGAATAAAGAAGACTGTGAGCCAGTGACCCAAATCCTCATTTAAGGAGACAGCAGGAGGTGGAGGTGAGGTGAAGGGAGCAGCGACAGAGAGAACAGTCAGGCAGAGCAACCCTGAGGGAGGAGCAGCTTTTGCCTGAAACTGAGAACGATGGAAGCTGAGAGAATGCCAACTTTGCCTTCTTCACAAGAAGGGACATAAGAGATCAATTTCAATTCAAATCAGCAAAAAATGTATCAAGTGCCCACCCTGGGCAAGAGCCAGGAGCTGTGCTGGGCAGTGGAGATCCAGCAGTGACCCAGACAGACCTACCTCCTGTCTCCTAGAGCTCACAGCCTAGCAGGGAGGATGACAGTACAGAAGTGATTCACTGTGAGGGTCCCCAGCACTGCGAGCTCCAGCATCCCCAGGCTGAGCCCAGTCCCAGCCCCTAAGCCAAACCCACTGCTGTTGAGTTGATTCCAGCTCATGGTCACACTATGTGTTACAGATTGGAACTGAGCTCCACAGGGTTTTCTTGGCTGTAATCTTTACGGAAGCAGGTCACCAGGCCTTTCTTCTATCGTATCACTGGGTGGGTTTTAGCACCAACCTTTCGGTTAGCAGCCCAGCAAAAACCATTTGCACCAGCCAGGGGCCTTCCAGACCCTAAAGTGGGAGAGAAGTCAAGGAGGAAGTTAGGGAAATTGTCATTTGTCATTCCAATGTCCCCAGCTGCACTAGCATGCATTTTTTTAAATTTATTGTGCTTTAAGTGAAAGCTTACAAATCAAGTCAGCTCTCATACAAAAACTTATACACACCTTGCTATGTACTCCTAGCTGCTCTCCTCCTAATGAGACAGCACACACCTCCTCTCCACCTTGTATTCCCCATGTCCATTCAGTCAGCTCCTGACCCCCTCTGCCTTCTCACCTCCACTCCAGACAGGAGCTCCCCACAGAGTCTCATGTGTCTACTTGAGCCAAGAAGCTCACTCCTCACCAGTATCATTTTCTGTCTTATAGTCCAGTCCAATCCCTGCCTGAAGAGTTGGCTTTGGGAATGGTTCCAATCTTGGGCTAACAGAGGGTCCGGGAACCATGACCTCCGGGGTCCTTCTAGTCTCAGTCAGACCATTAAGTCTGGTCTTTTTCTGAGAATTTGAGATCTACATCCCACTGTTCTCCTGCTCCATCAGGGATTCTCTGTTGTGTCCCCTGTCAGGGCAGTCATCCGATGCATTCTTTGTTATTATTAAAATATTTGTGTTTTCAGTGAAAGTTTACACACAAGTTAGTTTCCCTTTTAACAGTTTGTTCATTGACATTGGTTACATTTTTCACAGTGCGTCAGCTTTCTCATTATTTCTGTTCCGGGTGTTTCATTTCCAGCCATCTAGTTTCCCTGCCCCCTTGCCTTCTCTCCTTTGCTTTTGAGTAAATGTTGACCACATACAGGTGAGTTTTTAAAGGAGCACAGTACTCACGGGTGATTCAGATGCATTCTTTATGCTAGGTTATACCTTTCCATCTGTGGAAAAATGGCTTCTGCAAACCTATCAGAGAGTGTCCTTTATAAACTGCTCACACGCACAATGCCGGAAAAAGAAAAATCCCATTCCTGGTCAAGAAGAGCAAGACGTCTTGGTGGGTGGTTATCCTTTCTGCTTCATTTTCACATACACATCTCCTTCAAGCCATAAAACAACCCTGTGAGGGGGTCCATCCTCCCTGGTCACAATTCCAAACACCTGAAAAATGTTTTGGTAATTCCTTTGATGGAAAACTTGACCTGACCTCCAGTGAGGTTGTTATAGTCTTTATTCCACTTAGTATGTCCGATTACAGGGGGAGCCCGGGATTCTGCTGGTTGCGTTAGGTAATATGTTGCATGTGTATCAGATCACCTTCCTAGAATCCAACGTACTGTGAATTCCAAAACACATGTGTCCCCAAGGATTCCAGATCGGGAAATCTGGACCCATACTGCTCCAGCTTACAGGTGATGAAGAAACCAGGCCTGAGAAATAAATTATACCAAACAGATTGCCACCAGATTGTGCTCTTGATTGCCCAGCAAATGAAAGCCAGCCAATGTGAATCACAATAGGAAGTGGAATGATTAATTTTGATTTGGGGGAAAGTAGCTGGTAGCAGTATGGAAGCCAGAGTGGTGGAGCAAAGTCTGAATGCAGGGCCCAAACCAAAAGCCTCTGCCCCTGCCCCTCCCACGACTGTCTTCCTGTCCTCGCCTTCCATCCACAACCAGTCGCTCCACAATCTGCCTTGCACTGAATTTCCCACCCCCCAACTAGCTGCTTTCTCAAGGTCGCCAGCTGCTCTCACCACTGACCTTCATAATGCCCAATCCAGTCCATAACTCTCAATCCTTCAAATATATGTATATATATAAAACAAAACATTTGCCAGCTCAACAGTTTTTACAGTGATTGATTAGATTCATCACGTCGTGCAATCATCACCACCATCCTTTTCCAGGTTATTCCACCACCGTTAACAGAAACTCAGCGCCCCCCAGGCCACGACTCTCCCTTTTCCCCTTCCCTCCCGCCCGTTGTAACCACTAGTCAGCTTTGGCCTCTATTCACTTGCCTATTTCACATAGTGGGATCATACGATATTTGTCCTTTGGTGACTTTTTCAGCGTCATGTTTTCAAAGTCCATCCGTGTCATAGCAAATGGTGTATCAAGACTTTATTTCTCTTTACGGCTGAGTAGGAGTCCCTGGGTGGCACAAGCAGTTAAGTGCTGGGCTACTAGCCAAAAGGTTAGTGGTTCAAACCTTTCCAGAGGTGCCTCAGAAGACAGGCCTGGCGATCTGCTTCCGAAAAGTCACAGCCTTGAAAACCCTGTGGAGCAGCTCTACTCTGCACATATGGGGTCGCCATGAGTTGGAAACGAATCCATGGCAACTAACAACAGAAACATGGCTGGATAATATCCTTTCTTGACTAAATGTTTCAGCTGCGTTTGAGACTTCTGGCCAGCTTCTCATCCTACAAGTTCCCTGATCCTTTGCTGTTTCCACCCCATTCTTTTTGTTCCTCCTTCTACCTCCCTGACTTTTCCTTTCCTGGCCCTGTCATGACCTTCTCTGCCCCCACTGGTTCTTTGGCATTGGGTTTCTTCCTTCGCTCTCGCTCAGTGATATCTTTTTGGATTTCTATTTAGTCCAGACTTCTCCCCTGGGCTTCAGATTCATATATCCAAATGCCTGCCAGGTCCTGGACTCATCCTAGAGTTGGATTTTGGAAGATGAGAAGAATTCCTCAGAAATCTAAGCAATTTCTAAGCAATAAGTGTGATGCCTCCTTTTAAAATTATTTTATTATTGCCATTGGCAAACGTTTAGCCAGTTATATACCGTCTTTGATTGCCAGGAATTCAATAACTATTTATTGAAGACTTTTTAGGTGTCAGTCATTGTGCCAGGCAGAGCAGCTTACAAGCTAATGAGGTCGGGGCAGAGATAATAAGGTGAGTCCACAAATGCCTGTAATTGAAGACAGAAATGTGTAACAGCAAGGGGGATGGGCAGTCGAACCCACAGAATCCAGCAGTATGTGCCTGCTTTTTCTTGCCCCTTACCTCCAGTTTCTCATCTTTCCCCAAAGGGCTGCAGAGCCAGGCCAGAAAAGGAGGCTTTTGTGGTGGTGGTGGTGTTTCAGATAGAGAGAACTCACCCCTTGTTTTTGAACTCTTTTCTTCTGCTGGAAGCTTTCTGTGTGTCTTTTTCTCACTTGTCTTCTGAAAAATGTCAGGGTCTTTCCAGACCAGGAACAGATACAGATTCTTAATGGGTTCTTACGTTAATCATCATCATCATCAGAGTACAAAGGACCATATGCCAGGAATGTATATCATTATGTTTATTTTCTTGCATCAAATATTTATTGAACCTGTTGTACACCAGGAGTCAAAGAAGACGCTATTCCTTTTTGTACCTTCCCAGGTTTCAGGGATTCAATGCAAGGCAGTCAGGGTAAAACAAACTTGGTAAAAGAAGCCAAACAAGAAACCGGTTTGCCCGGTAGTTGTGTCCTGAATAGGAAGGGAAGGAAATCTGAGGCCACCCTGACACCCTCAGGAGCAGCTTTGGTCAGTGTCCAGCAGAGGGCAGTAGTGTGCAGACAGTCACTTGTGACAGATGTCTCCAGGGTAGGGCTCCAAAGGAAGCCTGGAGCGTTTCCTGAAGAAAAAGATCCCCTATTTAATGTAATACCCCTGGCTTACCGGGAAATGTGTTGGTGCACTTGTTTACCTTTTGTTCAACCTCAACGCTTCCCTTCTTGTGAGAGCCTTGGATCTTCTTTGATTGCCAGGAATTTCCAGTCCATTTTAATTCATTCATTTCTAATTGAGCACCTATTCCTGCCAGTCACCCCACTGGGTGTGCAACAGAGCATACAAAGATGCACAAAAGCTTACAAGGTATGAGATCAGAGGAGGGTGCAGGGGCTCGAAAGTTTACAAATAATACACACTGAGGCAGAAATAAGCATGTATGGAGTACTGAGGTCCGTGGGTGATGCATATGGTTTGTCCCCAACCACTAACCTAAAGGTTGGTGGCTTGAACCCACCCAGCAGCACCACAGAAGAAAAGCCTTTCAGTCTGCTTCTGTAAAGATTACAGGCAAGAAAACCCAACGGAGCAGTTTTACTCTGTAACACATGGGGTCGCCACCAGTCGAAACGGACTGGCTAGCACAGGTGTTTTGTTTTACCGGGTAAGGGTACAGTCCACTGGAGTTTCACAGAGGTATAGCACATTTCCTGCCCTTCTGGGTGTTTTTGAGGAGTCCAGAGGTGAATCAACGACAAGATAGGACAGTACACCAAAACCCAAACCCACGGCCTTCGAGTCTATTCTGACTCATAGCGACCCTATAGGACAGAGTAGAACTGCCCCATAGGGTTTCCAAGGAGCAACTGGCGGATTCCAACTGCTGACCTTTTGGTTAGCAGCCATAGTTCTTAACCACTAAGCCGCAGGACAGTATAAGGTGTTACTATATGAAGAGTCCAAAAAAGTGGTTTAGAACACTGAAGTTCTCCTTCTGTGTCTATGGGAGTGGCCCAGAGGACCCATGTTCAGCACTTCCCGGGCCCGTGATAGAAAACCCCTAGCGCACCTTAGGATTGCCTGGAGACTGGTGGGTGGAGTGGGAGGGGCGGGGAGGGAAAAAGCAGAGGTGGGGGGCAACCTAGGAAACAAAGCCCTTTCAGGAGAGCCAGCCGAAGGAGACCAGAGAGCATAGGCTGTATTCACACCCTCCTGCCACCACAGCCACAAGGGTCATCTTGGAGTTCCTGGAGGCTGTCTGTTGCTGCCCCCCCCACCCCTCCCCCCGGCAAGAATGCTGACATTTCCACACTTTGGGCACGTAACCATCCCTTTAAGTAAAACAAATTTCGAGCAGAATGAGCACACCTCAGAAAAAAAAAAAAAAAAAAGAGGGATGGGGGTGGAAACGCGTTTTTTCCAAGGGTATTGAGAGAGAGCAGGCTCCGACAGGGCCTTGGGGGTGGAAAGGCCACCCTCAACGCGGCCTTCTCTGCGGGAGGCTGGGTCAGACCAGGTCAGACCCAGCCCAGTCCACCACCCAGGACCCTTGCTGTTCTTGAGACCACAGAGGCGGGGGCACCAGAACTCCTGAGGCTCCTGGCTCGTCAGTTTCATCTGAAACTGATTAAAATGAAATGCAAACCCAAGGAGCCCGGGAAGAAAAGGTCAGAATTTTACCCCGCCTGCTCGGCTCCCTTCTCCTCGGCGCACTGCTCCTGGCCCGCGTCCCACCCCTGCTCAGATATCCCCTCAGCCCGCAGCCCCGCACTGCCCAGAAGCCCCGGAGAATGGCCCCATTGTAGAGGAGACAAGCCAAAATAGCAGCATCCCCTGTTCTCTGCCTTGGGGAGATTCACTTAAAACCCCTAAATCCCAGATGTGAACCACAATGGAACTTGTTGTTGCCAATTAGCCATCCTGGAACAGAGGAGGGAGCAGGGAGGCAGGGAGTCAGAACAGCCGGGATGGCGGGCTGGGCTGCGGGGAGCGAGAACAATCACGCGGTCACTCTACTAACCCGATTAACCAACAGGGGCGGGAATTCTGTTCAACGCCCGAGAAGCGCGGTGGGGAACACGGACCCGGGGATGGCGAACTGGTCGGGGGTGATGGGGCAGGTGAAGGTGGGGTGGGAAGAGATTCTGCTGGGACCCAAGGGCGAGGAATAAAACTTCCATTTTTCTTTTTCCTAAGCTGGTAAATGTTGTTTTTATCATTTTTTTTAAATGTTCTGAATTTATACCATCCCCTGGAGCATCTGCATGAACGATGTTTGGCTTAATTAATAAATCAGATGACATCTCCGCTCAGCAGAGGGCTCTGCGGTGGAAACACTCCGGGTGGCCTGGGAAATGGGGACTGTGGAATCCTGATTTATCACAGCAGTCATGTCGTCAGGCACTCAGTCCAACAAATCAATTATCAATCACTTTCTGAGCAACTCTGTGGTGCAAAGGTCCACTTGGGTTCTGGGCTTAGGGTGCCGGGAGGCAATGTCTGCATGCAGGACTAGCGACCACAATCGGGCTTGACCATGGGGTCATAAAGCTCTGCTGAGCAGAGAAGAGGCAGACTAATGGGGGGGGGGGTTATGGGGGAAACATTCTATGGGGCAGTTCTACTCCGCCCTATAGGGTGTCTGTGAGTCGGAATCAACTGAACCGCAACAGGTCTGTGGGGAAAAGCTGCATGGAGGAGCTGGATTTTGAAGAAAAGCTGAGATTACAAGAGATCTAAAGGCCAAATGTTCAGACAGAGAGCAGGTATGAGCTTTAGGAAGCAGGGCGCAGCCTTTCCCCAGGACCGGTAGGAGGTTGGAGTACTGGGAACACGGCGCCCCTAGAGGGTGTGAGGAGTCCCTGTGTGGTGCAAACAGTTAACATGCTCAGCTGCTAACTGAAGGGTTCCAGAGGCACCTTGGAAGAAAGGCCTGGCATTCTGCCTTAGAAAAATCAGCCTTTGAAAACCCTTTGGAGCACAGTTCTACTCTGAGACACATAGGGTCGTCAGGGGTTAGGGTCGTCTCTACAACAACTGTTTTTTTTTAGTGGCAGCGATGCCTAGAATGGCAGGTTGGGAAAGGAGGCATTGGAGTGGGCAGTTAGGATGGGAACATGGTAAGGGAAGGTCATCCCACCCCCATCTCCTAGCTTTATTTGTTTAGGGGCCACAGGGTTTGGGACTGTCCTGGGAGCTTATTGTGGCCACATGAGGCTGCAGGAGCCAGGCCACTGAGAGCCACAGCCTTCACTGCAGTAGGTAAAGGGAGAAAGGGAACCAGCCAGAGCTCAGAGTGAGGGGATTGTGGGAGGGCAGATGGGGAGGATAAGCCCACACCCGGGGGAAATAAGAACAGATAAGGGGCCTGGCCTGTCTCCTTCCCCACTCAGACCTGGGGCCGTTGTCCCACAGCTCCCCCGCCGGCATTCCGTTATCACTCCCTGCGCATAACCTTCTGCTCTCACCCAGTTTCTCTCCTTTGCTCTTGTTCCTGTCTCACCTTACCCAGCCTTCCAGCCTTCCACAGGAAGAGAGGGGAAGAGTCAAACATGCAAAGCTTTTGTTTTCAGTACAAAGCTAAGGTGTTCTGTGTCTCTGTGTTTGACCAGTTCCAAGCCCTGTGTGTCCACTTGCTCCATCTCCTGCTCAGCTTTGCCATCATTTATCATCTGTCTTCAGGATGCAGGGCCTGAGAGAGTGGGCGCTGACCTTTGGAACTAAATACCTCAGATGGGACCGTGCAGACAGTCTTGCTCAAAAAATATTGGCTGATGACCGGGATGATGACCTATGGAGACACTGCCTCCCACCAAAGTTTTTAGGGAAACATTCTTCTTAATCATGGACCAATGGAATTTCTACATTCCAAGGGATGTTATCTCAGGCATTTGTTGTTTGCTGTTAGCTGCTGGCCATTAGGCCCCTGTCTCATGCTGACCCTGTGCACAATGGGATCAGACCTTTGTGATCCATAGGGTTTTCATTGGCTGATTTTCTGAAGTAGACTGCCAGGCCTTTCTTCTAAGTCTGCCTTAGTCTGGACATTCCGCTGAAACCTGTTCAGCACTATAGTATCTATATTGAGATGTACAGGATTGTCTTATGCGGAGGGATGAAGATTGGGAAATATGTCCACAGTATTGTACCCTCTTCGCTTCTGGACCCCCTTTCTTCTGCGTACAGGTCACTAACACCCTCATGGGCTCAGCCTTCCTTCTCCCATTTCAGTTCAATACCATGCAGGCTTCTGGAAGCCCCACCCTCCGCACAAAGCTGGGATCGTGTTTGTGTGTGAACTGGTGGGTATTCTATACCCCCTCTGCACCCAATCACACAATACTGGCTTGTTCTCAAAGCCCTAGCCCAAACTCACTCCCGTTTATCAGGTTTCATAACTGCTCAGCAAACTGCACCTGGTCCTTCTTCCCCTGGGGCTGCAAGGCTGGAGGCAGAGTAGATGGGCCCTGGTTTCCCTCAAGGCCAGCTCATGCATGTCCAGGCCCCTGATGCCACCAGGGTTTTGGAGGCTGACTCACTATTGTACAAGTTGGCTCAGGCCGCCCTTCAGGAGTGAGCTGCTTCTTCCTCCAGGCAGGAAGAGACTCTAATAGGGCTCAGGCTCACCTAGGGGCAAAGGTAGGAAAATTACTTTGAAAGTGCAAGAAAGCACGGAGCAGGGGGGTGGTGCCCTGAGAGGTTCCTCATGGCCCCCTCCCCCGACACCGAGAGTCCCTGGCCCATGTCCCAGCTTTGCTCAACTGTGGGACACAACACAAGCTCAGCTTGGAGCAAGCCCTGACAGAAATGGTCCTGGAGCTTCCCCTGGCCTTGGAGCTCCTTCTACAAGCACAAACAGGCCTTGAAAAGGTCTTCTCGCTCCTTGGGGATGGTTAGGGCCAGTGGTTGTTGATTATCATTGTGTCATTTCCTGGTACGGTTCCAGGTGGCTGGCGCCACCACCTCTCTGCTGCCCAGATGCTGAGGTCAAGGGGCTCAAGGGAGAGAGTTGCTTTGAAGCTCCCGGGATTGGACCTTTGTGGCCTGGCTTGGTGTTGGGAAGCCTCACAGCTGCTCTGGGCAAGCACAGCCTCCTCCTTGCTGACTTGGGGCTTTTTGGATCAGGGTGTTGGTGAAGCAGAGTTTTGGCAAGAGCCTTGGAAGCTGCTGCCAGGAAGGAAGCTGAAGGGAGATAATTAGACCTGGTAATTGGTTGCTTTTTACTTTTTTTTGTAGGCAGTAGCGACTGTGGCTGAGAAAAGAAGACACCAGAAAGACGTTCTTCAGGACCAAGGGTAACCTGCCCAATTCTAAAGAACATGCTGGTCCCTGGTCAGTCCCGCACTTCCTGTCCTGTCTTACCTGGCACGTCTTCCTGTCTGTGGAATGATTCTCTGAGCCTCCTGCTGCCCCCAAGAAGGCAATGTAGGTTTACGTCACCCATGCTCATGCGTAGTTATACCTAAGCCTGGGACCACACATTTTAAGCCTTTGAATCCAAGACTAGCCTTTAGCTGGAGTTACCCAACTCTAGCTACTCCAAGAAGAGATTCTGTGGGGCCTATTGCAAGGAGAAGTCCCCGGGTGGGGCAAATTGTTAACGTGCTCAGCTGCCAACCGAAAGGTTGACAGTTTGAGTCCTCCCAGAGGCACCTCAGAAGAAGGTCCTGACAATCTACTCCCGAAAAATCAGCCTTTGAAAACACTGAGCGTAGTTCTACTCTGACACACTTGGGGTCACCATGAGTCAGGGGTGACTTGATGGCAACTGGTTTAATGCAAAGGACTTCATTGAAGGCTTTTGTTTCCAGGCAGAGCTGACTCATCATTTCCAGGAGATAGGTTTGCTATCTGGGCATTTTCCAGCCTCATCCACTCGAATTGGCTGTTTCATCAGACCAGATGGCTCCTATTAGATCTCAATTTGCAACTTGCCACCCTTTGTGGCACATGTCCTGGATTTGCACCAACCTGAGCAGCTGATTCACTAGGATGTTCCCGGGAAGTCCTCACCATTTGATTCCACCCCAGGAGAGAAGCTGCAGGTCAGATTTCCCATTTTGGTGGGAATCTATGGATCCTAAACCATGACACAGAGCCGTCACCCCAGGAGACTGAAGACAGACCTCGGAGCACTGGATCCCCTGACCTCTGACATGGGCCCTCAGGAGCTAGTATTGCCTTTGGGAGAGCTGGTCACTCAAAGCCCATCAAAGGCTGGACTAGGTTGGGATTGATAATATGTTTTTGTGCTTGTTTAATATCTTGGATAAAAGCAGAAGAAAGAATTCGTGACCAGTAAGAGCTGGGATTTTTTGTTTTAACAGGATGGCCTTCCTCTGGCTTCACTCCTTACCAGTTGTCTGTGCATTTATTTAGTAAACAGTTATTGAGAACATACTGTGTGCCCGGCAGTGTGCTTAGGGCTAGGAGAATGAGATAAAAACACAGTCCTTGCCTCCAAGGGATTTAGTGAGTAATTTGGGTTATCTGAGATAGCCGAGCACTTTCAGTAAAGTAAGTGAGAGGCTTATACTACAGTGACCAGGAGCCCAGGCTCTAGGTTTATACTCCAGCTCTGCCGTCTACAAGCAGTGTAACTTTGGGCAAATTATGTAAATACCGTGTGCATCAGTTTTCTCATCTGTAGAATGGGGGTGATAATAGTACCTGCTTTAATGTTTTATGAGGGCTAAATTCATCGATAGATATAAAGTGCTTAGGACAATGTCTCGGGATAGTGAGGATAGTTCACATCTGAGACCTTTTTAAAGCCATAGGATCCACAGCACTGATTGGATAAGGGACGTAAAGAAAGGGAGGAGTCGTGTATAGATCCCTTCTGGGATCTGGCCATGGGCAGCCAGGAAAGCTGTATTTGAGCCTAGGGGCCACCACTGGATATTTATTTAATCTTGCACAAGTAACAACTTCAGTTTGTTCTTCTGCAAAGCGGGGATAATAATATTTGCCCCTCCAACGTCATAGGGAGGAAGAGAAGCCAACATTTGTATCTATCTACCGTGTACCAGACACAATTTTATTCTGACAATTGAGAGAAATAATATACTTTAAATTTACAGTTGTAAACTGTAAAGTACAACACCAAAAAAAAAAAAAATTGCCATCAAGTCGATTCTGACTCATAGCGACTCTATAGGACAAAGAAGAACTGACCCATAGGGTTTCCAGGGAGTGGCTGTTGGATTCCAACTCCTGACCTTTTGGTTAGCAGCCAAGCTCTTAACCACTGTGCCACCAGGGCCCCTCAAAGTGTAACACACAGAGTAATTATGACCTTCTCTCTGCCTTCCCCACTGCCCTGGCCAGTGAAACTCTGAGCGGGAAAACTGAGAGATAAGAAGGCATGCACTCTGTCAGACTGTAACTATAGCACCTGCTGCTGTGATACCGGTTTGCCTCTCTGTGACTCTCCCGATTCTCCAGGTTATCTCGTGACTTCATAGGAGGTTGGTTGTTTTCCTTAGAAGGAGCAACTGGGAGCACCAAGAAATACAGTGAAACGGGCTGAGTCTCCCTGGGAGAAGTGCCAGAGGTGGCAGAATCAGACATGCCCAGCACAAACATTCCCTGAGAGCAGACCCAGGTGCCCCCATGCCCTGAAGGGGCTGAGTTGCCAGCTCCTAGGAGCTGGCCTCTGCCTCCGGGCTTCCGCAAGGCAGACCCTACACAAAGTGCAAGCTTGTAAATGAAGGTGGGTAAGGAGAGTTTGGACCCCTGGGGGCACAGTGGTTAAGAGCTCAGGCTGCTAACCAAAAGATCGGCAGTTCAAATCCACCAGCCTCTCCTTGGAGACCCTATGAGGCAGTTCTACTGTGTCTCAGAGGGTCACTATGAGTTGGAATTGACTTGACACCAATGGGTTTGATTTGGTTTTTCATACGGAGGGTCCGTGGAGGCAGAGATGGCTGAGTGGTAGAATTCTCGCCTTCTATGCAAGAGACCCAACGCATAGCTATTAGCTGGAATTGACTCGACAGCAGTGGGTTTATGCAAGAGACCTGTTATGGATTGAATTGTGCCCCCCCAAAATATCTGTCAGCTTGGCTAGGTGATGATTCCCTTGTATGATTGTCTACCATTTTATATTCTGATGTGATTTCGCTATGTGTTGTAAATCCTATCACTATGATGTAATAAAATGGATTAGTGGCAGTTATATTGATGAGATCTACAAAATTAGATAGTGTCTTAAGCCAATCCCTTCTGAGATATAAAAGAGAGAAGTGAGCAGAGAGATGTGGGCAACTTATACCGCCAAGGAAGCCATGCTGGGAGCAGAGCGTGTCCTTTGGACCTGAGGTTCCTGTGCTGAGATGCTCCCAGACCAAAGGAAGACTGATGACAAGGAGCTGACAGGAAGAGAAAGCCTTCTCTGGGAGCTGATGCACTGAATTTGGACTTGTAGCCTACTAGACAGTAAGAGAATAAATTTCTCTTTGTTAAAGCCGTCCACTTGTAGTATTTCTCTTATAGCAGCACTAGCTAACTAAGACAAGACCCCAGTTCAAGTCCCAACCAGCGTACCTCATCCGCAATCACCATCCATCCGTCAGTGGAAGCTCGCAGGTTGCTATGATCCTGACAGGTTTCAACACAGCTTCTAGAACTAAGACAGACTAGGAAGAAAGGCCTGGCAATCTACCTCCGAAAATCAGCCAGCGAAAACCCTGTGGATCACAACATTCCTACCAGCAACCGATCACAGGGATGGCGCAGGTCCCGGCAGTGTTGCATTCGTCGTGTATGAGGTTGCCTTGAGTTGGGCCAACTCCAAGGCAGGTTATGATAAGAAAGGTTCATACCCTTTGACTGAGGGGAGAGGCCCAACTGGCAGGGTCAGCCTTGCTGTTTGCTCACCATCACGGGCTGCCCCCGCATATCCGGGAGACAGTTTTTGGCAAGATTTCAGAGCTGCCACCAAGATTGCAGGCCGGCTGGCCCAGCAACACTGTGGGGGAGGAGGACGTCTGCAGCAGAGCGAGCAAGCAGCATTCGGGTCTGTTTGGGAGACTGGCCAACACTAACGGGATTACCATCCGCTGCCCTGATATCTGCCAGGAAGTTGTGAAATGAAATTTCAAGGACCCCACCACAAAGTCAGAGAGTGTGTGGGATAAATTGGCTGGAAGCAAGAATCCTTGGGGAAATTGGTCCATTTCCTGGTGCTCCATCGGTCTCTTTGCACAACAGAAGCTTGGAGCCCAGCACGGGCAGCTGTGTGCTCTGCAAGCTGGTCTGTCCTCTGCTCTGCCACCAGCTGCAGTGGGTGGGGGTGAGAGGGGTGTCCTCTCACAGGGTCGGGGGGATGGTGCAGTGCCATGAAGGAACACCTGGGCAGGCCATTCCCTGGGTCTCTTCTCAGCCTCCAGCAGGCCTCTGGAGCCCTGGCGGCACAGCGGTGAAGAGCCTGGCTGCTAACCAAAATGTCTGCCGTTCAAACCCACCCTATGGGGCAGTTCCACTCTGTCCTATAGGGTCACTACGAGTCAGGATTGACTCAATGGCAATGGGACCAGGCCTCTGACAAGGCAGAGAAGGAACCTACCCAGAAGACCTTTATCCAGCCCTCTCAATGGATGAGGAAAATAAGCATGAACCATGTACCCAAACTCCTAGTTGGAGGCCCTGCCTGATCACTCAACCTATTTGTGTCTCTTATTCTCTGCTTTTCCTAAAAGGCTCTTTGAGGATCAGTTGAAGTAACACCTGTGATAATTCTTTGTAAGCTGTTGTTAGCCGCTGTAGAGTCAACCCCCAACTCATCCTGACCCCACGCGCAACAGAACGAAACACTGCCCAGTCCTGCATCGTCCCCACGACGGGTTGTTGGAAAGATCGTTCTGATCCACAGGGTTTGCGTTGGCGGATTTTTGGACGTAGATCACCAGGTCTTTCCTCCTAGTCTGTCTTAGTCTGGAAGCTCTGCTGAAACCTACCCTGTTCAGCATCATAGCAACATGCAAGCCTCTACTGACAGAAAGGTGGTGTTCGGCTTGAGGTGCACCGGCCGGGAGTCGAACCCGGGTCTCCCACGTGGAAGGCAAGAATTCTACCACTGAACCACTAGTGCTTTAAACTGGAGGTATATATATATATATTTTTATTGCTCCAGGCACAGGAGCAAAGGCCCAGTAGGTAAGATGAGCTGAGCAGAGCCTTCAGGGCCTGGGCTGTCCAGCTCTGCCAGGCTCGCTCTTCTCTGGAAGACCAAAACAAGGAACTTTTCCTATGGACCATCTCCTGGTTCATCTAATGCAGGCTTCTGGGTTCTACAGAGCTGGCTGGTGTTCTTGTCAGGACAATGTTTACCTATGACCCCCGCTACCACTGGTCTTCTGCACAGCACCCAGCATGAAGCCTCCCCAGCCCAGGGACCCATAGGGGGCCTTTTTTTCAGCAGGATTTGTGTTCATAACATGACGGTGTCTTTACCTTTTATCTAGCAAGAGTGAGTAATCTATTTGGGATATTTAACAAAAACCAGACATTACCTCACTGGTGTCTTATCCAAAGCTGCTCCCGTCTTCCCATTAATTCCAGTGTTTGGGGTCTTTTGCCATGTTAAGCAGTATAGGGTGAAGTCCATAGACTCATTTTCCCTGAGTAAAGTTATTCACAGCACACAAAAATTTCAGAAGCCCTATTCTACTATTTGCATTTAATACAATGCCTTTTCTTTTCCTGGTTAACATCTCTGTTTTCTTCATTCCTAATATATGGCAGAATTAACCCCAACCCATCCCCCAAACTACCCTGACTCTGATCAGCTTTCTCAGGTTATGAACAGTTTGATGTGAGAACTTCTGTCCTCACAGGGACACATTGACGAAGTTGCTGTGAATTGTTGGCAACAGATACACCACCCACCCTGGCTTGCTGCTGTCTGAGGTCAATGCTATTTCAACACTAGTGTCCCAGAGATAGTGACTTACCTGGTCACAGGCTTTGTTAGCAGCTCCAGAGACCCAGACTGAAGCAGGCTTCTCACGGATCCCCCAGGTGTAGAAAGGACTGCCTGTTTGCTGAGAAAGACTTGCTGAGCATGTCAGCAATAGAACCGTCCATGGGTCACCCTCAAATGGGAAGGACAGCCATTGTAATCCAGGCTGGCAGCATCTGTGTTTTGCAATAGAAAAGTAGAGAGACCCAATTAAAACCTTCTGTGTATCCCAAACCACCAAGCATTAGGGGATACAAAGAAACAATTGTTCATTTTGATAGATGTGATCATGGCATGCGGATGACATACGGAAATGTCCCCAGTTCTGGAGATGATTGCTGGAGTCTATAGGGGTGAAAAGGCACCAGGTCTGAGATCTGCTCTAAAATAGTTAGCAAAAATATTTTAAAAAAGAAAAGGGATAGATAAGGCAAGTGTGGCAAAATCTTGTTAATTGTTGAGTCTGTGTAATGGGTATATGTGCTTGCACTATACTGTTCTCTCAACTTCAGTGGATGTTTGAACATTTTAATAATACAAAAATTAAAGGCACCGTAAATAACATTATAAGACAAACCAAAGACTGGGAGTAGATATTGACAACACATGCAACTAACAAAGGATTCCTACCCAAAATATGTAAAGGATTCCTACCCAAATATGTAAAGGATTCCTACAAATGAGTAAGAAAAAAGACAATCAATCCCACAGGGAAAAATGGGGCAAAGATTAGAACAAGCAATTCCCAGGAGAAACCTGAAAGACCCATGTCAACACTCACTGGTAATCAGGAAAATGTGAATTCGAAAACAAGACAACAATCTACACTCATCAGATCAGCAAAAAATGTGAAAGCCTGCAATATCAAGTATTGGTGAGAATGTAGAGCTTAAATTAATACTTACATTTAGAAAGTACTTTGGCAATATCTGTCAGAAATATATATGTCCTACAATCCAAGATTCTGCTTCTGAAGGTATACCTGTCGGAAACTCTGGCACGATTGCACACGGGAACGTATGCTTGGCCGTCCATTGCAGCGCGGGTGGTACAAACGGTTAACGTGCTCGGCTGCTAACCAAAAGACTGGGGGTTCTAGTCCTTGTCGTGGCTATTGTGTTAGTCTATCTCATTGAGGGCTTGCCTCATTTTTTTTTGGAGGCACCTCAGAAGAAAGGTCCAGCTATCTACTTCTGAAAAGTCAGCCATTGAAAACCCTATGGAGCATAGTTCTACTCTGACACGTACAGGGTCGCCATGAGTCAGTCGAATGGACAGCAACTGGTTTTACTGAAGGTGTCTCTGTACAGATATCATTACAGGTGAATTTCCAAAGCATGACATAAATATTGAGTGCAATAAAAAGAAATTGCAAAAGGATATGTATATATTTTTGGCTTTCTCTCTATGTATTTATAAGAGTACAAAAATAATTAGAAGGGCCACACAACAATATGAAGATAGTGCTCATCTCTGGAGAAGAAGGGAAGGCAATGGGGGTGACCTCCATTGTATCTATAATGTTTTTTTCTTTCCTTTAGAAAAAAATGTAAAAAAAGAATCTGAAGCAAACATATCACAAGGGTGACATTTGTAGATCAGGGTGGTGGGGACAAATGTTTATTATATTGTTCTTTGTACTATTCTGAATCTTTGCAATATTTTATAATGAAAAAATTTATTTTAATTCAGGCCCTAAAGTTTCTGTTTTCTAAATCACATCTTTTCCCATAACTTAAGAGCCCCTTGACTCAACTTTCATCCCTGTGACGATTTGCAAATATGCTATTCTCTCCTTTCTCTCCCCAGCTTCACTTCTATACCTCCATCCACTTAATGGCTATTTCTTCTATTATCTTAATTCCATCAACTACCCTAAGTCAATTATCTCTACCATCACTGTCTCAAAACAGCTCTTTCTTTTAAAGTCCTGTTTCTGTCAATGGTGCGCTCAGTAAATGCTACTTTTTATTGTTTAGTCCTATCAATTCTTGCCTCTTCCTACCATTGGCAGACTGCCAATTTATCTTCCTGAAATGTTGGAGGGCTCCCCCCGATTTGCTGTTTTACATCAACTATTCCCAAGCTCAAAAACCAATGGTCCCCCATTGCCAGCATAATAAGATCCAAAGTCCTTAGCCATTTGTGAATGACGTCAGTTTCTGGCACCTGCTCTTTCTCCGGCTTTGTTGTCACCAGCACCCAGTCCTGTTGCATGTTTTCCTGCATTTGTTCAGTCCTGAGGTGTTTTTAAGGAGTCCTTATGGTGCAGTGGCCAAGCTCTCTGCTGCTAGCTGAAAGGGCAGTGGTTTGAAACCACCAGTCTGCTTTTGTAAAGATTAGAGCCTCAGAAACCCTATGGGGCAGCTCTACTGTGTCCTGTGGGTCACCGTGAGTCAGAGTTGGCTTGAAGGCAGTGGGTTTGGTTAACAGGGAGGTGCTTGTAGCTGTCCACTTCTCAAGCTCAGGTCAAATGCCTTCTGCATGGAGCACTCACTGCCAAAACCTTTCCCATAGCACAGACTGCGTGCTACGCCAGCAATCGGCAATGGTCTTTTTGTAAAAAGTAGGTCCTGGAAGACGCCTCCTCTCTCCTTCCTCAAATCCCTTTCTGTTAATACTGAACTCAATTATTTGGCAGACCCAGGAGGAAAAAGGGGCGGGGAGGGTGGGGAGCACAGGGAGTGTGTGAAACAGATGGTTTATCCATATAGTGGTCAACGAAAATGAGGGAAACCCTCAATGAGATGGATTGACACAGTAGCTGAAACAATGGACTCAAGCATGCGAACAGTCATGAAGATGGCACAGATCCGGGCGACAGTTCATTCTGTTATACATGGGGTCGCCATGACTGAATGGGAACTAACAACAACAACAGCATCCACACAGCGTCTCCTATCTATAAACGCTGAATCCATCTTCCCCCTTCCTTTCCTTTCTCCTGGTGTTTCTTCAGTGACATCAACAAGCTGGCCTCACATCACACCTGGAGAGACGGTGGGGCACTCTTCTCTGACTTATGGCAAGAACCTGGCGAAAATGAGTTTCCTTTAAGCATCAATATCGTATTAACTCTAAGATACCATTTTTTCACATTTTAATACTTCTGAGATCAGGCTGCATCTTACAATCAATGAAAATTTTTTCTTTTACTTTTTAATATTTTATTGTATTTTTGGTGAAAGTATACATAACAAAACAGGTTCCCATTCAACAATTTCTACACATGATATTCAGTGACATTGGTACATTCTTCACATTGGGTCTACATTCTCATTAGTATTTCTATTCAGTTGTTTCACTGCCATTAACTTACTCTCACTGCCCCTCGCCCGCTGACTTCTCATCTATGCTCTAGAGTAACCACTGCAATTTGGTCTCGTACAGATAATTTCTTAAAAGAGCACCACACTTGTGGATGACATTCTTTACTTTTTGAGTTAACCTGCTATTTAGTTAAAAGGTGACTTCAGGAGGATAGTTTCACTTCAAAGTTGAAAGGCAAGAGTCTCAGAGATTCCTCCAGGCTCATTGGGTCCAGTAAGTCTGGATT
This sequence comes from Loxodonta africana, assembly GCF_030014295.1. NCBI lineage: Eukaryota > Metazoa > Chordata > Mammalia > Proboscidea > Elephantidae > Loxodonta > Loxodonta africana. Next base: position 50,466,667 of record NC_087366.1, read on the forward strand.
CTTTGAGAATTCGACGTTCTGTTCCTTATTTTTCTCGCTTTTTGTCAGGATTCATCTATTGTGACCCTAATCAGAACGTTCGGTAGGGGGAGGCAGGCACCATCTAGTTCTTCTGGTCTCAGTGTAGAGGAGTCCGTGGTTCATGGAGGCAGTTAGTTCTGTAGGCTGGTTCTTTCTCTGATTCTTGGGTTTCCTTCTTTCTCTTTTGCTCCAGAGAAATTGAGACCAATCAATGGAAGTTTTTATTCTTCCTTGGTGGTATAGAAAAATAAAAGTGCATCTTCTATTGATGGTATCTTAAATTTGATGAAATAAAATAAATGGCAAGGTATTTAAAATGCATATAAGATGCAAATAAACACATTTTATTTGATACAAATATTAGGTATTAATGTTAAAAATGAGATTTTTGAAACTCTGTTCTAAGTTTGCATAGTTTTGAGAAAATGATTCCAGAGCAGTGTTCCGGCACATCCCCTCAAAAAACAGCCCTGTGGACATGTCTTATCTCTTCTGACATATTTCATATGCTCTTAGAGGGCAGAGATCCAGGAGAGGAGACATCTTGATAGTCTCAGCATAAACCAAAACCAAAACCAAACCCGTTGCTGTCGAGTCGATTCCGACTCATAGCGACCCTATAGGACAGAGTAGAACTGCCCCATATGGTTTCCAAGGAGCGCCTGGTGGATTCGAACTGCCGACCTTTTGGTTAGCAGCTGTAGCTCTTAACCACCATGCTACCAGGGTTTCCAACCTCAACATAAAGAGCAATAAAGAACATACGTAAAACCTTACAAGCAAAAAATACTTTAAAAAGAAATTAGGTGAAAGAAATGACCAGCCAATGGTGCCAGAGATAAATGGATAACAAAGAATAGAGCCCCTGGAGCTCATGGCCCCAGTCTTGGATGAGGCTGCTACACCATGATCTATTTATGCATGCTTCTCACTGAGCGGAGAGCCAAAAGCTTGGGTTCTCAGGTAGACGGTCCAGGACTGACAACAGAGGCTGCCTGACAGCTTGGTTGGCAATTCATTGTTCCTCTACTTTCCTTATGCCCTTCCCACCTGCTCCCACATGCCTGCCACCAAGGAGTTAGACAGACCTGACTCTTCCCTTGTCTTTTGTCACCACTCCTCCCAATCCTCGCTGAAGCCAGGAGCCCCAGCTCAGGTCACTGTCCCTTACTCTTGTCCATTCTGTCTGAATGACTTAGCAATAAACCCCCCAGGGCAGTGACAAGCTGTGTGCTTATGGAGACTTTGAACGCAGTAGGGTACTCCATAAATTATTAACAGCTATCATTGTAAAATCAAGGAGCTGTGAGCGGGAGGGCAAAGAAGGGCTTGAAAACACACAACGTGCACACACACCCAGGATGGGTTTCTCAGTGGCTCTGTTACCTGGCTTTCTGTTCTGCTTTTTCTACACTTGACTGCTTTTGCAGCAGTAAATAGTGCTGCCACCAACTTGGTTCCTGGATGCTTGGACGGAGGACTGGCTGCAAAGGCGACTTTCCCTGTTTATGGAAGTAGCAAGAGAGTTGTGGATGACTTCCAGGGCTGTGCCAAGGAGCTGATGGGAGTGCAGGGATGGGGGAAGGCAAGTAAAGCAAGGAGAAGGATGTGCTGATACAAAATGTCCCAGGTCAGGAAGCCTGTTGGTGTGTGAAGACACTTCCCCTTGGTTTCCCACATGCATTCTCCCTCTCCCTCCCGTTGGCATATGCTGGGTGAATGAAAGTCAGGGAACACTATTTTGAAGTGCTTGGAGAGGGACAAGCAGGCTGCTGGGTATACAAGCCTGTTCGCTGGCGGACGAAGGAAAAAAGCTTCATCGAGGCTATGCTCAACCCAGATGCTGTTCTCTGACCTTCACGCCAGTTGCTGCATCACTCCTGGGTGTTTTATCTTTGCCAAAACCACACAGAGAGGAAGCTGCTGAGACAAAGAGATGACCACGGAGCCAATTTCTATTCCTAGCCTGTAGTTGACCCTGGAGAACAGCCTTGAGCAGGTCATTAACCCCTCCCTAGGGCAGTTATATTGGATTCCAGCCTATGCCAAAGAACTTCTGTGAAAAGTGATAACTTGAGATTTTAAAGTGCTTTGAGATCTTAGCAGAGAAACAAACAATATCCCTGTGTGTTTTGGGCCATGGTTATGGGATGCCCTTGAAATCTGGTTCTCATATTCTGGCTATGCTTTGTCCTTCACTTGGTGACCAAGCATAGAATCAATTTCACATTTTAGGAGTAGTAATAACAATTGGTAACACCTATTAAATGTTTACTATGTGTTGGGTGCTTTAATGCTCACAGTAATCCTATGAGAGACTGTAGAGGAAACTGAGGTTCAGAGAGGTTAAGTAACTTTCCCAAGGTCACACAGTTAATAAGTCAGAGCCAGTATTTGAACTCCGGTCTCCTGAGCCCAGGGTCTGTGCTCTTAACTACTACATTGAAGTATATTTAATAACCAGAAAATTAGTCAGTGGCGAGCACTTCTAATATGCTCTGCACTCAACTGGGTGGTGTGAGAGATAAGGAACTCTATAAACAGGAACATTGCCCAACTCCCTTGCTTTGGACACGCTATCAGGAAGGATCAATCGCCGGAGGAAGACAACATGTTTGGTGAAGCGGAGGGCCGGCAAGGATGAGGGAGAGCCACAACAACGGACTTGAACATGCTGGCGAGAGTGAGATGACGCAGTCCTGGGCAATGTTTCCTTCTGTTGTACCTAAGGTCACCATGAGTGGGAGTACACTAAACGGCAGCTAGCAACAACAAGATACAAGAGACAGACTAAGGTTTGGTGCTAAACCAGCGAGACCAAAATAAATGCTTCTGAAGGTCTAAGGAGAGCTCGGCATGTGCTGCAGCTTTGGGGAAAACTTCACAGAGAGGATGAGGCTTGAGCATTGACTATCTGCCTTCTAAACAGAACCAGAATGTTTCCCTGGATGTGCTCCCTGGGATCACAGTGTCTGGGAAGATGCTAATTGGTACTGGTTGGAGGAAGAGGGGTGTGGAGCAGGGACAATGTCATGTGAAATCTGGGACCTGCTGCACCCACTGTCTTTGCTGATTCATAACGCACTTTGGCTCAGGAAGACTCTGCGATGCTTGGCAGTGAAGAAGCCTGCGTGTTTCCCAAGTGTTTTTTGACCACTGAAGACTTTTCCACAGCACGTGTATCAGTATGTCGCCGACTTCCAGGTTTGGGAAGCGCTGATGTAGAGGGGAAAGCACCTCACTGGAAATGAGTTCACCACCCTCAACCGACATGAAATCAAGCTCCCTGGACATCCAGTGTAACTTCCGCCCTCAGAGTTGGCCCTCATAGCGTCTCACTCTTTGAGATTTGGTGATTTTTTCCCTTTGCGTACCATGTTACTACCCCAGCCCGACTGTGACAGTCTCAAATGCAAATACTTGTAAATACTTGGTTCCTGTATCTTTTTCTCTCCCAAGGATCTTAGCCTACGCCTTGCCTATAGAAGGTCGATAAATATTTGTTGGTTTGAAAACAGCAGAGGGAAGGGTGGGGGAGGCGGGGAATTCAAACCACACACACCCTTGAAATGATCGCAATTATTGGTAATTTGCAACTGATTACTGAGTTGTTAATTGCTACCCATCAATCAATCCTCTTTGAAAAAGACTAGTAAGTTGTTTAGAATGCAAAGCGATGCTTATTTTGGTCTTGGTCTTGGTTAGGGTTGGATCTGCAGTTAGAGGGAGCTTGTTGGGGCATGACCTCTAAAACGCACCTTCCTTTATAAGGTCGCTGTAAGTCGAAATTGACTCAAAGGAAACGGGTTTGGGTTTTTTTTGTTTGTTCGTTTTTATTATTTAAGTTGCTTTCTGCTAACTGAAGATATGGCCCCAGCTGTAGCATTCATAGAAGGTTTGATCTCAGGCCCTAGGGATCCCAGGCCCTGAGCACCCCCTGGGTCTGAGTCCCTGGGTGGTGCAAATAGTTAACACACTTGGCTGCTAACTGAAAGGTTGGAGGTCTGAGTTCACCCAGAGGTGCCTTGGAAGAAATGCCTGGGGATCTGCTTCTAAAAAAATGAGTCATTGAAAACCCTGTGGAGTACGTTTCTACCCTGACACACGTGGGGTCCTCATGAGCCAGGATCGACTGCATTAATCGGTTTCTCCCCTGCCCCCCACCTAGGGTTAGTGTGGACTGAATGGCTGCTTGTGCTCCTGCTGCTTGGGGGGCATCTCACTGGCACCCCAAGGGTGGCAAGGAACCTGCAATTCAAAGTGCAAGGGACACTTCCAGTTTGGGCTCAGGGGCACGGTCTCAGGTGAGGTCCTCTGCCCAAACTTGCCTCCCTCCGGTTCATCTGACCCAGCTCCCAGACATCACTTGTGACTTGAGGCTTGAAAAGCCTGGAAGTCTTTCAGGTTCTACCCACTCCCTAAGCCACCCTGGAAGCAGAAATTCATGAACCATTTGGCACTGATGCCTCAGAGGCATTTAAAGGGGAATGGGGCAGGGGCTTCAGGAGGAGGCGGAAAGGAGGGGGCTCCTGGAAGGGCGACAGTCCCTGCACAGAATAAAGACGTCTTTGAACATTTGTAGTTTTGGCTTAGGAAAATTCTGGCCACCGTGGGGGAAAAATTGATCTTGTTTTTTTTTCCTCTTTTTGGTTGAGTTCCCAGTTTGGATCTTGCAGGCGTTTTGTCCTTGGTGTCAGAACCACCCAGGCTTGGTCCTCCCTGGTCCTGGAGTCTCCCACAGACTTCACTGTCTCCCTCCTAAAGAGGAGGGTCAGGGCTGCCCCTCACACAGACAGCAGGGGCTGGGTGTGGGGCCAGAGGGATTCCGGTGAGGTCCTGCTGGATGCCTGTTGCCCCCCTCCCCTCTCCCAGGTTCCCGTTAATGCGGCTATTGAGAAAGGACTGGCAAGAGGGGGTGGAGAAACTCAAAGCCTTGTAATAGGATCTGTGGTTATTTTCCTCTAAAACCAAATGGGTCTGGCCCACCACCTGGCCTGATGGTGCTCCTGCAAGTCCTGGCAAAGTGACCCTGGGAGGAGCTGCTGCTAGAGGTGGCACAGGAAGGGCTCAGCCAGGCTGCATCCCCTCAGCTTAGGAAGCTCCATGGCCCACTCTAAAGCCAGCACCAACCTCATGACTTTCATGCTGGCATTGTGCTTTGGATCAAAATAAGACCCCCATGGCCATGGCTGAGCCCTGTCTTCAATTTCCCATCTGACTCCCCACTGATTCCCACAAGGCTTTGCACACACACTGTAGGCCTTCAATGAATGCTGCTGACAGACTGTGGAAAGGGGTTGGGAGTTTGTTGTTCGTTGACATCAAGTCAGCTCCAGCTCATAATGACCGTACGCATGACAGAAGGAAACGTTGCCTGGTCCTGTGCCATCTTCACGGCGGTGGTTGGTGTGTTTGAGCCCATTCTTGTGGCTGTTGTGTCAATCCATCTCACTGAGGGTTTCTCTCATTTTCACTGAGATGCCTGTTCTTTATTTCCAGGGTTGAGGGGTCTATTAGTTTCCTAGATGTGCTGTAATAAAGTACTACAAGCTCGGTGGCTTATAAGAACAGAAATTTATTATCTCACAGTTCTGGAGGCTAGAAGCCTGAATGCAGGGTGTCAGCAGGGCCAGGCTCTCTCTGAAGGCTCTAGCGGAAGATGCTTTCTTGTCCCTCTCAGCTGCTGGTAGCCCCAGGCTTCCTTGTCTTTCAGCTGCAGCATCAGATAGCTCTCTTCCCTCTGTGTCTCTCTGTGTGTCTCTTTCCTCTTTTCATAAGGACAGACACATATAGGATCAGGGCCCACCTTCCTACAGTGAGATCTCATGTTAACTTGACTGTTAACACCTTTAAGAAACTCCATTTCCAAACAAGGTTACATTCACAGGTGCCAGGGGTTAGTTAGGATTTCAGCATATTTCTGGGCAAACGCAATTCAGTCCATAACAAGGGGTGAGTGTCAGAATTTTCATCCTTATCCTTAATTTCACCAGAGCCCTCCAATGAACCAGCATGTGTACAGCTGTCTGTCCCTATTCCTTGTGAGGTGGCCAACTGTCACACCCAATGGGGCAAAGAAGAGCTTCCCTCAGCAGGGTGTGTATGGAAGTTTGGCCTGAGACTGTGCAAAGCAGGTGCCTCCAGATTTTGAAGCCGGTTTGCACCCCGCCCGCCTAAGCACAAGCTCCCTTTCTTGTGGCTCTCCTCATCACCTGCTCCTCCTGACCATCTGGTCAACCCCGACTGTTCTGCCTGAAGGGGAAACACTGTCTGATGGGAGGCAGCCTCTCCCCTGCATTAAAGCTCCAGCTAAGGGTCAAGGGGAACAGTAGGCTGAATTTTCAGTGTTCAAACAGCACGGCCAATTACTGAGAGGAAAGTGGCTTCCCACCCAGGAGCCCAGAGGAGATGGGACAACACAACTTTCAAACAATTCTCGTAATCCACACGATTCCAGAGGCTTGACCACTCCTTGGGTCCATCCTATTGCACCTTGGACTTCCAGTGGTTTCAACCTTGATAGTATAGTTAACTTCATGTCTTCCTCAGAATTTCTTGATTCCTGACATATATACTGAAAACAACCCCAAACCCGTTGCTGTCAGGTTGATTCCGACTCAGGGTAACCCCATGTGTTACAGAGCAGAGCTGTGCTCCATAGTGTCTTCTTGGCTGTAATCTTCATGGAAGCAGATCACCAGGGTGGGTTCGAATTGCCAACGTTTAGGTTGGTAGTCAAGCACAAAACATTTGTGCAACCCAAGGACTCTCCTAACATGTCTGGAAGCCAACCTTTACTGCGGTCTTCCTGTGTGCTTTATGCCAAGTGCTTACATGCGTTGTGTCATTTATTCTTCACGACAACTCTACAAGAAAGGTTCTATTGTCATCCTAGTCTTACTGATGAACTAACTGAGAATTGGAGAGGTTAAGTAACATGTCTAAGATTATACAGTTGGTATGTGACAGGGCTAGGAGCCTAACTGAGTCCCCAGCTTTAACAACTACACTACTGTCTCATGTATGTGGTGACTTTATCCTGGATTAAAGCATTTACATCGTACCAAATATGGGCCTTGTGTATATTGATCTAGCACAGGGCTCAGCAGACTGTGGTCCGTGGGCCAAATCTAGCCATGGCCTGTTTTCATACGGCCTGCGTGCTAAGAATAGCTTTTACATTTTTAAAGGGTTATGGGGGAAAACAAAAAAAAAACACAAAGGAGAATATGTCTCAGAGACCATATTGGGCCCACAAAGCCTAAAATATTTACTCTTTGGCCCTTTGTAGAAAAAAGTTTCTCGACTTCTGATCCAGCACCCCGGTCAGTGTGCTCTTGCATCAGTAATGCCTGTAAGCACCAGCACCGTGTCTAATTCTCTAATTGTCTTTGGACTGACTATGCATCTTCCAAGAGTGCTCTGAACAACTACAAACTCAATGAATGCTTTCTGTACAGGGAGATGGAGGTGCCAGCAGGGATTTTTAGATCTTTGGCTGCATCTTGGAGTCTGTGTGGAAGAAAACTTGGGCCAGTTTCTGGGCAGGCTAGCCTGTGGCCTGCGTCTTGGCTTTCCTGGTTGTGAAATGAGGATGATAAATTTTGGCCTTGGAATGGAGGGACACGAAAGAGGGGAACGTGACCAAGGCTCATTTAGACATTGGCAGGGAGCTCTGGAGGCTTCTTAGAAGGAAGAACCAGTATGAATCACAGGCAACATTATTATCCTAAGACATCTTTGAGCTGCTGGCCTAAATGTGCAAGGTGATCTGCTTAGGCTGAAGGAAACATCTTTGCCCCTTTCTCACAAACACATGACCTATAGGGACTATCTAATTTAATGTGTTTTTGTGTCTCACCTCTCCACCCCAGTGGTAAATTCCTCAAGTCCTGGTCTGGGTCTCATATTTTATTTGTATTTTCTCAGAGCCCTTGGTAGAGCACACAGTGGCTCTTCATGTTCATTTACTGCCTGACTCACACATTACGAAAGGCCCTGAATGGAAACAGGCCTCTAGGAAGAGTCTCTAGGGAAATAAGGGCCTTCTGTCTGCACCGCCCCCCACCCCGCCCCAGAACAATCTTGAGGCCCAGAAAGCAGGTCCCAGCTAGCCAGGAGGGCCCTGCCGCCTCAGGAGAGGGTGCCTGTGGGCCAGGCCTGACCTCTCAGGTGCTGTCTCCTTTTCAATTGCTTCAGCACCCCTTGCGTCTGGTTCAGCACTCAGCCCACTTCGGTCCTCCAAGAGACATCAAGAGGGTTAATTATTTCTCAGGGCTGACTCAGACAGCGTTTTTCTGCCAAAGGATTCTGTCAGCCGAGAGCGGTCCTGCTGTTTCCCCCGGTGAGGGAGTCTTTGTAAGTCCTGTCAGAGAGGAAGCTCCACTGGCAGGGAGGCTCCAAGCACTGTAGCTTGTGGTGGGGTCCAGACGTAGGGGGGATGTTGCCGGGGGAGCAGGGAGGCCGGGTGTGAGAAGCCAGCTCCAGAACACTCTCACCACCAGGCTGCCTTTCAGTCAGTCCCTGTGGGGCTGCTCTGGCCTTTCATTTTGTTGATTAGAGATTGTGTCCCTGAATAGAGCTTAATGTCCTTTTCAAATGATCTGTTCTTTTTCCTTGTTTAATTTCTCCTGCTGTCTCCATTTGGTTTAGATTGTGGCTGTGTCCCTAGCTGCTGAAGGTGGATGATGGGACTTCCGGAGGATAGGGATGACCTGCCAAACACGAACGGTCTGCCCTATGAGGCTGAATTGGGGCGAGGGTGGTATATTTGTCAGGAACAGAAAGTGAGCATCTCTGGGGATGAAGGACATCTGGGAGACATTTTCTCTCACATCAGAGTATTGGATGAAGGGTAGGGCAGGCTGAGGGCTCTCGGGGAGAGGCAGACTTAGAACCCAGAACAGAAGAGGTGGAGAGGCTGTGGAAGCCTCCAGCTGGGAGTGGGTGCTTCCCTGCCCTGCACCATTCTCTTCCAAGACCTAAGACCTCAAGCTGTATGTGTGAATTGATCCAGATACAACCAGAACCTGACCTTCTCTCAAATCTAATCTTGGTGCCAGATCAGACTTTCTGCTCCACACATAAAGTTTTTCCTTGCTCTAGACCCTAGAAGGTAGAAAAGACTATGGTCAAAGAAAAAGAAGGAAAAAAGGTGAACTACCTTCTAAACCATAGGTGGTTGTCAGTATTGATCACTGCAAGAGTCAGTTGCTGGGTCATAGCCTGAATGGAAAGACAACTGTAGTACCTTGAAAGGGATTGTGTAACAGCTGCAGGAAGTTCCTTATTTGACTGCTTTACTCCATCCCTGACAGGCTCCTTTTTGCCCTGCAGGCCCCAGTTTGTCCTGGGAAGTCTTCCTCAAGGATAGATTGTTGTTGTTAGCTGCCATCGGTCAGTCCCCCTCTCCCACCCACTCCTTTCCTCTTTCTTCCCCTTCCTCCCTGACACTCATGGCCACCCCATGCACGGTGGAACAAAATGCTGCCCGGTCCTGCCCCATCCCCATGACCAGTTGCAGATCAGACCATTGTGAACTGTAGGGTTTTCAGTGACTGGTTTTCAGAAAGGCCAGCCTTTTCTTCCTAGTCCGTCTTAGGCTGGAAGCGCCACTAAAACCAGTTCAGCATCATAGCAACACGCAAGCCTCCACTGACAGACGGGGTCGTGGCTGCCCTTGGGGTGCATTAGCTGGGAATTGAACTCAGGTCTCCTGTATGGAAGGTGAGAATTCTACCACAGAACCACCAACACACCTAAGGCTAGGTAGGCTCCAACCAAACCCGTTGCTGTTCAGTTGATTCTGACTCATAGCGACCCTATAGAACAGAGTAGTACAGCCCCGTAGGGTTTCCAGGGAGAGTCTGGCAGATTCAAACAGCCAACCTTTTGGTTAGCAGCCAAGTTCTTAACCACTGTTCCACCAGGGCTCCAAGGCTAGGTTAGGTGTCTCTAATGTGTGCTTTTAAAGGTCCCACTAGGAAGTCCTCTCCTCTCTGTTGTAGCACTTCCTTACAGTACATAGTTTACTCTGTTTAAATTGCCTATAAGCTTCTTTTTTTAATGGCATGGTCAACAGGTGTTTATTACTCACGGAATAAACCAGACAGGGATGAGGAGAACAGCATGCATCATTGGCAACCATGGTTTCTCGAAGTTAGACTCCCATTCCGGGACGATGTTAGATTACATCCAAGCAGGCCCCACTTTGTGTACTGGGAGGGGAATGCCCAGGGGTGGATTAGCCAGTAAGCAAGGTACGCACAGGCTTAATTGTGTTTACTCACTAATCTGTAGTGCACAATTTCACATGGGTTTCACCACATCAAAGATGTAGTGAAAAGCAGGTGAAATTGTGCACTACAGATCAGTAGGTAAACACAAGTAAAGCCGTGTGTACCTTGCTTATTGGGTAATCCATCCCTGGGAATGCCTAAGCCCCTCTCTCCCGAGGTTTAATACTAACAGGACAGCATGCTTTCAAACCAAATAGCGTGTACAGAGGACAGCTAGGAAAAAAGTGTGATAAAAAAGGCAATAAAACGCGAAAGGGTGTAATAGGAATGGAAGACCCCTGCAGGCAGTGGACATCATTTACTGCCCCTGCTTAGGGTGGGTGAGCATCTCCAGATTTACGGGCAGCAGGAGCATTCCGTCCCCTTTACTAAGAAGGTTAACAGAGGTCTGGGTTTCTTCAGGGGACAGTCATCTCCCTGTAAAGTACATACTTTACTTTGTGTCCGTTAGCGGCTATTACGTCCACTAGCAGCTAGGGAGATGGTGAGAGAATAGAGCGCACCAGTACACCCAGCAGCCCGCCCCCTCAATTTCAACATCTCCTTAATATTTTTGTCCATGTTATTGTCATAAGCTCAGCGGCTTTCACAAATATGTAGGCGCAAATCACCTTCCTCATACGTAATGATCACCTGGATGGCTATGGTCTTAGCACAGCAGCATTCAAGGATGGTGCAGTGGTTAAGAGCTTGGTTGGTGTCTTAGTTATCTAGTGCTGCTGTAACAGAAATGCCACAAATGGATGGCTTTAACAAAGAGAAACTTATTTCCCTCACAGTAAAGTACGCTAAAAGTCCAAATTCAGGGCATCAGCTCCAGGGGACAGATTTCTCTCTCTGTCAGCTCTGGAGGAAGTTCCTGTCTTCAATCTTCCCCTGGTCGAGGAACTTCTCAGGCTCAGGGACCCCAGGTCCAAAGGACACATTCTGCTCCCAGTGCTGCTTTCTTGGTGGTATGAGGTCCCTAACTTTCTGCTTGTTTCCCTTTCCTTTTTATCTCTTGAGAAAGAAAAGGTAGTGCAGGACAGACCCCCGGGAAACTCTCTTTACATTGGATCAGGGAGGAGGCCTGAGTGAGGGTGGTGTTATAATCCCACCCTAATCCTTTTAACATAAACTTACAGTCACAAAATGGAGGACGACCACTCAATACTGGGAAACATGGCCTAACCAAGTCGATACACACATTTTTGGGGAGACATAATTCAATCCATGATAGTTGGTATAACTCCCCAGCCACTGGGTCATCAAACAGGAACTCTGTCCTATATATCTGCCGGGTCTATCAGTTTGGTTTCAAGGAAAGCAAAAATGTCCATCAGTCAAACTTGCCACCTCATGGGACAGGTCACCGAAAACCGCTGATGGCAAAATACTGCACATTGGGGCTATAGATGCGATGGACACCTATGGATGATGAGTGGCTTGCATCTCCAGCAGAGTCAAAGGAATGGTCCATAGCAGGGTGCTGATCTAGGAGGTGCGAGAGGTGTAGATGCAGACCCAACAGGTGGTCCACAACATCAGCTGCAGGAAAAAATCGATGTGCTGGTGAACGCTGTGCCCATCTGATGTGCTCCATAGTTGGTGAAAACGTCTCCATAATCATTCTATTTTTTGATGTTGTTTTGTCGAGTAAGACCCTGACTCATGGCACTCGGTCCTGCACCACTAGATGATCAGTTGTGGAGTGGGCCATTGTGATCCATAGGGTTTTCATGGCCGACTTTTGGAAGTAGATTGACAGGCTGTTTTTCATGCCTGAAAGCTTTTTGAGGCGTTGCTAACTGAAAAGTCAGTGGTTTGAAACTACCAGCAGCTCCACGGAAGAAAGATGTGGCAGTCTGCTCCCATACAGATGTACAGCCTTGGAAATCCTATGGGGTCACTATGATTCAGAATCAATATGACCACAGTGGGTTTTTTTTTTTTTTTTTAAGTTTTTTGAGAGTAGAAACCTTGTGTTTAGCTCAGCACCTGGCACATGGTAGACATTCAAGATATATTTGTTGAACAAACAAGGACTTAATTCAGGCATTAATTTAGTACCACTTAAAAAGCCTACAGATGACCACATAACTTGTGCTTCATCACTCTGTAAGGCAGAGTCCCGTGTGTGTTTATGAAGCAGATAGGGCAGATAGGGCTCAAGTGCCCTTGACTAGCTAGAAACTCCAGGTCCCTCTATCAAATAGAGTCTGTCAGTTAGGATTTAGTTGGATTTTATATAGCAGAGAGGAAGGGTTTATTATCTCAGGTAAAAGAAGTCCAGAGGAATTCAGTCCTGGGCAGGAATGGTAGCTCCATAAAGTCATCAGGAGCCCCAGGCTGCTCCAGCTGTCTCCTTTACCATCATTAGCCCTGGCTTCCATCTAAAGGTCATTTCGTACTCCAAAAGGGCTTGTGCCGCTCCAGCCATCACAGCTGCATTCCAGGCGGCAGGATGGGGGGGAGGGGGCAGGTAGGTAACAGAAGGGGCTCCCTGCCCATCTGACTTAGCCCCCTTTAAGTAGACTTCCTGAAAATTCCCATATAACATCCCCTATATCTCCATGTAGATTTTATATCTCCATGGGAGGAGTCCTTGTGGAGCAGTGGTTAAGGACTGAGCCGTTAATCCGAAGGTCTGTGGTTTAAAGGTATCAGCGGCTCCATGGGAAGAAAGATGTGGCAGCCTGCTTCTATAAAGATGGAAACCCGTTCTACTGGGTCCTACAGGGTCACTATGAGTCAGAATCTACTCAACAACAATGAGTATATCTTAATGGAGGCAGTGGTGGTTCGGTGGTTGAATTGTCGACTTCCACGCGGAGGCCCAGGTTCAATTCCTGGCCAATGTACCTCAATCATAGCTACCGTGTGTCTACTAGTGGAGGATCTCGTGTTGCCAGGGACGGATTACCCAATAAGCAAGGTATGCACAGGCTTACTTGTGCTTATTTACCGATCTCTACCACACACAATTTCATCTGTTTTTCTGAAATTGTGCGCACTAGAGATTAGTAAGTAAACACAAGTAAGCCTGTGTGTTCCTGGCTTACTGGTTAATCCACCCCTGCTTGTTGCTATGATGCTGAACAGGTTTCAGCAGAGCCTCCAGACTAAGACAGACTAGGAAGAAGGGCCTGGTGATCTACTGCCAAAAATGAGCCAATGAAAACCCTGTGGATCATAATGGTGGGATGCCCCACCAATGATGGGGATGGTGCAGGACAGGGCCAGCATTTTGTTGCATTGTGCCTGGGGTCTCCATGAGTTGGGGGCTGACTCAATGACAGCTAAAAACAGCAACATATCTCACTGGCCAAAAGAAAGTTAGAGTTCTATAATTAAGAAGGAAGAGAACAGGTATTACGCAGGAAACTGTAGTCTCTGCCACAATCCCCAAGCAAAACTGTCAGAAAGGGCCCTCTTTTTTTTTTTTTTTGTAAATTAAAAAAGTCAATAGATCCCTAGGCAGCTCCAGTTTGCTCTGCATCTCAGTTTCCTTCAACACAGGTGCAAGCGATCAATATTCTCAGCTCTATACGGAGGAATAAAAGAAGCACTGCCAAGGGTCACCTCCTCTGCTCTGCGCTGATTCCCATTCATCGCTGCCCCCCAAGATGAGACCGCCAGAATCGTTCAACACAAACCAGCAGGAGAAAGGCTCTGGAGCAAGCGGAATCTCTCACGAGGCTGGAGGACTTAGCTGAAGCGGGGAGTGACAATGACACCAACTGTAGCTCAGCACGTTTGGGGACCTGTTGTACAGCTGACAGCCAGGATGCTCTGCATTCAGGGCGGCCTCTAGAGCTTGCAGGAAACACTCAGAGGGTACGCAGGCCTGGGCACCGGCCTCCGGGACTCAGAGAAGGAGGAGAGACCCGTTTCACTTCACCCTCGTCCCCCAAGGCGAATTAGTTCCCAGTAACCATGCCTACGAGGGAGCCCTGGTGGCACCGTGGTTACGCACCTGGCTGCTAGCCAGAAGGTCGGCCGTTTGAACTCACCAGCCACTCAGAGGGAGAAAGAGGTGGCAGTCTATGGGGCAGTTCTATTCTGTCCCGTAGGTTCACTATGAGTCAGAATTGACTCAGTGGCAACAGTTTTTTTTTTTTTTTAATTGTGCTTTAGGTGAAAGCTTACAGAGCAAATCCGTTTCTCATTCAAAACTGCGTACACAATTTTATAGTGACATTGGTTGCAATCCCCACACTGTGTCAGCACTCTCCCCTTTTCCAGCCCCGGTTGCCTGTTTGTATTCGTCCAGTTTTCCTGTCCCTTCCTGCCTTCTCTTCTTTGCTTTTGGGCAGCAAGTTTTTTTTTGTTTGTTTTAGCCATGCCTATGCAGTCCCTAAACCCTGGTGGCAGAGTAGTTAAGTGCTATGGCTGCTAACCAAAGGGTTGGCAGTTCGAATCCACTAGGTGCTCCTTGGAAACCCTATGGGGCAGTTCTACCCTGTCCTATAGGGTTGCTATGAATTGGAATCAACTCGATGGCACTGGTTCTGGTTTTGGTTTGGGATGGAGTCCCTGGGTTGTGCAAATTGCTGTGGCCTCAGCTACTAGCAAGAATGCTTGGTAGTTTGAGTCTACCCAGAGGTACCTTGGAAGAAAGGCCTGGCAATTGACTTCTGAAAAATCAGTCATTGAGAACCCTATGGAGTGCAGTTCTAAACTCACACACACATGGGGTTGGCATGGGTTGGAGCTGGCTTAATGGCAACTGGTTAGTTAGCTTAGCCATGCCTGTAGCCTCTTCCCCCATGGCAGGAGTAGAAGACCTTGCTTCTTCAGACTCTCCAGCTTAAACTTGCCCAAACGGCAGGTTGCTTTTCTGGTAAGTTGGAAGTGGCTCTGAGTGTACGACAACTATGATAAAGGGAACATGGGAGCGAATAATGAGCCCTGTGCTGGAATCCTGGCTCTGCACTCTTGTTTTCGTTGTTGCCTTGCTAACTTGTCTAGCTCCCCAAGTGTCCATTTCCTCGGGTAAAATAGGAATGGTAATGACACGTACCCCACAGAGTTGCTCTGAGGATTAAACAAGATAATGTTGGTGAACGCCTTTAGCAAAGTGCCTGGAGTACAATCGGTACTCAATGAAAGATAGCTAAGTTTACATCTGAGAAAACAGAATGGAAATAGATGGCAAAGGCCATTGTGAAGACTCAACCCATCAAACAAAGCTTCCTCTGAAATGAGAGAAATTTGCAACCCTGGCATCTTGGATGGCGTCCCAGGCAGGGATGGGTACTTGCTGCAGCAAAGCCAACCCCAGCCTGAAACACCAGACCCCAGAGGGCGCAGGCCACTCCTCAGCCAAAGGCAGGCCCTGCTGGGAAATTGACCCCCATTTTGTCCTGGGGACACTGCACTTGGAAAAACATTATTGATTCTGTGGCTCAGATTGTTAAAGTGGGAGGAAAGACTGAATTTCATCACAGAATGCATTTATACCCACCGAACTTTCTATTTAGAGAGGCACTTTGCAATCGTTTTTTGTTTCTTTTTAATTGTGCTTTCAGTGAAGGTTTGAAGAACAAATTAGTTTCTCATTCAATAGTTTATACACAAATTGTTCCATGACATTGATTACATTCCCGCAGTGTGTCAGCACTCTCCCCGTTACCACCCTGAGTTCTTAATTTCCATTTGTTGGGTTTTCTTGCCCCTTCCTGCCTTCTCGTCTTTGCTTTTGGGCATATGTTGTCTTTTTCGTCTCATATAGATAATTGTTCTAAGCAGCACTTTCCTCAAGTGTTATTGTTTATTTACAGGCCTGTCTATTATTTGGCTGTAAGGTGATCTCCAGGAATGGCTTCAGTTCCAAGTTAGAAGAGTGTCTAAAGTCCATAGTCTTGGGGGTTCCTCCAGTCTCTCTCAGGCCAGTAAATCTGGTCTTTTTTATGAGTTTGAATTTTTCCCTCCACTCTAATTAGGACCTTCTGTTGTGATTTTGATCAGAGCAGTCAGTAGTGGTAGTTGGGCACCATCTAGTGCTTCCAGCTTCAGGCTGGTTGGAGGCTGTGGTTCCTGTGGTCCATTAGTCCTTTCGACTAATTTCTTCCTTGTGTCTTTGGTTTTCTTCACTCTCCTTTGCTCCAGACAGAAAGAGACCAGTAGTTGTATCTTAGATGGCCACTCGCAAGCTTTTAAGACCCCAGACACAACTCACCAAAGTAATATATAGAACATTTTCTTTATGTACTATGGTATGTCAATTGACCTAGGTGTCCCCCCAGGCAATCATTTTTATTAGGGTCTCTTCTTCAAGTAGTCTTTAAAATAACTCCACAGTTGCCTCCAGGACTCACAAATTGAAAGTTAAATCCACTGGAAAGGAGTCTCTGGGTGATGCAAACAGTTAAGTGCTAAGCTATTCACCAAAAGGTCAGCAGTTCCAATCCACCTGGAGGCACTTCGGAAGGAAGGCCTGATGACCCACTTCCAACAGATCACAGCCTTGAAAACTCTTATGGAGCACCGTTCTACTCGGACACACAGGGGGTCACCAAGAGTGAAAATCGACTGGACGGCAACCAGCAACTGGTAACTTCTTCAAACACGCTGAGAGATAACTGACCCCTACTTTATAAAGGCAGAACGTGGAAGGAGTCAGTGGCGGAAGAGCATGTGGCCAAGCAGCAAAAGTTAGAGTTTGTGACCCCAAATTTCTAGCATGTTGCTTAACTAAGCAAGCTCCCACAGTCTGCTCCACGAACCTCCAGTCATGTACTGACTGTTCAAATCAGTCACTCATCATCAGAGGAAAGCAGACGTGGGAATCTAGGCTATGTGACTGCTTTTCCTAGCAGCTGGGGACAAGAGGTGAAAAATGACTTTTCCACCCAAACCACATGTGGGTCTGACTGCCAGCAAGTCCTGGAGCAAGGATGTTGGGACCCTCGCAGGACATACATCACACTGCAGAGCTAGCAGAAGCAACGGAGGTCATGGGGGCAGGGGGAGTAGCCAGATGTGTCCCCTCTTTCAGCACCAGAAAGGAATCCTGGCTGGAGTATGGCCCCAGCGGGGTTCAGGGGCAAGGTACAGGCACAGAACAGAGGCAAATCTAGGGGTAAAAATAAAGGCAGCTGACATGGCCACTGGGTCAGGCACCGTTGTAAGTATTTGACCTGTATTAGCTCATTTCTTCTTCACATGACTCTGTGGGATGGGTACGATCATGGTATTCTTTTCATGGGGGCTGGGGAGTTGCAATCAGCTGCTAACTGAAAGGTTGGAGGTTTGAGTCCACCCAGAGGTGCCTTGGAAGAAAGGCCTGGTGATCCACTTCTGAGAAGTCAGCCACTGAAAACTTCATGGAGCAAAGATCTACTCTGACACACATGGGGTCACCTGGCACAGGGGCTGCGACTTGAGCTCAGGCAGCCTGTTTCCCAAGTCCGGAATCCTCCTTCCTCCTCTATACTGCCTCTCAGGACGCTGGGCCTGCCAAGCCCATTCAGCTCAGGGCTGGAACAGGCTCTGAAGACCAGTACCCCTCACAGAGGAGGCCTGCTTGCTCCCAAACTGGCTGTAGCCCACCCCGCTGGGGCCATTTCCAGGCTGCCCCTTAACCGAGGGAACTCATGCCTTTGATCACAGCAGCACTGAAACCTGCCCTGCTACCGGAAGGAACCGCTCTGGGCACCTACCCTCCTGGGTGGCTCCATTTTCAGAGGACAGGACGTTTAGTGAGCTTGTCTGGAGCTGTGCAGAGGACATGGTGAGCCTACTCGGCTTGATTGGTGAGGAAAATTGGGAGGGCAGGGCTGGTTGCTTTCCTCCTTTGCTAAAGCCAGCTGGCACTTGAAATGAGCCCCAAAGCTCAGGCCGGAGCTCAGGCCTTTCTTGTCCTGGTAAGACATTTTATCAGATTCCAACTAACGCATTTCGCGCCTCTTCGTTTCCGGTTCTGAAGCATCTCCTTCTGCTCATTGAGGCACAGCCCCTTCCTCTCCCTTTCCCAGCAAAATCCTGAAGAGCAACTGCTTTGGATTCCTTGTTGTTGTTTGCTGCCATTGAGTCCGTCCCTGACGCACAACAGAATGAAAACCGCCCGGTCCTGCGCCATCCTCGCGGTCAGCTGTGGCTCAGCCTGTTGGGATCCGTGGGGGTTTTCAATGGCTGACTTTTAGAAGTAGATCACCAGATCTCTCCTCCTAGCCTGTCCTAGTCTAGAAGCTCTGCTGAAACCTGTTCAGGATCATAGCAACACAGACACCTCCACTGACAGATGAGTGGTGGCTACACAGCACGAGGTAGACTGGCTGGGAATCGAACCTGGGAATCGAACCTGGCTCTCTTGCATAGAAGGTGAGAGTTCTACCACTCAAGTACCACAGCCTTATTTGGATTACTTAGTTGACTCAATACGGAAGCTGCTGGTGTGGCCCAGCTCAGTGGAGGCGTTCAGACAGGGAGGCCACCTGACCTGGATCCTTTGGGGTGAGTCTGAGGAGTTACACATGTGCATTCGCCGCAAGTTCATTAACTGCTGGTGAAAATTCTCAGTAGTCGCAGCCGACTATCGTCAGTTTTCAAGACAGGCCCCAGCAAGCCGGCAGCCTGGTGGGAGGCGTCCTTAGTCAGCTAGGAAAGTGAAGCTGACTTGCCCCCTGACCTGAGTGAGGCTTGTCTTGTGTTGTGTGCTTTCTGTTCTCTGGCATTCTTTGGTTTAACGTAAGGCCTTGTCTCAAATGGGTGCTTTATGCAGTGTAGACAGCAAAAGGACCAGGGGCTGAGAGCCACCAGGGCAGAGCTGGTTGCACCCATTGGCTTCCAAGCCCAGATGTAGGTGGCCTGCCCCTCCCGCTGGGACACTGCCAAACCCTTTGAAACATTTTAGAACAGCCACTGAAATGCCAAATGACAAAATTTCCCTTGGAGATTGAGAAATTATGATCTGGATGACAGCAGAATTCCGGAGTTTGTGACAGATTTGCTTCCTGGGGGCTAGGACGGGCAGGCTGAGGGTCCAGGCTACCAGTTCAAATCTGAGGTTACTATACTGTGGTTGGAGCCCTGGTGGAGCAGTGGTTAAGAGTTCAGCTGCTACCAAAAGGTCAGCAGTTGGAATCTACCAGTTGCTCCTTGGAAGCCCTATGGGGCGGCTCTATTCTGTCCTACAGGGTCGCTATGAGTTGGAATCGACTTGAAGGCAACCGGTCTGGTTTTTGGTTCATACTGAGGTTGGGTACAGAATCCATTTGGAAGAGGGTTCCATTGCTTTAAAAATATTTAAAAACACTGACCGACATTATCCTCACACCATCCATTAGTAGCTATACAGAGTTTCAAAAGAACAAAAATCAGAGATTTTCCTTTGGTATAAAGAAAGTCTGCCATAATTGTTTGGGCCTCAGTAGGACATCTGCGAAGGTGTATCCACAACGTCAACTACACTACCTACTTGGTTGTGTTAACCTAAAAGTTGGAGGTTCGAGTCCATCCAGAGACACTTCAGAAGAAAGGTCTGGAGATCTACTTCCTAAAAAGCAACCATTAAAAACCCCATGGAGCCTGAGACCAAAAGAACTAGATGGTGCCTGGCTACCACTAATGACCGCCTTGATGGGGAACACAACAGAAGGTCCCTGATGGAGCAGGAGAAGAGTGGAGTGCAGAACTCAAACTCTAGTAAAAAGACCAGACTTAATGGTCTGACTGAGACTGGAGGAACCCCAGAAGACATGGTCCCTGGACTCTCTGTTAACCCAGAACTAAAACCATTCCCGAAGCCAACTCTTCAGACAAAGGTTAGACTGGACCATAAGACATAAAATGATATGCGTGAAGAGTGTGCTTCTTAGTACAAGTAGATAAACGAGACTAAATGGGCAGCTCCTGTCTGGAGTTGGGATGAGAAGGCAGAAAGGTACACAGCTGGTTGAATAGACACAGGAAATCCGGGGCCGAAAGGAGGGGTGTGCTGTCACATTATAGGGATAGCAACTAAGGTCACGTAAAAATGTGTGTATAAATTTTTGTATCAGAAACTAACTTGAGCTGTAAAATTTCCCTTAAAGCATAATAAAAAACATAACAAAATAAAAAAATAACCCATGGAGCACAGTTCTACTCTGATACACTTGGGGTCGCCATGGGTTGCAGTTGACTTGCTGACGACGGGCTTAGTTGTCTCTGAAGGAGAGCAGAACCGTGGCCTGATGGATTGCTCATACTTCCTTATTTGGAATATAGAAAGATCACTATTTAAAGTTTTGATCCAAGATAATAATCACATGTAAAAGAATCCCAGAGGCTGTAAAACATGTGAAATGAAGTCATGAATAGCCTTCAAACATAGATTCTTCTAGCCTCTTCTAGTCGTGAAAGGCATCTCCAAAAGCTGCCTTAGAGTCAAGCCCAAGAATAAATAGATGTTGATAAGGCTGATTTGCCCTTTTTGCTCTTCTCCCAGTAGTGTAAACCTCTGACTACAGAGGGCTAGATAGGAGCATCTCAACCCATTTAGGTGGTGGCCTCTTTTAAAGTGAAATGTGAGGCCAGGGCTCCTGCCTTGCATTGTCAGAGAGTTCCTAGGAAGGCTTTTGTGTTGTAACCTGGATGCCCCGTCCTAATTGCCTTGGCTGGTCCTATCACTAGGCTCTGCCTCTCTAAGGGTCCTGCCACTATCAATTGACTGTGAACATTTCTTTTCACCGCCTTTTTCGAACTGCTGGGTGAGTGCCAAGTAGTAGCTATGGAGGGTTCCTTCACCCCAGGGCTGGGAGGGAGCTTCTCAGCGGTGTAGGAAGGTTATGTGTTTGCAAATCAGCACAGGAGGGCAGAGGCACCTGGAAGCCATTTCACTTTTCAGTTCATCAAACGCCTACTCAAAACTTTAAACCAGCGACACGAAACCTTTCTGGAGTTGTGACATCCTATTGTCACTCATTTTATGTCATCAAACACCTACCCCTCTTAAAAAATGCCACGAGACATGTATTTATTTTTAAGATTAAGGTGAATTAAAATTGGAAAATTACCTGAGAATTTTCTGGCACTCTAGCTAACAGGAGATTTACCAGTGGGGTTTGGAAATCATAACTGGGGATCATTATGCTAAACAGAGGAGACATTGGACCAAACTGTGAAGGAAGGATGTCTTCACTGCTCCCTCTCCTGCCTTCAGTGCCTCCCACCCCATTCCCTGGCATCAGTGCCCTCATGCCGCCCTCTACCTCCCTTCAGGGTATCTCACACAGGACAGACTCTTACCAACCTCCTTAGTCACCTACTCTGGACCTGTCTCCTCCCAATGCTCCTATTAACACTCACCCAGTGCCAGCTCCTTCTGCAGGTGGTTCTTGTTAGCTAATTGTTGCTTTGGAAAGGAGCTGATAATTTCTAAGTTCCTTTCCATCACTGTCTTAGTTAGCTACTGCTGCTGTAACAGAAATACCACTAGAGGGTGGCTTTAAAGAACAGAAATTTATTTTCTCACTGGTTAGGAAGCTCAAAGTCGAATTCAGGGCACCAGCTCTAGGAGAAGGCTTTCTTTCTCTGCCAACTCTGGGGGAAGGCCCTTGTCTCTTTCAGCGTATGTACCCCCAGCATCTGTGGCAGCGCCTTTCCAAGGTTCCTTGACGTCTTTCATATGGCCACTCTCTTCCCCATTTGTACTTGTTTCTGTGCTTAATGTGCTCTGTTTATGTATCTTTAAAGTGATTAGGTGTAAAACACACCCTACACTGATATGGCCTCACTAATATAACAAAGGAAGCCCCATTTCCAAATGGGATTACATCCACAGGTAAAATGGTTGGTATTCCCACACATATTTTGGGGGGACACAATTCAATCCGTAACAAGCACTAAAATTTTGGTAGGGTTAACCATGGTATTAATGCTAACAATACCTGAAGGGCTTACTCCTTCTAAGGGAGATTTGTAATTTAACTAGAGACAATATCATATCCAAAGGAATTAATTTCCAATGGGATTTCAAATAGCTGGTAAAGAGTTGAGAGTTTGGCTCGCTTTACCTTAAGGTTATGTCCACCCTAGATATGCAAGTCTAGGCTTTGCGATAGTATAAAAGGCATTGGGTAAGAATCAGAAGACCTGAATCTTTCTCTGACTCATTCCAATTCAACAAATATTTACTAAGCACCTACAATGTAAGGCGCCCTCATGGTGCCGTGATTAAATACTTGGCTGCTGACCAAAAAGATCAGTGGTTTGAACCCATCAGCCATTCCATGGGAGAAAGATGGGTCAGTCTGTTTTCATAAAGATTTACAGCCTTGGAAACCCTATGGGGCAGTTCTACTCTGTCCTATAGGGTCACTACAATTTGGAATTTACTCCACTGCAGTAGGTTTGGTTTTTTTTTTCTTTTGTTTTGTTTACCTACGGTTTGCCTGGCCTTGGTCTAGGCCCTAGGAATCCAAAGATGAATGAGACACACTCCTGACCCTTGACAAGCCCCCAGTCTATCAGGAGGCATCTAATCCCCTGATAAATGCTTCCCCGGCAATGTAGACAAAATGCTATGGGAGCATAGAAGAGAGGATGATTGATTCTGCTGAAGAAAGCTACAGAAAACTAATATTTGCATTGGGCCTTTGAGGATAAGAAGGATCTCAACAGGCTGAGAAAGGTAGGAGAAACAGAGAAAGGACAAGTGGGAAAAATTACTGGTACAAAAGCAGAGTGAGGCACTAGTTGGGAAGGTCCAAGTATGCGGAGCACAGGGAAAGGAGCAGCAGGGGTGATGCTGAAGAGCAAGCTGGGGCTGGGTTTTGTAAGGGCCTGGAATACCAAAAGGTCAACAGTTCTAATCCACCAGGTGCTCCTTGGAAACTCTATGGGACAGTTCTACCCTGTCCTATAGGATCATATGAGTCAGAATCGACTTGACGGCAATGGGTTTCAGTTGAATACCTTAAGGAGCCCTGATGGCTCAGTGGTTCAATACTCAGCTGCTAACTGTAAGGTCAGCAGTTCAAACCTACCAGCTGCTCTTTGGGAGAAAGGTGTGGCAGTCTACTTCCATAAAGATTTACAGCCTTGGAAATCCTGTGGGGTAGGTTTACTCTGTCCTATAGGGTCACTGTGAGTCAGAATTGACTAGAGGGCAGTGGGTGAATGCCTTACTGAGGGGTGGGAAATTTACCCTGAAGACAGGGTAGAGCCATTAGAGATTTCTCAAGCCTTCATAGAGAGACACATTCTCTACGTAGGAGGCTGCTACATTCTCTCAGGCAAGAGATAATGGAGGTCTCACCCAGGGCAGTGAGGATGGAAAGGAGAGGGTGAACGGAAAAGACACTTCAGGGATAAAATAGAGTCAAATAGTTGGCTGCTTACATGTGGGAGGTGAAGGAGAAGTACAAGCCACGAGTGACAAATGAGGTTTCTTGCTTATACTGCTAGGTAATGGTGGCACCATTAACTGAAGATAGCAGTTATAGGAGCACGGGCCCATGGAGAAAATTAATGAGCTTGATTTGGGGCCTTTTTGGTTAGGAGCCCAGGGTATGAAGTGAAGGTGATTGTTGATGTTCCTGCAGAGGGTTCTTCTGTTTATCATTTTGGTCTTGAGAGGACAGGAAACGCTTGTGTATGCCAGTCACATGTCCATTTCTTATCTGGCTCTTCTTCCGGTGGCATCGTTTCTTCTGTCAGCCAACAGGATGCAGATGTAGACAGGTTATAAACAAGAGCCCAGGAACCACGCTACCACCATTAACCAGAGGTCAAGCTAGGCAGAAGCTTTTGGAAGCTTAAGCCCCACTTGTGTGCAAACCTCCTTTTTTACTTTCTAGATGTCAAGCTATCCTCCCTCCGCCAATCTCTTATCCTTCTCAAGTAATACCCTTGCTTGAGGAACTAATTACTCTTAGAAAGAGAATTTCCTGATTATTTCAGCATTAAGGTTGTTGAGTGAAAACCAAAGTTCATTTATGAGCCAAAACTCTGTTGTAGAGATAAAGTAGTTGGAGAAATGTTTGGACAATTAGGAATCTATCTCAAAAACCTTAAAACTGTGCATGGTCTTTGACCCAGTGTCCACTCTTTTTACAATTAATCCTGAGGAGTAATGTATAAGTGTACAAATATGTGGGTACACTATTATTGATCATATTTATCATATTAAAAATTAAGAAACAACACAAAAGTCCAAATACAAGGATGTAATTAATTAAAACTATCCACACAATGGTACTTTATTATGTTTTAGGTGAAAGTTTACAGCCCAAGTTAGTTTCTCATACAAAAATTTGCACACACATTGTTATGTGACCCTAGTTGCTATCCCTATAATGTGACAGCACACTCCCCCTTTCCACCCAAGATTTCCTGTGTCCTTTCAAAGAGCTCCTATCCCTTTCTACCTTCTCATTTCGCCTCCGGACAGGAGCCGCCCATTTAGTTTCATGTATCTACTTGAACTAAGAAGCACACTCTTCACGATTATCATTTTATGTCTTATAGTCCAGTCTGATCTTTGCCTGAAGAGCTGACTTCAGGAATGGTTTTAGTTCTGGGTTAACAGAGAGTCCAGGGACCATGTCTTCTGGGGTTCCTCCAGTCTCAGTCAGACCATTAAGTCTGGTCTTTTTACTAGAATTTGAATTCTGCACCCCACTTTTCTCCTGCTCCATTAAGGACTCTCTTTTGTGTTCCCTGTCAAGGTGGCCACTGGTGATATATGGGCACCACTTAGTTCTTCCGGTCTCAGGTTGATGGACTCTCCAGTTTATGTGGCCCTTTTTGTCTCTTGGGCTAATATTTTCTTGTGTCTTTGGTGTTCTTCATCCTCCTTTGCTCTAGGCAGGTTGGTATCAACTGATGCATCTTAGATGGCCACTTGCTAGCTTTTAAGACCCCAGACACCACTCACCAAAGTGAGATGCAGAACATTTTCTTAATAAACTTTGTTATGCCAATTGAGAATGTTATTTATTGGAAATTAATTTATTACAAATGACAACATAGATCTATATTTAATGACAGCCGGAAAGCTACTTTCACCTCTGGGACAGTGGTGGTTCAGTGATGGAATTCTTGCCTTGCTTGCAGGAGACCCAGGTTTGATTCCTGGCCACTGCCCCTCATGCACAGCTGCCACCTGCCTGTCAGCGGAGGTTTCCGTGTTGCTATGCTGCTGAACAGGTTTCAGTGGAGCTCCCAGATTAAGACAGGACAGGCGATCTCCTTCTGAAAATCAGTTAGTGAAAACCCTTGGATCACGATAGTTTGATCCGAAACTGATCATGGGAACGGTGCAGGACTGGGCGACATTTTGTTCCACTGTGTGTGGGGTCCTCGTGAGTCAGGAGCCACCATGAGTGGAGGGCTGATTACACAGGAGCTAACAATAACAACATGAAAGCTAGAAGATGTTCAAGATTTATTAACTGAAAATAATAAAAAAAAAAATCGATTCTATAAATTTATAACATAAAGTTTTTTGATGAAAAGATCTAGAAACCAAAATCAGCAAAATGAGAGGACAGTGGAAGGAATCTTCAGTGCTTTAATTATTTTTCTTTCTGCTTGTCTTTATTTTTTAATCTTCCTACAACTACGTATTACTGCTGTAAATAAACACCTGTACTTCTTTCAAATATGCCAGGTCAGTTTATCTGCTGATTTCCTGGATCCTGGCTCAAGGCTAGAATGAGGAGCCAAGGGAGAACAGAAAGCCTCCAGCAGGGGCTAACTTTAAAATCATGGCACACGGAGTGTATTTTACAAAGGGGCCTCCCTTCTTTGCAGGCACCCTCTGGGGGAGTCTTTGGAACTGGACATTCTCCTTAGGTCATAGTTCATATGAATCCCATACAGGATCCTGTTATCACGCCCTCCCCTCTTGCCCCCAACTTTTCCCAAACCCTTTTCCTAAAATCTTTAGCTCTTCCACAATCTCTCAGATAGAAAAATAACCCAAGATCTGATTTCGTATCCTAAAATTATTGTTTTAATAACTCTTTATCTAGCTATGTGCAGCTTACCTTCTAAACCAAACACGTTTTAGCAAGAGATAAGAATTCTTGATGATGGGGGTCACGTGAGGGTCATCTGATCTGAGTGATAAATACCAGCAGAAGCCAAGGGGTTGCTGGGAAGCCGACTGTTTCACAGGGTCAGATCTAACCGGCAATTATCATGTGCACAATAAAATGACTTTATTTTCACCTATGCAATTGAGTAGATAGGAAACCCTGGTGGCGTAGTGGTTAAGTGCTACGGCTGCTAACCAAGAGGTCGGCAGTTCAAATCCGCCAGGTGCTCCTTGGAAACTCTACGGGGCAGTTCTACTCTGTCCTATAGGTTGCTATGAGTTGGAATCGACTCGACGGCACTGGGTTTGGTTTTTTTGGTTTAATTGAGTAGAAAGAGCCCTGGTGGCGCAACAGTTAAGCAGTCTGCTGCTGACCAAAAGGTTCATGGTTCAAACCCACCCAGTGGCTCCGCAGGAGAAAGACCTGGCGATCTGCTCCTATAAAGGTTACAGCCTAGAAAACCCTATGGGGCATTTCTGCTCTGTCACGCGGGTTCACTGTGAATCAAGCTCCTATAAAGATTACAGCCTAGAAAACCCTATGGGGCAGCTCTGCTCTGTGACGCGGGTTCACTGTGAATCAAAAATTGACTTGAAGGCACCTACCAACAACAGTAATTGAGTGGAAAAAAAAGATAAGACTTAGTGTTGGCAACGATGCAGGGAAATAGAATTCTCGTAGAATTTGCATTCATCGCTGACGGAAGTGTAAATGGCACGTTTCTGCAGACTGTTGGCAGGGTGGGTCCCAAGCTATATGCATACCTTTTGACCCAGGATTTCTACCTGCAGGAATCCATTTTAGGAAATCATTAGAGATGTAAGCGAAGACTTATTTACAAGAGTTTTCATCAGCTTTATAATAGAAAAAAAAATTTTTTTAAACAAAGTTTCCATCAATAGGGATTAGTGACAACATGTGGAGAGACCTCAGCCCTTATGCTCAGGCAGTTCTACACTTAAGTCAGAACTTAGCTGAATAAACTTGGCCAAGTTACTCAACTTTTTTCAGCCTCAGTTTTCTCATCTGTAGATACAAACCAAAACCAAACCCATTGCCATCGAGTCAATTTCGACTCATAGTGACCCTATAGGACAGAGTAGAACTGCCCCATAGAGTTTCCAAGGAGCGCCTGGTGGGTTCAAACTGCTGATCCTTTGGTTAGCAGCCGTAGCACTTACCCACTACGCCACCAGGGTTTCCTATGTGTAGATAGGAACAATAATAATTTTTCTCCTACCCGTCTTCCATGCCACTACCCAGCATTTCTCTGCACCTCTTTGCCACAGAATTCTTCCAATTCCTCTCCTCCCACTCTCTTTTAAGCCCACTCCAATCAGGCTTTTGTCCCCACCACTGCAGTGAAACTGATGTTGTCAAGGTCACCAACATTGACTGAATTCAGTGGGCAATCCTTTGCTCTTTTCATACGTGGCCTTTGAGCATAAGCTTAACCCAGTTGGACCCTCCTTCCTCTTTGACATACTTTCTTCTCTTAGCTTCCAGGACTCTACACTCTCTTGGTTGTCTTCCTACCTCTCTGGTCACTCTTCTGTCTCCTTTGCAGGTTCATCACTTTTTCTTGCCCTCCTAAGGATGGAGAAGGAGTCCTGGTGGCACAGTTGTTAAGTGCTCACCTGCTAACTGGAAGGTCATTGGTTTGAACCTACAAGCCTCTCCACGGGAGAAGAATGTGACAGTCTGCTTCCATAAAGACTTACAGCCTTGGAAACCCTGTTGGGCAGCTCTACTCTGTCCTATAGATTCTCTCTGAGTCAGAATTGGCTCGATAGCAATGAGTTTCATGGTTAAGTGTAGAGCACCCAGGACTTAGTCCTTGGTCTTCTCTTCTCCATATAACGCCCACTCTTGCTGATCTCATTCAGTCTCAAGACTTAAAATAACATCTATAATGCAAATTATTCTAATTTTCATCTCCAGTCCAGGCCTCTCCTCTGAAATATAGACTCATGTCTCCAACTGCCTAGCCAACTTCTTCATTTGGATATCTAACAGAATCAACTTGACAGCAACGAACAGAAACCAACAATGGACATCTCAAACTTAACAACCAAAACCAAACTACTTATTTTCTGTAACTGCCCCATCTACTCTATCCATAGCATTTCCATCTCAATTCCATTCTTCAGCTTATTTAGTACAAAAACCCCTTAGAGTGACCCTTGGCTCCTTTCTTTCTGCCATACGCTACGCCTAATCTCTCAGGAAACCTGTTGGCTCTACCTTCAGGATCCATCTGGCATCAGACCAGTTTTTACCACCTTTCCAACTACCACCCTGGTGTGAGCTTCTATCCCATCTTGCCTGGATCACTGAAATAGCCTCCTACACCCTTGTCTCAAGACAATAACCAGAATGATTCTTTTAAATTTTGAGTTAGATTATGTCACTTTTCTTGTCAAAACCCTGCAGTGGTGTCCACTTGGAGTAAAAAGCCAAAACCCAATTATGGCCTTCAGTGCCCAGCATGGTCTGGTTGCCCATGATTGCTCTGGCCTCATCTTCCATTACTCTCCCATTCACTCACTCCTCTACAGCCACTCTGGCTTTTGCTGTTTCTTGACCACAGAAACACATCCTTGCTTTAGGGCTTTTGGACTAGCTGCCCTTTTGCCTAGAATGACCTTCCTTCTTACTTCTTTCAAGTCTGCTCGAATATCATGGTCACAGGTTGGGTTTCCTGGGAGGCAGTTTCTGAGGTGGAGATTGGCATGCAGGAAGTTTATTAGGGAGTGCTCTTATGGTCAGCTGCCATGGGGAAAAAAAAAAAAAAAAATGGAAAGGAAGGGAAAAATGCAACCTCAACAAAGTTGTCAGCCAACTTCATGAGGAACTCTGAAGCTGGGAGGCCCTTCAGAATTGCCCTAAGTCAACAAGAGGGGGCCAGGCCATTATATTCCTGATTTGACCAGTCATTGGATGAGGGCAACCTAGGAAAGGAATGTCACTTTGCACTAGCCGATGCTCTTTGGGAGAGGCAATTCCTGAAGGGGGCTGACAGCTGAGGGATGTTTGCTGGGACCACTTCCAAGCAATTGGGCAAATAAATCCATCAGTCTTAATGGGGATTCATGTGTGGTACATTACAGCATCCATTACAGTCCACCCCTTGTGCTGCTTGGATTTACTTCTTCATATAAGTCTGGGGAGCAGCTCCTCCAGGGTTCCAGTAGATTTCTTTCCTAGAAGAAACTTAAAGAGGAAGGTTAAGGGGATGCGCTACAACTCTTGACATTGCAGCTGGTCTTGTTGCTACAATTAATATTTATTTTCTCCCCTCCCTTCTATTATCCATTCTAGATTCCCCTCAGCCACAAATAGCACCTCTGCTGGTCTAGGTAGCTTACCTGGTGGGGTGACCACACCTTCATCCCTGAGCGGTCGGTCCCTGGTCATTAAGCCCTCTGCAGGCCATAGCTTCTGCACTCATCTATTAAGTGTCAGAAATGGATTGCCTGCATGCCAAGTATATTTTTGCCTGCCTCCAATGCAGAACAGGAGTCCTACCTTGTCTTGATGATCAGGGTTAATTACCCCTGTAAAGAGGGTGAATCTTCTTGCCTGCTGGTCTCTTGGCATAAATAGCCTGAAGTGCCCAAGTGGTAGCCATAACTTAGTTCGGTGAGATTTTTTCTGTGTCACCTGGTGGAAGCATTTCTCCTTTTGTCACTAGGACCTTTAATCCTCTGGGTAGAACCAGGAAACACAAAGCCCCAAGCAGGTCACTGAGAGTGATGGGAAGTAGAGCCATTACTGCTTCCGCTCCTTTGTTCCCATATTTTAAAAGTTCCTTAATTTAGAGTGTACATTGTGTCCCATCCAAGTTGACATTTCAGCAGGCTGTTCCATATTCTGTCAGACTGGGAGGTATTATATCTGATATTATGGTCAGGACACACTCTTGCACCTCTTTTGCTGTCAAGTGGGGCTCTTGGTCTAACACGCTATGTGGGATCCTGTGCTAGCTGATCAAACATGTTGTGGGCCCTTAAATAGTGCTAGTTGAAGTCCTGCAGTGAGGAAGGGCAAAACCATCCTCAGAATGTTTGTCTGTTTCTGTAAAAGTTAATTGCTACTCCTTGCTAGGTGGTTGGTTGATCTCCTCAAGGGATGATGGCAAAGACCTTACAACTAGGTGGCTCTGACAGGATCCAGCCCATGATGAGCACTTTTAGCTGCCTGGTCACTTGATGTTCCATGGTCAGGTGCTCTGTCTCTACTAGGGCCTTATAGCATACCAGGACCTGGTTCAGTTTTGGTTTCTATTGTTAGCCAGTTGGACATGCAGCAATAGTACCTAGGGCAGCCTTGGTGAAAGGAAACCCATGATGTTGGGCCCAGGCATAGCCTCCATCCCTACCACTATGGTACTTTGCCCATTTGCCTATTATGCCAATGCTGGGGTGGCCAATTACAGAGGCCGGTAGAATTCAAGTGGACAAGCCATTTTTGTCTACTTGCTTGTATAATGTTCTTCTGTGGTGTGTACTATCTGGTAGGCATTAACTTGCTAACCAAAGGTCTTTATAGTGTCTGTCCATCCAAGTGCTTCTACCACAGACCTCTTTGTCCCAATTTACAGCTCTCTCTCCTCTAAATCCCTGGCCAAGCTATTCACCACTATTCATGCGTCCTTATTTATTCTAAACTAAGCCGCTTCTTTTTTCACACAAACTGGATGACCAGGTGCACTGCCTGAAGTTTTGCCCCTTAAGAGTATTTCTGATTACCACTATCTTTAAAGGTCACCCCTGAAGGGCACTGTAGTGTAGCTACCATCCATTTGTAGCTTGACCCCACATTTTGAGCCAACTACCTGTGAACCACTGTCAGGTTTTCTCCTCCTTTGTCAACTGGATGTAAGGGACCTACATGCAGCCACAGTGTGATCCCAGGGAGAAGTGCTAGTGCAACAGTGATGGGTGACATGGGTGTCTGGACAACCAACTTGTGCAGGTCACTGTGCCCTTCACCCTTGCCTGTGGTCGATCCTGGATGTACCATCGTTTCTACCTTATGATGGATTGCTAATATGCCCACTTACCTTACAACTTGGTGGCTCTGACAGAATCCAGTTCGTGATGAGAACTTGGTCACTTGATGTTCCACAGTCAGGTGCTCTGTCTCTACTAGGGCCTAATAGTATGCCAGAACCTGGTTCTAGAAAGATATTTAATTCTCCGCTGCAGATAGCATGGCCTTGCTCCAGAACCCTGGGGATCTGCATTGTGATTCTCTCTCTTGGACTTGTCATAAATTCCACATGACATCTTCTCCCGCCACTGATACCTCTAATGACATAGGGTCTGCCAGATCTATGGCGCAAGCAGCAGAGCTGCTTGCAGTGCAGCGTGGACGTGCTGCAAAAGCCCTTTCCTGCTCTGGGCCCAACTTAAAGTTGACTTTCGTGGCACCTGGTATATGGGTTGAAGCGATATTCCCAGACTTGGACTATGGTGCTTCCAGAAATCAGAGAGGCCTACCAGGTGTTGTGCTACCTTCTTAGTTGTGGGAAGTGCAAGATCCAATAATGTATCCTTTACTTGGAGAGATGTCTTGGCATGTCCCCCGACCATTGGAGCCCTAAAAATTTTATTGACGTGGCAGAGCCCTGAATCTTCAGAGGGTTTTTTTTTTTTCCTCACAGAGGCCTTCAATACACCAGCCATTTCTTGCTCATTTGGTCTGATTAACATGATGTCACCAATATCCAGCCAGTCCCATCTCCGGTGATTGTATTATACCAAGAGCAGGTAACACAGCTTTGGGGCAAATGTCTACATTGTCTGTTCCAAGTGAACAACTGTTTCTGAGCCTCTTTTTGATAGAGATGGAAAAGAACATATTCATTGGCTTAAACCAAACCAAACCCTTTGCCGTTGAGTTGATTCCGATTCATAGCGACTCACAGCAACCCTATAGGACAGAGTAGAACTGCCCCATACAGTTTCGAAGGTGTGCCTGGTGGATTCAAACTGCTCACCTTTTGGTTAGCAGCTGCAGCTCTTAACCACTACTCCACCACGGTTTCCTTCATTGGCTTAGTGGCCACATATTATGTATCTGAGGCTATGTTAATTTGCTGTAGCAAAGATATCACATCTGGCATAGCAGCTGCAGGTGGGGCTACTACTCTCCCTTCCCCCTTCCCTCCCATCTTTTGCAGCCTCTAGTAAACTTGCATTTGCCTATTCCAGATATTTCATATAAGCGGGATCACACGATATTTGTCTTTTTGTGTCTGACTTATTTCACTCAGCATATTGTAGCATGTTCACTCACTGTGTTGTAGCATGGATCAGGACTTCATTTCTCTTAATGGCAGAGTAAGATTCCATTGTGTGTATATACCACATTTTGTTTATCCATCATCTGTTGATGGACATTTCGGTTGTTCCCACCTTTTGGCTATTGTGAACGGTGCTGTAATGAACTTTGATGAATGTCCATCCCTTTATTTTCACTGAGTTCTATTCATTATCTCCTTAACTCTCTGAGGATCAGGGTTCCCTGCCTGCCACTCCAGTCTTGCTGCTTTTATGACAACTTCATCTACCTGGGTTTTGAGGGTTAAGCACTGGTGTGACCCCTGTGGTTTCGGGGTCCCATTGTCCCCAGTGATCTTAGTTCTGTAATGGCCTCTCCTACCCTCTGCCCTGGCCTTTGCACTCTTAGTGATACTGGCGCTCCTCTCAATCTCGCCAGTTCATTTCTTTTTTTTTTCCTACGGTAAACTTATTTTTAAGTAGGAAAAGTTCACATTAAAGTAACAATAGAAAATATAGTACAGTACATACATAAGCCATTAACATAGACCTTTATTATGACTATCAAGACATACGTGTTTAGGTTATACATGTACAGTACAGTACCATTATATACCTGGCAGCGCAATCATTTTGAATATGAGACATGAGATATACGTGTTGCTTGTGGGAAGCTGTTGCATTCGCTATGTCCAGTTACATCTGCTAAATCCTGCTCTGCGATCAGGATTTCTGAACTCTAGTAAAATCTTATGGGATCGCGGACGTCTGTGCAGTTTGACATTGCTCTCATGGACCTTACGCGGAACATGACTATATATAAAAACCAAACCAAATTCATTGTCGTCGAGTCAATTCCGACTCGTAGCTACCCTATAGTGACCCTACAGGACAGAGCAGAACTGTCCCATAGGGTTTCCAAGGCTGTAATCTATGGAAGTAGATCACTATGTCTTCTCCCACAGAGAGGCTGGTAGATTTGAACCGCCAACCTTTTGGTTAGCAGCCAAGTGCTTATTGCCAGTTCACTTCTTATAGATTTGGTGTATCCTCTGGGTCCTCTCATGGAACGTAGCCATCTATGTATAGTTGTAACATGCTCACTTCTCTGAGCGTTTGATTGCCTTCTTCCACCATCCGCGTGACAATTCTGGCATTTCCGCCTCACTTAGTGTGGGCCACCGTTTTGTCCATGCTTCTAGGAACCATCCTAGCAGTGTATTCACACTGTCTTTGGGGATTTTGCCAGAGTGCTAAACCCCGTATCCTCAGAGGGTGCTCCTTTCCCTCCTTCAGTTTTATGTTTTGCCTCCCTTGATCCCACGCCTTGGGAATGTAGTCCTAGCAGTACTTTCCCAGCAGCTTCTGGTATGTATTGGTAGATTCCATAGCTTGCTTCTTTGGTGTAGAGGCCCTTTCCTCCCTCAGCTTGTCTTT
The DNA here is from genome assembly GCF_030014295.1 of Loxodonta africana. Lineage (NCBI taxonomy): Eukaryota > Metazoa > Chordata > Mammalia > Proboscidea > Elephantidae > Loxodonta > Loxodonta africana. Next base: position 50,500,717 of record NC_087366.1, read on the forward strand.
GGTCAGGTTATGTGGTGGCTTTATCCTAGTTATTGGCCTAGCTGGACAATGAATAAGGAAGACAGAAAAAGAATTGATACCTTTGAATTATGGTGTTGTCGAAGAATATTGAATATACCGCGGACTATCAGAAGAACAAACAAGTCCGTCTTGGAAGAAATACAGCCTGAGTGCTCCTTGGAAGCGAGGATGGTGAGACTTCATCTCACATACTTTGGACATGTTATCAGGAAGGGCCAGTCCCTGGAGAAGGACATCATGCTTGGTAAAGCGGAGGGTTGGTGAAAAAGAGGAAGAACCTCAATGAGATGGATTGATGCAGTGGCTGGAAAAATGGGCTCAGGCATAACGAGGACTGTGAGGATGGTGTAGGACCGGACGGTGTTTTGTTCTGTTGCATATAGGGTTGCCATGAGTTAGAACTGACTTGAAGACACCTAATAACAACAACAATGGCCTAGTGGCCAGAGGGCAGATGGTGGCAGATTCTACAGGAGGTGCATGTGTGTGTTGTCCTCCAGGGGAGAGTCCTCTGCATCATCTTCAAGCAAGAAGGGGAGGGGATGTTAGCCCTTAATAGGGAGAGGTGGGCCATTTCCGCAAGCTCGGAGGGTTCAGGGTAATCTAGGGCTGCATCAACTCAGATATTCCCATCCCAGGTGTCAGGGTCACATTCTTTCCCAACCAGGACCTAAGCTTGGCATAGTAAACCAGTCTAGGTTGTAAATTTAACCTCTTTGGAGCTTTGCTCTCTCATGATTAAGTTCTATGTCTTCAGCTTTCGCTGTCTTCCAGGTGCAGGAGATGACAGCCTCTTTATGTGCTCCCAAGGAGGTCCTCTGGCTTTCACACTAAGGTTTAAATGGCTGATTAATCTTTCTCAACATTTCATTATTTTTTTTCCCACATGTTAATTATCCTTAGCAAAAGCCACCCAATTCCATTATCCTTATAGCTATTATTTTCCCCAAATTTTGCCAACATCTATATATCACATTCTCTAATGGATTTCCCATCTCCCAGAATACTATTCCAGCTCACCATCAGTCAAAGTGTGAACAATTTCCATGGCACCTTACGCTAGGGACTATCTGTATTCCACCTACTGCCAGGGATGGAGGTCTTCCTTAACAACCAGATGGTGGGTGACCTAATTCTGAAGTCCCATTTTAGAATTAGCTTTCTAGGACCATTGCTGGTACAAACAATCATAGACTGATTCCCAAGTAAATAGGCATTGAGAAGGATATTAGCACAGAAGTTTGTAAGGAGGTGCTGTTGATAGCTACACCCATAGAAGGGAAGTGAAGGAGGCAGGATTGGGTAGACTAGAGGGAGAAGTTGGTTGGACCACAATGCAGTCTGAATGGAGTCTCACTCAACTTCACTGGGAGCTCTGAAGCTGGGGTGACCCTTCAGAGTAGTCTCAAGTTGGGGCGAGGGGTGAGGCCTTTGCATTCTCACATTGCCCAAACACTGGATGTGGGCTGTCCCAGAAGTCGGCATGATCTTGGATGAAATGACTTTCTTCATCCAAGGCAATTTCCTAAGAGGGCTGACAACTGAAGGCTGTCTGCCAGTAGCATTCCTAGGAACTGGGGGAATAGTTTTCAGTCCTGAAGGATATCTGGACAGCATCACAGCATCCATTATAATTGCAATAAATAGAAAAATAGAACTACTCAGTGAGGTAACTCTCTCCTACCCTCTGTCCTTGCACTTCTAGTCCTTATTCCTCTGAACTATTTTTCCATAATACTTACCATCTTCTAACATAAAAAAAAATAGTATATAATTAACATATTCAATACATCTATTGTTTATTATCAATTTCCCCTGCTAGAATGTAAAATCTCAGAGGACAGGGATTTTTATTCTTTGATTTACTAACACATCCTAAGCAGCTAGATATGGGCCTGGCACATGATAGAGACTGGCAAAATATTTGTTGAATAAATGAACAAATAAATACCTAACTCCTTGGGTTATTGTGAAGATTAAATTGAGACAATGTATAGTTTTTAAACAGGCCAGACCACGATAACCACCATGTTAACTGTTATTATTACAGAGCTTAGCCTCTCAGACCAATGCATTAACAGTGATTGTCTATGGGTAGTTGGATTATGGGAAATTTTTATTTTGTCCTTTGGAGTTTTTCTATTTTCAAAACTTTCTATGGTGAGCACATTTAACTTTGCAGTTAGGAAAAGAAAAATGATAAATTATTACATTTAAAAATTTTTGGTTGGTATTTTCTGGATAGTCGAAGGAATGACAATGCCTGGTGGATTTGTTATCTCTCTGTCTCAGAAAGAGCAACTGATTTGACGCAAGCTTCAAGTGGCCTTTTCCTCAGCTCTAAATTACTCAGTGCCCAGAACTATGCCTGGTATACAGCAAGGACTGAATTAAGGACAAAGAAGGAGACTGGCATCATGTGAGTTAGGAGGCATCTGTTCTATTACTGAAAGCAGTGCTGTCAGTCTGAAGGCGATTAAAAATGCACTGTTCTGGTCTTAATTTTCCTATCTGTCAAACAGATAATAAATAGCTGTTCCTCACTTGTGACCTGTTAATGACCTCACGCAGCTACTTCAGGAGGAAATGACTTCAACGTAATCCCTATCACGATTCCAGATGACTTTGTTGCAGAAATTGACACACTGACCCTAAAATTCATATGGAAATACAAGAGACCCAGAATAGCCAAACCGACCTTAAAAAAGAAGAACAAAGGCAGAAGACTCACACTACCCAATTTCAGAATTTACTACAAAGCTACAGTAATCAAGACAGTGTGGTATTGACATAAGGATAAACATCTAGGTCAATGCAATTGAATCAGGGATACAGAACTAAAACCCTTAAAAAATATATATATATACGTGGTAAATTCATTTTTGGCAAGAGTGTCAAGACAATTCAATGGAGGGCGGACAGCCTTTTCAACAAATGGTGCTGGAAAACTTGATATCCACATGCAAAATAATGAAGTTGGAGCCCCAATATCAAACTACATGAAAACCTAATTCAATAGACCTCAATGTAAGAGCTGAACTATAGAGCTCTTAGAAAAACACACAGGAGTAAATCTTCATGACTTTGGATTAGACAATGGTTTCTTAGATATAACATCAAAAGCACAAGCAACAAAAGAAAAAATAGATAAATTGGACTTCATCAAAATTAAAAACTTTTGTACTTCACAGGACACCATCAAGAAAGTGAAAAGACGGTCCACAGAATAGGAGAAAATATTTGCAAGTCGTATATAGGATACTCATAGTGACCTTATAGGACAGAGTAGAGTTGCCCCATCGGGTTTCCAAGGCTATAAATCTTTACGGAAGCAGACTGCCACATCTTTCTCTTGCAGAGTGGCTGGTGGGTTTGAACTGCTGGACTTTCGGTTAGCGGCTGAGTGCTTAATATCTTCTCCACCAGACTCCTTATACATATGACAAGTGGCTTATATCTAGAATATATAAAAACTCTCACAACTCAACAAAAAGACAATCCAATTGAAAAATGGGCATAGAATTTGAATAGACATTTCTCTAAAGAAGATATTCAAATGATCAATAAGTACATGAAAAGATGCTTAGCATCATTGATCATTAGGAAAATACAAATCAAAATCACAATGAGATACCACTTCTCACCCACTCTTGTTAGGTGCTGTCAAGTCGGTTCCGACTCATATCAACCCTATGTACAACAGAACGAAACACTGCCTGATCCTGTGCCATCCTCACAATTGTTGCTATGCTGGAGCCCATCGTTGCAGTCACTGTGTCAATCCATCTCATTGAGGGTCTTTTTCTTTTTCACTGACCATCTACTTACCAAACGTGATGTCCTTCTACATGGACAGATGAAGTCTCACCATCCTCCTGTCTAAGGAGCATTCTGGCTGTATTTCTTCCAAGACAGTTCGTTCTTCTGGCAGTCTGTGATACCGTCAATATTCTTTGCCAACACCATAATTCAAAGGCACCAATTCTTAGGTCTTCCTTATTCATTGTCCAGCTTTTGTATGCATATGAGGCGATTGAAAATACCATAGCTTGAGTCTGGCACACCTTAGTCCTCAAAGTGACATCTTTGCTTTTTAACACTTTAGAGAGGTCTTTTGCAGCAGATTTGCCCAATGCAATGCATTGATTTCTCAACTACTGCACCCATGGGTGTTGGTTGTGAATCCAAATAAAATGAAATCCTTGACACCTTCAATCTTTTCTCCATTTATCATGATGTTGCTTATTGGTCCAGTTGTGAGGATTTTTGTTTTCTATATGTTGACGTACAATCCATCCTGAAGGCTGTAGTCTTTGATCTTCATCAGTAAGTCATTTTTACTTTCAGCAAGCCAGGTTGTATCATCTGTATATCGCAGGTTGTTAATGAGTCTTCCTCTAATCATGATGCCCCATTCTTCTTCATATAGTCGAGGTTCTCAGATTATTTGCTCAGCATATAGACTAAATAAGTATGGTGAAAGGATACAACCCTGACGCACACCTTTCCTGACTGTATACCACGCAGTATCCCTTGCTCTTTTTGAAGGACTGCCTCTTGGTTTATGTACCGTCTCTGCATGAGCACAATTAACTGCTCTGGAATTCTCATTCTCGGCAATGTTATCCATAATTTGTTATGTTCCACACAGTCGAATGCCTTTGCACAGTCAATAAACACAAACATCCTTCTGGTATTCTCTGCTTTCAACCAAGATCCATCTGACATCAGCAATGATATCCCTGGTTCCATGTCCTAATCTGAATATGGCTTGAATTTCTGGCAGTTCTCTGCCGATATATTGCTGCAGCCGCTTTTGAATGATCTTCAGCAAAATTTTACTTGGGTGTGATACTAATGATCTTGTACAATAAGTTCCACATTCTGTTGCATCACTCCCAGTGGCTCGGCCAGGTAGCCGTCTTCCAAATTTCTTGGCATACAGGAGGGAGTGCTTCCAGCGCTGTATCTGTTTGTGGAAACATCTCACTCTCTAAGATGGTCATAATGAAAATGAACAATAACAAGTTTTGACAAGGACGTGAAGCAATTAGAACCCTCGTCCACTGCTGATAGGAAAGTAAAATGGTGCAGCCTCTTTGGAAAACATTCCTACAGTTCCTCAAACAGTTTAACAGAGTTTATACAACCCAGCAGTTTCACTCCTTGGGATATACCCAAGAGAATTGAAAACATAGATTTACACAAAAATTTGTGCACCAATGTTTGTCGCAGCATTATTTGTAATAGCCAAAAGGTGGAAACAACTCAAATGTCCATTAGCTGATGAATGGATAAATAAAATCAATATACCCATACAATGGGTATTAGTTGGCAACAAAAAGAAATGAAACCTGATACATGCTACAACATGGATGAACCTTGAAAACATACAAAATGATAGTAGTCAGATACAAAAGGGCACATACTGTGTGATTTCATTTATATGAAATGTCCAGAGTAGGCAAATCTGTAGAGACAGAAAGTAGATTGGTGGTTGCCAGGGCCTGTGGGGCCAGGGGAATGCTAATGGGTAGGGGGCTTCTTTTTGGAGTGATGAAAATGTTCTAAAATTAGATAGTGGTGATGGTTGCACAGTGGCGCTGGTGGCCAGTGGTTAAGAGCTTGGCTGATGTCCAACGGTCAGCAGTTTGAATCCACCTTGGAAACCCTATGGGGCAGTTCTTCTCTGTCCTGTAGGGTTGCTGTGAGTAGGAACCAACTCAACTGACAATAGGTTTGGTTTGATGGTGGCACAACTCTGTGAATATACCAGAAACCACTGCATTGTACACTTTAAAAGGGTGCATTTTACTGTATGAGAGTTATATCTAAATAAAGCTGTTATAAAAATCAAGGAAATGACACAAGGCACTGTTTCTAGAATTAGAAAACTGGAGGGTGAACCAGAGTAAACCTTTTGGGCAAAGTCCCTGCAGGGTGACAGGGCAGGGTCTGAGCCTCCTCCTTCATGCTCCCTGGCTCTCCATGTTACACAGCTGGCTCTGTGCCCTTTATTGGGTTGCTAAGTGGCTTTCAGAGCCTGAGTAAGCCAGTAGCCCCGTGAGCTGCCAGCTATGCTGAGTGAGTGTTCCAAAACGGCCCCAGCTCTGTTCAAACAGCGCTTACAGGAGGCTTTTGTTTCCTGCCACTGGAATGTCTCTTCCGCCTACCCATACCTTGTCCCCTCCTCCTCCACAGGGCCTTCATGACTCCTGCAGGCCTCATTATGCCCCCGCAGAATCCAAAGGTCATCCACTTCACCAAGTCTGGCTGATTAGAAGCACCACCGAGGGTGCAGGGTGCTTTAAAAGAAAATGACAGGTTCCTGGGGTTCGGCCCACTGAAATTCTGAGTCGGTAGGTCTGGGTTGGGCCTGGAACTCTCGAAGTGGTTAAAAAAACTCCCCCAGGTGATTCTGATGACCAACCAGGTTTGGGAACCTTTGATCCAGTTCACCCTCCTACCAGGCTTGAGTCTGCGTCAGCGTCCCTGCCAAGCGGTTGACTCAGCTTTTCCAAGAAACCTTCCGTGACTCCCCCAGCCTAGCCGAGTGAGGTGCTCCACCCAACTCCTCCAAATACAATGTGCTCATCATCACCCTCATTTTAGGGCGACTCATGAGTTGTCATCACCTGTTTAATTGTTTCACTCCCACCCCCACTAGACTAAAAGCTCTTTGAAGAAGGGGACTGTGTTCTGTTTGTTTTACCCCGAATGCCTGACTCATAAAAGGGACTCAATACATTTGTTGGGTGAGTGAACGAATGCCACCAGAAATCTGTTAGTACAATGCAGTCACTATCTAATAAGGTGTAATAATTGATCTTGTACAGCATTTAGTACAAAGAACTTGGAGGTGAAAATATATACTTTGATATCATATAAGGCAAATTAGAGTCTGGTGGGTATGTCAGCTCTGCAGATCTGACTGGAAGCTAACACCCTTTTGGAAAAGTCCCGTGAGCATCATTTAGAGAGGGTTTGATGGATTTCTAAACACTAAGAACAAAATTTAAACCAGTCTGTTTTCTGTTAAGCTCTAGAGAAAAGTAAAGTAGGAGCTTATTGTTCCTCAAGGAGCCCCTGGGTGGTGCAAATGGTTAGTGCACTTGGCTGCTAACCGAAAGGTTAGAGGTTGGAATCCATCCAAAGGTAGTTGGGAAGAAAGGCCTGGCAATCTGCTTCCAGAAAAACAGCTGCTGAAAACTCCATGGAGCATAGTTCTTCTCTTACACACATGGGATCACCATGAGTTGGAATCCAGTTGATGGCAACTGGTTTTTTATTATTCCTCAACCAACCCTGAGAGGACTTAGATTTGCCCATTCATCCAACCACATTTTGAGGGGCCAGAATCTTAAATAACTTTAGAGGCCGTCTTTAAAGATCTTGTTTCTCTACCACCCACAAACTTCCAGTGTCAGAAGCCTAGGACATGTTCATTTTGTGACACTACATCTGGCCCTGCACATCTATGTTATGATGCCAGGTGGATCTTCACAGTGGATGGGAGGCATATTGTTGGAAGTCATTCCTATACTCGGATAGCTGGTGATAACTATATGCGTAAGTGAGAGTGCACTGCATAAATGTATACCCTGTATCCCAACTAAATGTATTCCCAATGCTACTTCCTCTTAGTTGGATACCCAAAATGTCTGTGGCCACTCCAGTGTCACTTGACAAGAGGGCAAGATGATGGAGGTAAAGTTGGGGTAGAAACAGAGGTCTTAACTAGTTCAAATATCTTCTTTTTGAAATTTTTTCATGAAAACATATAACCATGACAGCACATAGTAGGGCACCCCCCCACCCCCCCACCCCAGCAGAGTCTTGGAAGGAGCTAATGCAGGCGAGGGCCTGAAGTTTAAACTCCATTAGCTTCACAAGCGTGGCAAATGTGCCTCTGCATCCAACATTTATAGAGCATCTACCACATACCAGGCACTGATTCAGGCACCAGGCATACAGCAGTAAACAAGATAAGCAAAGCCTCTGACCTCCTGGGACTTACATTCTCAGTCTGGTTAAAATAGGCGTGTTCTCCTACTTTGGAGGGAAAGGACAAAGTCTGTATTGTCTGCTACTGCCTGATTCTCCATAAATATTTGTGGAATTAATGAGTAAATGAATGAAGGAATGAATGAAACATTTCAGAACTAAAAACTTCATGCCACTGAGATTTGGTATGTCAAAAAAATCCAATTCAAATTACAAAGCTGTTGTAAAAGCTAACGAAAAATAAGAACGGTAATGACACGGGGTGTTGCGCCACAGTTTTCAAGGACCCAGCAGTACTATTGTTCTGACATGTAGTAACATTGGCAGAACCAGAGGTTCTTCTTCCTTTCTGGAGCTAAATTGGCAAAGGTAGAAACAGGGAGAGACAAGTGAAAAACCAGTCCCCAGTCCTGCATCGCCACCTCCTCCTCTGTATCTGCTTCCTGGTTTCCAGGAGCTGCTAGAGATGTGGCCCTGTCAGGTTCTCATCTGCCATTCACCACAGAGGGCAAATTTTCTTTCCTGCTGACCCCTCAACTGCTCCTTCCCACACCTCCTATTTCTCAGAGATGTAGAAGTCATCAGATGGCAATTCCCACAGTTTCCTGTCTTCAAACCTGCAAAGTTACCTGCGTCTGAATCCACCCTCTCCGCCCTCGTTTCTGTTAAGATGGAAAAAGTCCCAGCTCCATCACATGCTAGCTGTGTCACATTGAGCAATTGTGGCAGTTGTGTAGGCCTCAGTTAAAAATTGGCCCCCACTTGCTTTATTCCAGGAATGCAGGGATGGTTCAACATTAGAAAATCAATCAACATAACACACCAGATCAATAGATCAAAGGAAAAGAACCACATGATCATCTCTATAGATGCAGAAAAAGCATCTGATAAAATCCAATGCCCTTTCTTGATGAAAACCCTAAAGAAAACTGGAATAGAAGGGAAATTCCTCAGTATGACTCAGGGCATATATGAAAAGCCAATAGCCAATATTTTACTTAGTGGAGAAACACCGAGTTTTTGCTTTGGAATCAGGAAAAATACAAGGGTGCCACTCTCACCATTTCTATTCAGTATTGTATTAGAAGTCCTAGCCAGAGCAATAAGACAAGAAAAAGAAATAAAAAGTATCCAGATTGGAAAAGAAAATGTAAAATTATTTCTATTTGCAGATGATATGATCCTGTGTCTAGAAAATCCCAAAGGATCCACAAGAAAACGTCTAGAGCTAATAGGGGAATTTAGCAAAGTTGCAGGGTACAAGGTGAACAAACAAAAATCAATTAAGTTTTCAAAAAACAGCAATGAAAAATCTGAAAGGGAAATTAGGGAATCAAGTCCATTTACAATAGCACCTAAGAATAAAATACCTAGGAATAAGTCTAACTGGGGATATGAAAGACTTAATACAACGAAAATTATAAAAACACTGCTGAAAGAGATTAAAGAAGACTTTAATAAATGGAAAGATGTTCCATGTTCATGGATTGGAAGACTTAATATTGTTAAGATGTCAATATTACCCAAAGTAATTTATAGATTCAACGCAATCTCAGTCAAAACTCCAACAGCCTTCTTTACAGAAACAGAAAAACCAATCATCAACTTTATATGGAATGAAACCGAAAACCAAATCCTTTGCCATCGAGTCAATTCCGACTCATAGCGACTGTATAGGGCAGAGTAAAACTGCCCCATAGAGTTTCCAAGGAGCTCCTGGTGGATAGCAGCCATAGCTGTTAACCGCTACTTCACCAGGATTTCCATGGAATGAAAAGAGGCTTCGAATAGCTAAAGTAGAGTTAAAAGAGAAGAACAAAGTAGGAAATGAAGTGTTGATAAATGCTACAATACGAATGGAGTTTGAAAACATTATGCTGAGTGAAATAAGCCAATCAAAAAAGGACAAATATTGTATGACCTCATTTACATAAAAAGGCAAATGTATAGAGACCAAAGTCTATTAGTGGTTACTAGAGGTGGGAGGGAGGGGGAAAAGGGAGGTTAACAGCGATGGAAAAGTAGCATTGATTAAGGGTAGGGTTGCGCAGCCAATTATTATAATTGCTGTTAATAAGCTGCACACCCGTAAAAGGTTGGATCGGCAAAAGTTGTGTGATAGATGTATTTACAACAACGACAAAAAAAAAAAAAATCATGCTGAGGCTCCTTAGGTACAACTGAACACCACATCGGATTTGGTTCTTGGTTTGGAGGTTTAGGGTCATGATTTCATGGGATCTCCCAGTTAATTGGCCTAATAATGTGTTTAGTGCTTTTTTTCTCATCCCCTAGTTTGTTGCATAGTGCCTCGGGCCTTAAAATCTTGCAAGCTGCCAGCCAAGGCGCTAACAATTGGTCTCTATTCACCTGGAGCAACAGAGGAAGAAGAAGAGTCAGGAAGAGGAGGAGGATATGGAATGTGTGGCTAATTGCCTCCATGAACAACTGTCTCCTTTGCCACGAGACCAGAAGAACTGGATAAACTGAACATTTTGATTAAAGATTCTATAGGAGACTCCTGATCAAAAGGGAGTCTCCTTTTGACTGAAAAGTGAAAAAACAGAATTTCAAATTCTCATGAACTCCAGACTTTCGGGAGCCATGGAGGGTGGATGAATCCCTGAAACCACTGCCTTGGGATTATCTTTAAATCTTAAACAAAAAAAATCCCCTGAGGTCTTCTTAAGGCCAGGCGATAGTTTAGCTTAACTAGTAAAAAAGGACAACCTTGAACATTATGCTCTTCTAAGATTTACCCATATGGGATCAAATTAACAACAGCAACTCGAAAGATTAGATAGGAACCTTAGGGGCAGTGGGTTTATGTTAATGTGGGACAAACAACTCAGAAAAGGAGGGTGAGGATGGTTGCACAACTGGAAGAATGTAGTCAATACCACTAAACTGTACGTGTAGAAACTGCTGAATTGCTGTATGTTTTGCTGTGTATATTCTCAACAACAACAACAAAACAAGTAAAATTTAGGAAAAAAAAATTGACCAACACTTAAAAGTGGGCATAGGAATAGCGCCTATTGTATTGTGTTGCTGCATACATTAAATGAAATAACGAATATAAAAGGCTCAGCACAGTGCCTGGCACAGGAAACTTTCTGTGATTGTTAGTATTACTATTATTATTTCTGTCCAAGGCTAATGCCTTCCTTGATGTTCTAAATTCTGTTCTGTCTCACCTCCTCAGGAAATGCTGCTCCTAACAGTTATTTATTCCTTCCTGTGTCTTTAACCTTTATTCATAGATTCCTACCTATGACCACTTAAATTCATTTGCTACCATTAAAAAAAATGACAAGACAAAAAACTTTCTTTGACCCTACCTGCCCCTCCATCATTCTTCCTTCCTCTTCCACTTTAATTCTCCTTAAAGAGTGGTGCACCCTCATTGTCTCTCCCTTCTTTCTTTTCTGTTCCCACCTACCACCCTTTGAAAGGCAGTCTAATCAAGATCACTAAAACCTCTCTGTGGCTAGATCCAATGGACACTCTTGAGTCTTTTCCTTGATTTCTCAGCAGCTCTGGCATTGTTGATTGTCCCCTCCTTGAAATGCCTTCTCTTCCCTTGACTTCCATGACATCACACTCCTTTGTCTTTACCTCCTACCTTTCTTTCCAACCTCTTCTCCTCTTTTTTGTGGATTCTTCTTTCTATGTGGGTTCTTCAGCCTCTGCTCATTCCTAAGTGGTTATACTATCTCGTGTTCTAGCCTCAGTAGCCAGACTGAAGTTCTTCTTACTCTATCCTCTTTCCTGGTTCATTCCAATGACTCCATGGCTTCAATGCTGAAGACCTATAATTCAGTGCCTCCAGTCCAGATCTCTCTTCTTTGCTCCAGATGCATAAATCCAACTGTCCACTTGCCCTTTTCCCCTCAAACTCAACATGTTCAAAAATAAGCTCATCATCTTCCCCACCAGCTAGTTCTTCCTTCTGTTTCCCGTTTCAGTGAATGACACCACTCTCTGCGCAGTTACCCAAACTAGAAGCTTGAGGGTCTCCCTTACCCAGTCAATTAACAAGCCCTGTCAGTTATTCCTCCCACAGATCCCTCGAACCCATTCACTTCTCATTTCCACTGCCACTACTCTCCTAGCTGGCCTCCTTGTTTCCATTCTTCCTCCTGCCCCTCAGGACAGAACCCATTCTCTGGGCAGGTCAGATGGCCTTGGGCCATGGAGGGCTACGTTGAGTGTTCTGCCCATTGTGATCTGGCCCTTGCTTATTCCTTCACTCTCCAGCTTTCACCTCACATCACCTCCAACCCTGTGCTCTGGCTCTACTGGTCCACTTTCAGTTTCCAAAAATGCCAGGCTCTTTCTTGCCTCTGGGCCTTTGATCCTCCACTTTGTGAACTGGAATAATCTTTGCCGTCCTTACCCATTGCCATCCAGTTGATTCTGACTCATAGTGACCCTGTAGGACAGAGTAGAGCTGCCCCATGCGGTCTCCAAGGAGCAACTGGTGGACTTGAACTGCCACCTTTTGATTAGCAGACGAGCTCTTAGCTCTGCATTAAGATTGGGTAAGATCCCCACAGCCCTTCCATACTTACCCTATCATAAAATTCCCTGTGCTGTGTCTTAACTGCCTGTTTGCCTTCTGTCTTCCCCTCCAGTCTACAAACTCTTTGAGGAAGGGACTGAAGCTCTTGTCTCCACTGCTGTATCCCTAAGACTTTAAGGAATGGCTGGTACAAGGTAGGTGCCTGATTTATCATCACTGAAGGAATCAATCCCCTACTACACATACAAAGCCGGGTCCCCAGAGCTGCTGAGTAACCTTTCCAAACACTTTTTCCTTTCTTTCTTTTTTTATTTATTGTGCTTTAAGTGAAGGTTTACAAATCAAGCCAGTCTGTCATACAAAAACTTGTACACACCTTGCTATGTACTCTTAGCTGCTCTCTCCCTAATGTGACAGCACACCCCTCCTCTCCACCCTGTATTCCCTGTGTCCATTCAGCCAGCTCCTGTCCCCCTTGCCTTCTCATCTCACCTCCACACAGGAGCTGCCTACATAGTCTCATGTGTCTACTTGAGCAAGAAGCTCACTCCTCATTGGTATTATTTTTTGTTTTATAGTCCAGTCCAATCCCTGTCTGAAGAGTTGGCTTCGGGAATGGTTCTAGTCCTTGGGCTAACAGAGGGTCCTGGGGCCATGACTTCTGGGGTCTCTCCAGTTTCAGTCAGACCATTAAGACTGGTCTTGTGAGGTGTACATTCCACTGTTCTCCCACTCCATTAGGAATTCACTGTTGTGTTCCCTGTCAGGGCAGTCACTGATGGTAGCCAGGCACCATCTAGTTCTTCCAGTCTCAGGCTGATGTAGTCTCTGGTTTATGTGGCCCTTTCTGTCTCTTGGGCTTATATTTACCTTGGGTCTTAGGTGTTTTTCATTCTCCTTTGCTCCAGCTGGGTTGGGACCAGTTGGTGCATCTTAGATGGCCACTTGCTAGTGTCAAACACCTTTTTTCTGATATCTCAGTACCTACTCCAAACATTCTTTCCAGTGCTATCAGGCCTCAAACTCTGAGCAAGGAGATGGAAGTGAGAAGGGTCTTCCCTTGGGAAAGAACCCAGATTCTCACCTTTCTAAGAAGATCAAGTCTATCAGCTTCCTCCCTCATCTATTTTTGTTCCACCTCTCAGCATCTCTGTGTTATCTCTTACCCACTTTTCCTTCCTTTCTATCTAGCCACGATTAACACCTCTATTGGGATCTTATTTCATCAACTGTCCCCTTCTCTCTTAACCTTCAACTGCTTCCTCCCTGTAGCCTGGTTCCTTTCTGTATAGACACCTACTCAGGCCTCTTCTCTCTTGAAGATGTCTCTCCATAAAGCCTTCCTCAGTTACTTTTACTGACAAACTCTTTAAAAAGACGTTCAACTATACTTTCTGCCTCCATTGTTTTCACCACCCTCTTGTTCGTTATTCCTTGACTCCAACTTCTTCCCATTTTATTGAAAATGCTCTCTTTAAGGTTACAAATTACCTTCTCCATCCCCAAATCCAAGGCTTACTCTAACACTCTACTGACATCTATGCCCCAGGTGCTCTGCCTCACCTCCCCCATCATCCTACAAGTGTTTATTGAAGACCTAGCCTGTGTGCACAGTCCCTGGGTGGTACAAACAGTTAAAGTGCTTGGCTACTAAATGAAAGGTTGGTGGTTTGAGCCCACCCAGGGGTGCCTTGGAAGAAAGGCCTGGTAATCTACTTCCAAAAAATCAGCCATCGAGTGGCCATCTAAGATACTCCACTGGTCTTACTGTGTCTGGAGAAAGGGAGAATAAAGAAAACCAAAGACACAGGGAAATATTAGCCTAAAGGACTAATGGACCACAATTACCACAGTCTTCACAGACTGAGTCCAGCACAACTAGATGCTGCCCAGCTACCACCACCTTCTGCTCTGACAGGGTCACGATAGAAGGTCCCAGACAGAGCTGGAGAAAAATGGAGAACAAAATTCTAACTCAAAAAGAAAGACCAGACTTGCTGGCCTGACAGAGACTGGAGAAACTGTAAGAGTATGGCCCCCGAACACCCTTTCAGCTCAGTAATGAGGTCACTCCTGAGGTTCACCCTTCAGCCAGAGATTGAATAGGCCCATGGAACAAAACAAGATTAAAGGGGTGCACTAGCCCAAGGGCAAGGAAGAGACGGAGGGAGGAGACAGGAAAGCTGGTAATGGGGAACCCAAAGTCGAGAAGTGGAAAGTGTAGACATGTAGTGGAGTTGGCAATCAATGTCACAAAACAATATGTGTATTAATTGTGTAATAAGAAACTAGTTTGCTCTGTAAACCTTTATCTAAAGAACAATTAAAAAAAATTTTTTTAATGTAAAGGTTCACTGTAAGTGGCCATCTAGGATAATCCACTGGTCTCACTCCTTTGGGAGCAAGGAAGAATGAAGAAAACTAAAGACACAAGGGAAAGATTAGTCCAAAGGATGAATGGACCACATCTACCATGGCCTCCACCAGACTGAGTCCAGTAAAACTAGATGCTGCCCAGCTACCACCAGTGACTGCTCTGACAGGGATCACGATAGAGGGTCCAGACAGAACTGTAGAAAAATGTAGAATAAAATTCTAACTCAAAAAGAAAAGACCAGACTTGCTGGCCTGACAGATTGGAGAAACCATAAGAGTATGGCCCCCAGACACCCTTTCAGCTCAGTAATGAAGTCACTCCTGAGGTTCACCCTTCAGCCAGAGATTGAACAGTCCCATGGAACAAAACAAGGCTAAGCACCATCCCAGGGGCAGAGACTGGAAAGTAGGAGGGAACAGGAAAGCTGGTAATACAGAACCCAGGGTTGAGAAGGGAGAATGTTGACATATCGTGGGGTTGTTAACCAGTGTCGTAGATCAATGTGTGTACTAACTGATGAGAAACTAGTTTGCTGTGTAAACCTTCATCTAAAGTACAATTAAAAAAAAAAACAAACCCTATGGAGCATAATTCTACTCTGACATGGATGGGGTTGCCATGAGTCTAAATAAAATAAAAAAAAGTGAAGGCTCAGCATCCGGGTCGTTTTTTGTTTGTTATTACTCAGGTGATATAAATAAATCACCATGTTTGAACCAAAAGAAAAAAAAAATCAGTCATTGAAAATCACGTGACATACATGCTCTGACATACACGGGGTCATCGTGAGTTGAAATTGACTGGATGGCAACTTTTTTTTTTTAATCCTGTGTGCAGCCCTGCACTGGGGGAGGAGGGGTTACCAAAAAATGTAAGGCGTGGTCCCTAAACACACAGGAAATGGCATTGAAGGGTGGATGGCAGAGTCTAAATAAGTGCTAAATATGCGGTGGAGGCTGTTCTTTCTTTCGGGGAGAGGGGAAGCATCCAGGGTGGGACAGTCAAGGAAATCTTCAAATTTAAGGTATGAGCGAAGCTCAACTTTGAATGATGGTCAGGATGAGGGGGCTGCTAGGAGAGGTTTAGGGAGCAAGTGCCAGGTTAGGGTAAGACATAGGCAGACGGCTCTATCATTCAAGGTTCCTTCAAAATTTTTTTCATACTGTAGTATAAATGACTGAGAAGAACTTAAAATGTAACCTACTTAAGTTGTACTCGCATTGTACAACTAAAAAGATGCAGCCCCAAGGTCAGCAGTGGTTAAGAACTCGGCTGCTAACCAAAAGGTCACCAGCCTCTCCTTGGAAACCCTATGGGGCAGCTCTACTCTGTCCTAAGAGTCGCTATGAGTGAAAAAAAAAAAAAAAATTGCTCATCCTTCCCTTTCTGTTCGATTTGCAAGCTTTTCCTACATAAGAACCACGCACAAATATACCAGCTCTGCTATGCAAATATTTTTCTTTATGTGAGGTCAGAGCCAGGTCTCAGTCTGCCTCGAGGCGCGCACAACCTCACATTCTCCCGGCAGGCTGTTTGCTTTCAGTGATGGTGTGATAACAAACTCTGTTCAGTGTACTTTTATATCCCAAGTGTTATTTTAATCAAAACCATGTTTTATTTGAAAAAAAAAAAAATCCTCCCTTATTTTGTGTAAAATGGCTTTCCCAGCCACTTCAAGTTACAGTAACGCAAACACATAGTATTTACCGGTGCCCAGTTCTGCTCTAAAGTCGTTGCAAATAGTTGCTTCATTTAATCTTTCTCAACTAACTATGAAGTAGGTTCTATTATTATCCCCCTTTACACATGAGGAAACTGAGGCACGGGTGAGTTAAATAACTTGCCCAAGTAACTTGTGGTGAAGTTAGGGAGCTAGGGTTTCACTCGGGAGGCCTGGCTGTAGGGACTCCCTCTTTGAGGTGGTTCATGCTGATGTGCCAGCTTCTGACCACCACTGACAGTCGTCAGGGGCTTTAGAGCTGCTTACAATTTGTTTGTGTAATGATAATTTCCAGTAATCTACTGGCGATCTGCTCCGTAAAGATTACAGCCCAGACAACCCTATGGGGCAGTTCTACACTGTCGCATTGGTTCACTATGAGTTGAGAATCCACTCGACGGCAGCCAACAGCAACCTATAGCAGTGTTTCTCAAACTATCTGTGGTGAAGGACTAGATATAGACAGCTGCTGTCGAGTTGACTCCAGCTAATGGTGACCTTATACACAACGGGATGAAATGTTTCTCGGTCCTGCGTCATCCTCATGATCACTGCATTTTTGGGTCTGTTGTTGTGGCTACCGTGTCAATCCATCTCACTGAGGGTCTCCCTTGCCCTCTCTGGCCCTCTATTTCACCAGATATAATGTCCTTCTCCAGCAATTGATCCCTCCTGATGACATAGCCAAAGCAAGCAAGCCATTGTGTACCAACACTTTTATCATTGCTAAAAAAAAAAAAAAAACCCACTGCCATTGTTGAGTCAATGCCGCGACTCATAGCGACCCTATAGGATAACAGTAGGACTGCCCCTTAGGGTTTCCAAGGAGAGGCTGGTGGATGCAAACTGCCAACCTTTTGGTTAGCAGCCGAGCTCTTAACCGCTGCACCACCAGGGCTCCATAATTGCTATAAAAGTATGTAAATGCTTACTCTCAATTTCTATACTTATGTTGTTGCAGGCTAATAATAAACAGTGTGCAGACCAGTTCTAGTTAGGGAGCCAGGGCTCCACTCAGGAGGACCACTTCAAGGACTGTATTTTGAGCAGCACAAATGCATATTATCAGCAAAACCAGCTACCTTCTTTTAAAATTTCTTTTCATTTTCTTCATTCAGTAAATATTTGTTGAGTGTTTGCCACACGGCAAGCAGCAAAGCAGGGGCTAGGAATCAAGCAGTAAGCAAGAGCATCAGGGCCTTCACAAAGCCCTGATGTTCCAGCAGGAGAAACAGACTTGAAATTATTCTCTGAAAATTAAACTTTTAGACGAATGCTAAGAAGGAGAAGATCAGAATTCTCAGAGCTTGTGTCAGGGTGTCCCCAGATAGCCTGAGAGGTCAGGGAACGCTTCTCAGAGGAACTTTTAATTTTAGTTCTGAAGAATGAACAGGAGGTGGTATGCGCAGAGTGGGCAGAGAGGCTGCCGGGCTGGAGGAAGGGCATATGCCAGGGCCCTGAGGCAGAGACACAGATAGAAGGCTGCTGAAACAGACAGGAACTGTGTCCTGCAGATCTCTGAAGGCCATGCCAAGGACTTCACATTTCCTAGTCTGTCTTAGTCTAGGAGCACCACTGAAACGTGTCCACCATGGGTGACCCTGCTAGTATTTGAAATATCTTAAGAGCTATGGAAAACTCCTAAGGGGTTTTCAGCAGGGGATTGAAATATTCAGCTTTCCCATTTAAAAATAACAATCTTTATTTCCCATTCATTGAAGCATAACAGTTTTTATAATACCTGTAGTAGCGAATTAATAGTCCATTACACAAATTTTCACATAAGAACAAAAAGTTTGGGGCTGCTTTCATGTAGCGTAATTTCCATGCCTCTAAGAGCACATTTTATATACGGTCACTGACATCCCCAAAAAGATCACTGTGTTTCTACTTCTGCCCCTTTCCTCAGTCACCATCATCCTCTAAGTAGCATCTTTCTTAAGGACAGCTGCTGTGTGAGGTATGTGACGAAACCACACCCATCCCCTGCTTTTTCACACTAACGACACAGTGTTATTTGAGCCGGCCTAAAAGAAAAAAAAAAATTTTTTTTATTGAGGGTGACCATGGGACGCAGAGACGACAGCATAAATATTCTGAGGGTTTAGGAAAATCTTCTGCTTTCCAGAGGAAAGGTACAGTTTGACTGGTATGGCCCTATCCCCTTCTTTCTACCTTAAAAAATCAGTTGTGAGTCCTGGATGTGCTGCAGCCATTTTGTAACCATGAGGCAACATGCACAGGATAAAATGTAACATGTTAAAGTTATTAGAGGAGAAAGAAGAGTCTGGGTCCTTGATGATTCAGCCTGGACCTCCCACTTCCAGATTTGTTTTGTGAGAAAAATAAACCTCTATATGTTGAAGCCACCGTGGGTCTGGATTTCTGATACTTGCAGTTGAAAGTAACTGAGCTTTTCAATTGGAAATGGAGGGCCCACAATATCAGATCAACTTGCATAGCACCGTATTCTCCCCCTCTTGGCTGTTGCCCTCTTTGGACATTTAGATGTTTCAAAGAAAAAAGTCTTTTTTTTCATTTCTGACTTCCCTTCACCCTTCTCACCAGGAGCTGTAACAGGATAAGTAGAGTCTGCCTTGTGTCCTTTGTTTCCTAAAAGGAGAAGGGCAAGCTGTGAGGCTGCTGGTGGAAAATGATACACTACACCACATCAGAATGTGCTGTTCTCATTTATTTTTTAACACAAACCCATCTTTGCATGCGGGCACTGGCAAAGAATTGACGGTTACAAAACACTGGGCGACAGTGGTAATATAGGAGGTGAATGACACACAGCAGAGGAATCCTGTTTTCAGATTACACAGAATGCAAAACCATTGTGGTTCATGACATAGCTTCCCACATTTTTTCCATATTTATCCCACAGGGCCCCAGTGAAATGGATGGTGCATTCCATTTGCAAAGTGAATGTGTAAAGATACTAGACAGGGGTGTAAAGCAAGGTGCCAAAGCCACGGGAAGGTAAGGAAGGGTTGGCCTGCTACCACTGCCTGATGCTCATTTCCCTCAGCAACGTTTAGCTCTGTTGAGAACCAATCAAAACTGTTGGTACAAAATCAGGGATGAAGTTCCGGAAGTAGCTGCCAAAAATGATGCGTGTTTCAGTTGCTGTGTTCCGTGCCAGAGCAATTCATTTATCCATACGGACACATACAAGCAGAAAGGGTGAATTCAAAGGCGAATTCCAGGCAGAGAAGACATTACCATTCTAGACACATCCTGTCAAGGAGCCCGTGTGTCTACGACGTAAACGATTTTTTAGGATTATAAACTAAAGCAGCTTCCACTGAAAATAATTCCATTAGATCAGACAAAGTGGGAAGAATGGTACTGGTTGGTATCTTAGGGGCAAAAAAAGATAGCATCAAAACAGAGTATAATCTCTCAAGGCCACAAAAGGGTCCCATGAAAGGCTATCTAGCAAAGGAGAGAGGATTTCAAAGAACACATACAATTGGAACCGCCAAGTGAAAATAGAAAATGCTGGAAAATATGAATAATAATGTCCCCTTAGTTTATAATGAGGCTGAAATCCCACTGATGAGCTCTGGCTGAAACTCCAAATTAAGAGAATGTAGCTGAAATCCCCATGACCTTGAGGTGGCTGCTGAAGACTTTAACGTACGAACATTTTTCAGTCACCAAATTTTTGTCACATCCGAAGCATGATTAATGCCTAAAGAGGTTTAAAAACTGCTGCCAGAAAAGCAAGGAGCCAAGCACTTAAACCCTCTATCAGGGTGGAAAAAGGCATTTTGCCAAATTTAGACCCCTCTTGGAAGCCACATGGCCAGTTTTCGGAAATATATTTGAACCTCAGAAGTCCATACTTGTTTCAGTGGGTAAAACAGGCTTCCTGGTATTCTGAAAAAATTGGGGAAAGTAAAAAAAAAAACCCCAAACCTCAAGATTCCAGCTCTGGGGAAAAAAAGGTATATTATAAATATGTGCACAGAAAACTACAGAAGAAAAAATTTGAAAGGTTAGTAGCGATGTATGAATATATTATATGAATATATGAAGCAATAAATTTACTACTTTTTAATGCATTTTACAGTTTCCCAATTTTCTGTTATGAACATACATTATTATTATCTTATAAACATTTTAAGAAGAAAAAATTTTCCAAGAGACTTCTTGAAAAACCAAGCAGCCTTTTATAGAGGAAAAGGGTGAGTTGGAGTCCATCTTTGCCATTCACTACCTGTTTACCCTTGGTAGTAGAGAGATATTTTATAAGATTAAATGAAATTATACATGTAAAACACCTATAATAGTGCAAGGCATATTTCCTACTCATAGCAACCCTACAGGACAGAGTAGAACTGTCCTATAGAGTTTCCAAAGCTGTAATCTTTACAGAAAAGACTGTCATATCTTTCTCCCACTGAGCAGCTAATGGGTTTGAGCCACCAACCTTTCGGTTAACAGCCAAGCACTTAACCCCTGCACCACCAGGGCTCCGTATATTGTAGATGCTTAATAAATGGCAGTTAGCGTTATTACATCAGTCTTAGAAGAAATACAGCCAGAATGCTCCTTAGAGGCAAGGATGACGAGACTGCATCTTGTTTACTTTTGACAAGTCATCAGAAAAGACCAATTGCTAGAAAAGGACATCCTATTTGGTAAAGTAGGGGCTCAGTGAAAATGACAGAAATCCTCAACGAGGTGGATTGAAACAGTATTCAAACGCAATACGACTGGACTCAAACATACCAGCAAATACGAAGATGGTACAGGACCAGGCAACGTTTCATTCCATTGTACTTAAGGTTGCCATGAGTTGGAGATGTTTTGACAGCTACTATCAACAATGGCAGCATTATTGCTGTTCAAACAATGTTCGGCGCCAGGTGTAAAATTCTATTTTGATGAGAAATTTACCTGAATTTTAAAATGAAAGAAAACTTTCTGAAATCAGGAGAACAGAAGAGTCCTCTCCTAGCTCTAAAGTGTGGGAATCCTCAGTTTTCCCCCAAACTCCGTGGACTCCATGGTAAGGGGAGGGCTAGCAGAAGGGGGACATGACCATTTTGACAAGGTGCTGTTGTTTGGGATCCTTTCACCTCCCATCAGTTTCCAGACAGATAAAAAATGTGTCAGAGTTCCCCATCCCTGCAGTTGGGCAGTGTCGGGGTCACAGCAGCTGTCTTTGTTACAGCTGTTGGCCACCAGCCCCAGCAGAGGCTATTTTGGGTTTACTGAGTATTCCCTGCCCCACTACCAAAGCTTCAAGAAATGCTTTGAACTATTCAAGGACTAAAGGCCACAGCAACCTTCTTTTGTAGGAGGCCAGCCTTCTGCTGATTTAGCCACAGAGAGGGTAGGGTTTCTCTCCTGGGTGGAGGACTGTCTATGCCCTAGGCCATAGCTTTCGGGGAACAGATCATAAACAGCCTTCCTCCAAGTCAAAGACTTTTGTGAAGATTTTCTGCTCAGTTTTTCTAGTGATTCCATCTCAATATGTTGAGAATTAAATCTTTCCCCTCAGTGAGAGTGGTGAGGCAGTATCTCAAGAGCTGAGTAATGATACTAGAAATTAACATTGATTACCCCTTACTTTGTGCCTGGCATTGTGCTAAGTGGTTTTTGTATTGTTGTATTTAATTTGCACAACAGCTACATGAGGTAGGTACAGTTATTATTATTCCACAGATTTTTTGTTGTTGGTGGTGGTGCTGGTGTTAGCTGCCATTGAGTTGGCCCCACTTCATGGTGACCCACGCACAACGCAACAAAACACTGCCAGATTGGACTGTTGTGATCCACAAGGTTTTCACTGGCTGATTTTTGGGAGTAGATCACCCAAAATCTGAGATAGTATAAAATGGAGCTAGGCTTGGAACTCAGGCACTTGACTCCAAGGGTTCCCCGGGCATCACAAATGGTTAAGTGCTCAACTACTAAGCATAAAGGTTTGCGGTTAGAGCTCACTCAGAGGTGCCTCAGAAGACAGGGCTGGAGATCTGCTTTGGAAAGTTCACAGCCTTAAAAACCCTATGGAGCAGTTGAGGTCACCATGAGTCAGCATGGACACAATGGCAACTGACAGCAATGACCGTGACTCCACAGCCGACCTTGTAATCTGTGTAAGCCTAGGAGCACCCTCTACCTACTCTCGCTCCCTTGTAAAATTTCGCAAGTGATCACCAGCTTAAAATGTGCAGGTTTGGGTCTGTATTTACTCAAAGGAACCACCCTTGTTAGATTCTCTTCCCTTTTTTCTACACTCTCTTCCCTCGATCCCAGGTACTTTTCTAGACGACCCTACACCCAGGTTTCAAATATGATTTCTTTACGGCACATCCCTAAAGGCTGCTGCTCTGAGCTGTTGCCCTCAATTCTCTCCTAAAAGCTGTAATGGTCTTTTTTTATGGCCTGGGGAACAAATGTACTTCCACAGTGACCAAAGATAGGATGGGCTAGAGAACCGGCCAGAACCATATGTACTGAATATTTGAGTGTAAGAAGAGCCCTGCTGAGCCCATTATTCATTTATGTCACAGGCATCTGCTGGGCAACAGCTGACAAGTGCAAAACGATGCTCCCACGTTCCCAGACTGCTGGGACACTTGAGGCAGCCCAGCCAGCAGCCCCTTCCTCTGCTCTCCTTCCACCCTCAGCCCCCAAAGCCCGCTCACAGCACACATATGGCAGCCATTCGGGCTTACTCCTTCCTTTCCAGTGTCCAAGTGACGCTGACAACAGGGGATTTACAGCTGCCCAAAATGGAGTGTTTTGTTTTCTTTTGGATTATTCCAAGTTTGGGGTCTGTTAAAAGTTTTGTAACTACATAAATATTTACCCAGAGCTTTTGGTTACTATACAAACATAACAAACTTGACATGGCCCTAAATGCTGCAAGTCACATCAAAGTTTTCCAATTAAGAAAGGGGGCAGCAAAAAAAGGGCTTCAGAACTTGATTACTTTTATCACGAAATATTTCTACTATTATTTTTATGCCAGGCTTTGAAAGTACCAAAATATGTTTATCCTTGACTCCGTGTAAACATTCAGATCTCACTGACTGTCCATCAGCCAACTTGCTTAAGCACACCACAGGATGGCAGAGACATGGGCAAGATTTTGGGTGATGCAATGCAAGGCTTCACCTTTATAAATAACTCGTGCTCACAGTGGGAAGCGTAAGATGAAAAATGTTGCTCTGTCGGCCATCTCAGATACTCCACTGGTCTCACCCCTTCGGGAGCAAGGAAGAATGAAGAAAACTAAAGACCCGAGGGAAAGACTGGTCCAAAAGACTAATGGACCACGTCTACCACGGCCTCCACCAGACTGAGTCCAGTACAACTAGATGGTGCCCAGCTTTCACCACTGACTGCTCTAACAGGGATCACAATAGAGGATCCCAGACAGAGCTGGAGAAAAATGTAGAACAAAATTCTAACTCAAAAAGAAAGACCAGACTTTCTGGCCTGACAGAGATTGGAGAAACCATAAGAGTATGGCCCCCGAACACCCTTTCAGCTCAGTAATGAGGTCACTCCTGAGGTTCACCCTTCAGCCAAAGGCTGGACAGGCCCATAAAACAAACCAAGACTAAAGAGGCACACCAGCCAAGGGGCAAGGACTAGAAGGCAGGAGGGGACAGGAAAGCGGGGAATAGGGAACCCAAGGTTGAGAAGGGAGAGTGTTGACATGTCGTGGGGTTGGTAACTAATGTCATAAAACAATATATGTACTAACTGTTTAATGAGAAACTAGTTTGTTCTGTAAACCTTTATCTAAAGTGCAATAAAGAATAAAAAGAAAAATGCTGCTCTGAGCTTTGCACTTTTGGAGGCAAAAGATACTACTTTCTGTTCGAATGTCACAGGTTTACATTTGTTTGTGGGTTCTAGTTGGCACTTATGGATGCCACATAGAAAGAGTTAAAACATTTAGTGACCCAGATATTAATTATTAAAGGTAGACACCGAAGTACTCAGATGTGGGAAGGCACATGCTGTGAATGAAAAGTGTAGGGGGAAATATTATTATGTGTTCTTTCCTTAACCCTTCTACCCTCTGTTTGCTGTGAAGTTAACCCTCCACACCCAAGGAGCGAGGCTGAAGTTTGTGTGTGTTTGAAGTTTGTGTTCTCAGAGCTGCTGGGGCCGTCATTTTTCTAGTTAAGGAGACACAAACATAACCACAGTCTTGGGAGCAGACCCCTGGCAGGGTTCCCAACTCCTCTGTTCCGGGGAGGGAGCAGCTGCTTGGGTTAGGCCCTGTTTCCTCGGCCTTGGCCTGGATCCACCTCCTCCATCTTCCGCCTGCTCCTAGTCACCACCTCCAGTGGACTCACGTAGGGCCTATAGTGAGCTGCTGTGGAGTTGGCCTGATTCAGGATGACCCCATGCACAACTAAACGAAAGGCTGTCCAATCCTGTGCCATCCCCGCGATTGGTTGAAGATAGGACCATTGCGATACATAGGGTTCTCACTGGCTGATTTCTGGAAGCAGATCACCAGGCCCTTTCTCCCAGTCTCTCTTAGCCCAGAGACTCCTTTGAAACCTGTTTGCTCAGCATCATAGCAAAAGTAAACCTCCACTGACAGCCAGGCTGTGGGTGTGCTTGAGGTGCCTTGGCCGGGAATCAAACCCAGGTCTCCAGCATGGAAGGTGAGAATTCTACCATTGAACCACCACTGCCCCCTCAAGTAAGGCAAATCCCTTTTTATTGCTTTGCAGGAGGCTAGACTGGAACCAGGAAACAGGTTGCTTTTCTGTATTTGATGATACAAAGTAAAAGAAAGCAAATCCTAAGCTTCAGCTCAAGGTGAAATGGGGCCGTTTGCGGGCTAAGTAAACTCTGGCGTAATCTTATCTGTTGTCCCAAGGCGGAGATAGAGAGGCAAGCCCTGAAAATCTTGTAGAACACTGCTCCAGCGAAGCTCACAATAGCTGCGCTGTGCCTGGTGCAGCAAACCCCAGGGCTTGCTCATTTCTTTAAGGGACTCAGCTAGTGGGCAATTACTGTGGTTAGAATGTTATTATCTCCGTTCTGCATATAACTTGACAGTAAATGGTTTAATGACTTGCTCCAAGTTGTATAAGCCAAGATCATAGTTAGAGAAAAAAAATAGTTGGAATTTCTGATTTTCAAACATGCGTTTTAGCCAGGAGGCTCAGCTCTGAACAAACATGCTTGAAATGCGAGCGTAGAAAATCTGAGAGAAATGAAGTTGCAGAATTTAGTATCTTTTAGAACCTTTACATGGGAGCTCTTAAAGCTCCCTGCTCACAGTTTAACTCTCTCACCTCTGTATGAACCTTGTGAGAGAGTCATTGTTTTCTTTCTCCCTCTGAGGACCTGAGGTGCAGAGAGCTTCAGCCACTTACCCAAGGACATGTTTTTAGTTACTGGTAGAACCATGACCCGTAATTCTTGATCTCCTGATACTAGATCAGAGCTTTTCCCATGAAATCAGAAACTGACCAGATGAGTTCTAAGTGACTATTACCTATCTCTGGGGTCTTGGTGGCACAGTAGTTAAGAGCTCAGCTGATAACCAAAAGGTTGGCAGTTGAATCCACCAGCCGCTCCTTGGAAACCCTATAGGGCAGTTCTACTCCGTCCTATGGGGTCACTATAAGTCACAATTGACTTGATAGCAATGGGTTTTTTTTTTTTTTGGTTTATTGCCTACCTGTACCACCCTTCTAGAAACCCTGGTGGCGTAGTGGTTAAGTGCTACGGCTGCTAACCAAAGGTTGGCAGTTTGAATCCATCAGTTGCTCCTCACAAACTCTTTGGGGGCAGTTCTACTCTGTCCTATAGGGTCAGTATGAGTCAAAATCAACTCGACTGCAATGGGTACCATCCATCTGTCAGTCTGTTTTAGTGTGGTGACTGGCATATTGCCAGGGTGCTGGGAGCTGTGCCACCAGTATTTCAAATACCTGTAGGGTCACCCATGGTGGATAGGTTTCAGCAGAGTTTCCAGACTAAGACAGGCCAGGAAGAAAGGCCTGGTGATTGACTTCTGAAAATTAGCCAGTGAAAACCCTACGGATACTAATAGAACAATGTTCTATACAGTGCTCAAAGATGAGCCCACTAGGTGGAAGGCACTACACAATAGCCCCAACAACTGACTCAGACATACTAACGACCATGAAGATGGTGCAGGACCAGGCAACATTTCCTGCTCTTATACATAAAGTGTGGAAACCCTGGTGGCGTAGTGGTTAGGTGCTATGGCTGCTAACCAAAGGATCAGCAGTTCGAATCCGCCAGGCGCTCCTTGGAAACTCTATGGGGCAGTTCTACTCTGTCCTACGGGGTCGCTATGAGTCGGAATCAACTCGACGGCACTGGGCGGATACATAAAGTGGCCACGATTCAAAGCAGGCTCGATAGCAACGAACGACAACATTACCTACCTTCGCTGATTTTGTACTGTATCGAGAGGGTTAAACTGGGACTATGTTTCCCAGAATCCCCTTCTCTAAACAATCCTGGGTTAAAGTTGGCAGAAAAGGAAATCTGCGCAAGATTAAGAAGGTAAAAGGAAAGCAGCAGCCATTGCTCACTGAAGGCCGTTGTGGTTAGATGCTGTGACAGGTGCAGGGGTGCTGGTGGGTCCCAGGGTGTCTGCTCTTTCCCATTCCAGCAATTTTCTCTGACCTCCGGCCCTGATGACCTGGGTAGCCCCTGGCCTACCACCAGACACAAGGCAATAGTTTTCCTAGTTTTCTCTACCAGCTTGTTATGAATTGAATTGTGTCCCCCCAAAATTAAGTGTTGTAAAGACATGTTATCAGGAGGGATCAGTTCCTGGAGAAGGACATCATGCTTGGTACGGGGTCAGAAAAAAGGGGAAGACCCTCAAGGGGACGGCTTGACACAGTGGCTGCAACAACAGGTCCAAGCGTAACAGTGATCCTGAGGATGGTGCAGGACCAGGCAGGGTCTTGTTCTATTGTGTAGGGTCGCCATGAGGCAGAGCTGAAATGCCTGTGGAAGTAATTCCATTCGGGAACAGGGTTTCCTTGTTATGTTAATGAGGCCATGTCAGTGTGTGGTGTGTTTTATGCCAATCACTTCTGAGACACAAAAGGAGCAGATCAGGCACAGAGAAGGAAGCACAAATGGAGGGGAAGATACCACTTGAAGATCACCAAGGAACCAGGGAACAGAAGCCGAAAAGAGAGAAGGACTTTTACCTTGTGCCAACAGAGAGAGAAAGCCTTCCCCTAGAGCCAGCGCCCTGAATTCAGACTTCTAACTCCTGGGTAGCCTCCTGAAGTGTGAGAAAATAAATGTGTTTGTTAAAGCCACTCACTTGTGGTATTTCCGTTATAGCAGCACTAAGACGCTAAGACACGGCTCCACTTTTACAGTCCCACTCCAGCAGCTGGACGGGCCTGGCTTCCCATATTCCTCCACAAACTGTGACTTTTCCATTCACACCAGTGCTTCAGGAGGGCCGGTGAGCGACTCTGATCCTCCCTCACAGACCCTTACTTCCCCCAGCTTCTCCCACGATTGCCAAATATATCCTTTAATATTTACCGCGCTTCTGCTTCCCCAGTTGAAGCCTGACTGGTAGACTACCCAACATGGCACACTACGGGAGCGGCAGAAGAAATATGAGTCCCTGCCCTGGAGAGGCTTCTAGCTCGCTGGGGAGATGAAGCATTCTAACCCAGTCTGCTGGGGGCCCGTGGCGGCTCTTGGCCAAGGGTTGAGGTGCAGGACACAGTCATTGCCTTGCTGTCCTTGCCATCCCAGGTGTCTGGTGTCTTTTACAGCCAGGCATTAGGAGCTGGTTGAGATGGACACGGTCAGCATTCCCCGGCACTTGTGGCCACATTTAGTCCTAAGTGGATACAGACTTTTTCCTTCTCTGTTCCAGGCTTTGGGCTCCTTATCAACACAAGAATGGAAAGAAAGTTTCTTACACATGGGGTGAAAATGTTGAGTACGGATGAACATAAATGCTGACGCTGAAGATTTCCCAAGCAGCCAACAGAAATTGCCCTGGTCTGCCACACTGGAGTAACTTGAGTTCTGGAATTCCAGCCTCGGTTAACCCAAATCCACAAACCTGCGTGAGTTATGAAGCTGAGTGAGAGCGCTGTTTTTCTATTATTCATTCCCAGTCTGTTGTGTCCTGAGCCGACATCACTGAGTTTATTTCCCCCACATGTTTAACCCTCTGTGTGTTGGTCATCTTTTGGTATATTTGCCAAAGAAAAACTGATAAAAGTGTGCATTCCTGGGTTTTCCAACAGCATAGATTTTATTTCTGACTTTGTTGGAAACTTCCCCAGCCAGTCAAGTTGCCTCAAAAAGTTAGGCCTCAGTTTCCTTCTGTAAAAACAGACTTACCAATACTTACCTCCGAGGGGAAGCGAGAGTATCAATTCTTGGCTGCAATCGAGGTAAGATGCAGCAGCAGTCTGGCTGCACACCCCCTGGAAAAGCACGGGCCTCGGGCCGTGGCGATCCCACAAGCTTCCGAAAGCTCCTTGTGAGCTGAGGTTTTATTGTGTGTGTGTGTCTACATGCCTATGTGTCTGGAGTGTTGGCTCTGGAGACCTAAGAATTCAGTCAATGACATCATAGGTAGCTCAGGAAAATGAGGATTTATTTTTAGCTATGACCCTTGTCTGTTACATGATCTGAATTCGCAAAAGAAAGAGGAAAGGGGGAGAAAGAAAGTAAATATAGAAGGGAATGAAAGAATGTGAGATTTCTGCTCGATCTTAAAAAGCCTAGGAGTGAAACTCAATGAAGCATAGCTTTCTTATTTCTTTTCAACAAGAAAAGTGTCAACAGGAGAGATGTATGAACAGTGGAGGGTACGCTCATTTGCTTGGATTACGTGGTTCCAAGAGTCTACAGTGGAGGTTATCGTCTTTTCTAGATACTGAGCCTTTTCTTGTTAATCATTTGTCCCTGGGCCTCCTAAGATGGCGCTTCCAAGTAATCTGTCCTGTTTGTCTTGGCATCATAGGGGCTGACATCCAGGGGTTCTTGCTCACTCTTTGCATCCATGCTGTGCCAAGGAAGGGCAAAGAGCCGGAAGGAGCCAAGAAGTAGGATCAGAGAGAAAGCTGGGTCTGCTAAGAGGGGAATAGCAGAGTGGTGGAGGATTGAGAAGATGGGGACTCGAATTCAAATTATTTCTTGTAAAATATCCAACAGAAAAATAGGCAAAAGGCACTGTTAGGCACTTCACAGAGGAGGTAAATAATGTAATAATAATAAAAGAGATATCCAAACTTATTATTTCTCAGGAAACTGCAAATGAAGGCCACAGTGAGATATCATTTTACACCCACCAGGTTAGCAAATATTAAGAACTCTGATAATACCAAGTGTAGGAGAGGATAGAAAACTACAACTATAGGTGTTCATTTGTTCACTTTCCTAGTGAGAGTGTAAACTGGTATAATCACTTTGGAAAACAATTTGGCATTTTGTTGTAAAGTTGAACCTGTGTATAACTAAGACTTGGCAGTTTCACTCCTCTGTACATGCTCTAGATCAGGTTTTTTTTTCAAACATTGATCTGTTAGTAGGTTGTAAAACCAATTTGTTGTACACTTTTTTCCTAAATTTTATCTATTTTGTTTTTGTTTTTGAGAGTATACCCAGCAAAACATACACCTATTCAACAGTTTCTACATGTACAATTTAGTGACATTGATTATGTTCTTTGAGTTGGGCAACCATTCTCGCCCTCCTTTTCTGAGTTGTTCCTCCTTCATTAGCATAAACTCACTGCCCCTAAGGTTCCCTTCTAATTTTTTGAGTTGCTGTTATCAGTTTGATTCCATACAGATAGTTCTTAAAAGAGCATAATTCTCAAAGCAGGCCTTTTTTACTAGTTAAGCTACACTTGCTTAGTTTTAAGACGACTTCAGGGGCTATTTTTGGTTTAAGGTTTTTTTGTTTGTTTTTAACATTTTATTGTGGTTTGGGTGAAAGTTCACAGAGCATATTAGTTTCCCATTCCTCATTTCATACATATTTTGTTTCGTGACATTAGTTGCAATCCCCTCAATGTGACAGCGCCCTACCCGCTTCCTCCTCAGGTTCTCCATTTCCATTTGCTCATCTTTCCTGCCTTCTGAACTTTTTTGGGGGTGCAGATGCTGCCCTTTTGGTCTCTTATGGTTGATTGTTCTCATAAGCATGTTCCTCACGGGTGTTATTGTTCACTTTATAGGCCTGTCTATTGTTTGGCTGAAAGGTGATCTCTGGGAGTGGGTTCAATTCCAGGTTTGAAGGGTGTCTAAGGGCCTTGGTCTCAGGGATTCCACCAGTCTTTATCAGACCAGTAAGTCTGGTCTTTTTGTGAATTTTAATTTTGTTCTACATTTTTCTCCCACTCTGTCATGGACCTTCTACTGTGATCCCACTCAGAGCAGTCGTTAGTGGTAACCAGGCACCATCTAGTTCTTCTGATCTCAGGCTAGTGGAGGCTGTGGTTCTTGTGGTCCATTAGTCCCTTGACTAATTGTTTTCTTGAGACGTTGATTTTCTTCACTCTTCTTTGCTCTGGATGGGAAGAGATCAATTGCTGTATCTTAGATAGCCACTCGAAAGCTTTTAAGACCCCAGTCGCTACTCTCAAAATTAGGATGTAGAATGTTGTCTTTATGGACTATGTTATGCCAATTGACCTAGATGTCACCCAAGACTATGGTCCTAAGCCTGCAAGACCAGTGACTCAGTCCCTTCTGGGGTTTGATTACAGCTAAGAAGTTTTCATAACTGTGCCGTCTGTGTGCTCTACTCTATATGAATATATTTGTAGTACATACGTAGAAATATCCTCTGCAAAACCTGTATAGGCTCATGAATGTAGTCCATATGCCATCCCACACCTGTTCGGCTTACACATCTACCTATGTATCCACTTGTAAATTATCGTTTGCTATTAACTGTTACTGCAAACAATAATTTGCAAGGATTGTACTGAACTCAGTCTGGTGAAGGCTGTGGCAGTTGTGGTCCATCAGTCCCCTGGACCAATCTTCCCCCTGTGTCTTTAGTTTTCTTCATTCTCCCTTGCTCCAGACAGGGTGAGACCAGTGGAATACCTTAGATGGCCGCTCATGAGCTTTTAAGACCCCAGACACAACTCACCAGAGTAGAATGTAGAACATTTTCCTTATAAACTATGTTACGCCAGTTGAGCTAGATGTTCCCAAGACCATGGTCCCCACAGCCCTCAGCCCAGCAATTCAGTCCCTCAGGGAGTCTGGATGTGTCTATGGAGCTTACACGACTCTGCTTTGCACAAGTTGAGCTGGCTTCCCCAGTATTTTCTTACCCTTAACCAAAGTTACCACTAATCTATTGTCTATTTAGTGTTTTTCCATTCCCATCCCTCCCCTCTTTCTTAACCATCAAAGATTGTTTCTTTTTGTGTATAATTTTTTTCATGAGTTTTTATAGTACTGATCTCATATAATATTTGTCCATTTGTTACTGACTTATTTCACTCAGCATAATTCCCTCCAGATTCATCCACGTCGTGAGATGCTTCGCAGAATCATTGTTGTTCTTTATCATTGTGTAGTACTCCATTGTGCGTATGTACCAGAGTTCGTTTATCCATTCATCTGTTGATGGGCACCTAGGTTGTTTCCATCTTTTTGCTATTGTGAATAATTCTGCAGTGAACATGGTGTGCGTGTGTCTATTCATGTGACAGCTCTTATTTCTCTAGGATGTATTCCTAGGAGTGGGATTGCTGGATCGTACAGTATTTCTATTTCTAGCTGGCTAAGGAAGGGCCATATCATTTTCCAAAATGGTTGTACCATTTTGCATTTCCACCAGCACTGCACAAAAGTTCCAATTTCCCCGTAGTCTCTCCAACATTTGTTATTTTCTGTTTTTTTGATTTGTGCCAGTATTGCCAGGTATCTCATTGTGGTTTCGATTTGCATTTCTCTAGTGGACAGTGATCTCGAGCATTTCCTCGTGTGTCTGTTAGCCACTTGAATGTCTTCTCTGGTGAAGTGTCTATGCATTTCCTTTGCCCACTTTTTAGTTGGATTATTTGTCTTTTTGTTGTAGAAGTATTGGATTTTCCTGTAGATTTTAGAGATTACACCTTTGTTGGACTTGTCATAGCCAAAAATTTTTTCCCAGTCTGTAGGTTCTCTTTTGGTGAAGGCTTTTGATGAGGATGAGTGTTTAATTTTTAGAAGATCCCAGTTATCTAGCCTATCTTCTGAAGATTGTGCGTTGTTAGTTATGGCTTGTATCCTGCTAATGCCGTGTATTAGGGCCTCTAGCTTCGATCCGATTTTTTCTTCTATGATCTTTATAGTTTTTGGTTTTATGTTTAGGTCTTTGATCTATTTTGAATTAGTTTTTGTGTATGGTGTGAGGTATAGGTCCTGTTTCATTTTTTTGCAGACGGACATCCAGTTTTGCCAGCACCATTTGTTTAAGAGACTGACTTTTGTCCCCCCAAAAGAAATGTGGAAGTCCTAACCCCTGTACCTATAAATATGCCTCTATTGGGAAATAGAGGACTTTTTGTTATGTTAATGAGGTCATACCAGAGTAGGGTGGGTCCTAACCCTAATCACTTCTAGGTGATGTCTTGTCAAAGGAGCAGAATGGACTCAGAATGGAAGAGACCATGTGAAGGTCCATGTACAAGCCGAGAAACCAAGGAACACCCAGGGCTACTGACAAGGAAGGACCATCCCCTAGAGCTCATTCCCTGATTTGGACCGCTAGCCTCCAAACTGTGAAACAATAAACTCTGTTATTTAAAGCCAAAAAATAAAATAAAAGACTGACTTTTCCCCATGCAATGGACTTTGGGCCCTTGTGAACCTGTGTTTTAAGCTGTATGACATTGCTTTGGTGATTCTGTTTCTGTAGCAGACTGACCCCTGAAGCCCTGCTCATGCCTTGGTGCTTTGACGTTATCTTCTGAGGAAGTAATATAGCAATGACCTATATAACCTGCTTTCAAGTTCCCCTCTTTGGAGTGCCTTCCCCACGCTCAGGTTGACACTGCCTAATTTGAATTGTATCTACTCACAATAAATATATTCTATTACATGAATTTTTGGTATTTCTCTAAGCATTTTAGGTTTTGACAACTGTGAACACCGGAATAACTCAGGTTACTTTTTTCTTTATTGTGGTAAATATATATAATGTGAAATTTGCCATTTTAACCATTTTAAATGTACAGTTCAGTGTCACTACTTACATTCACAATGTTGTACAGCCATCACCACTATCTCTTTCCAAATTTTTTCATTATCCTTAACAGAAACTCAGTACTCACCTTAACAGAAAGTCAGTACCCCTTAAGCCATACCTCTCCATCCCCCCCTCGCACTCCCCCACCTGCCACCTGTCTCTCATGAACCACTAATAAACTTTGGTCTCTATGTTTGTCTGTTCTGTATGTTTCCTATCAGTGGAATCATAAAAGATTTGTCCTTTGGTCTGACATAAGTCACTCAGCATAATGTTTTCTGGGTTCATCTGTATCATAGCATATATTACATTTAAAAAATATTTTGAAGACCAACGCCCTGTAGCACTTTTGCACATATGCACTGAGAGACGCATACGATGTTCATAACTACGGTTATTCATAAGAGCAGAAAAGTGCAGATGAATCAAATGTTCATTGCCAGGAAAATGGATAAAGAAATTGTAGAGTATTAACACAATGGATTATTACACAACAATGAAAAAGAATGAGCTATAGCTACATGCAAAAATGTGGATAAATCTTAGAAGCCCAATAGTGAGAGAAAAGGGCTGGTCACAGAAGTCTATACACAGTATGTTATTTTTATAAAACCCCCAAAGAGCAGAACAAAATGAAACAACATTACATATGTGGCTAAACGTTATTTTTAAAGCAAAGAAATCATGAAAACGAAATTTAGGATAGTGGTTAATCCTGGAAGAGAGGGAAGGGAAGAGATATAGGTAATGTTCTGGTTCTTAAGTTGGGTGGTAGGTTAGGTTTCACGTGTGTTTATTTTATTATTAGAATTTATAGCTAGATCTCATATATACTTTGAATGCTTATAATACTACATAAGAACAAAGTCAATGTCTCCATAAATACTTCTAATGCACTATTTTTTAAAAAATCTGTTTACAATAAGCAAATATACTTTGACCCCTCAAAATAGAGATTTCCATCAAAACCAACCGAAGAAAAAGACAAACTCCTTTAGGCCATCCTCACTTATCGTTTTAGAACATTGACTACATGGATCAGTACTTATTTTCATAGGTGGTAAATGAATCAGGCAAGACCCCGGTTGTGGAGTAGAATGTTTTCCGTGAAGGTTAGCCTTTGAGTGTTGAAGCAGAAAAGGTTTCCAGAGTAAATTCACTCAAGTTAGTAACAGACCATGTCCCCTGTTTACTTTGGCCGGACATTACTGCTGATTAAAATAGATTATTTTCTTCAAACTCTATTTTTGCATAACACACAAACTCATTTTACAGTGAGAGTGCAGCATGCAGCAGCGTGGACTGGGCTCTTTGGTCAACAAATTCATTTGCTGCTCTCACTCTCAAAATTCAGCTGAAATGGATGTGTCCCTTAAACTGGACACAAGCAATGGCTTCCAGGCGTGCATTTTGCTCAATAATTCACGAAGCATTCACGATTACTTATCTTGGGGAATAAAGTAAAACTAGCCACATAGCAGCCCAGGAAATGTACCTGCTCTAAGGTAATAAGTGTCATAAAGTTTGTTGTTGGGTGCTATCGAGTGGATTCTGATGTATAGCAACCCCATGTGACAGAGTAGAACTTCCTTAAAGGATTTTCTAGGCTGTAATCTTTATGGAAGTACTAGGCTGCTAACTGAAAGGTTGGCAGTTCGAACCCACCAGCCAGCCTCTGTGGGAGAAAGATGTGTCAGTCTGCTTCTGTAAAGATCTACAGCCTTAGTATGGGGCAGTCCTACCCCGTCCCACAGGGTCATTATGAGTTGGAATCAACTCGACGGCAGTGGGTTTGGCTTGGTTTGGGAATCTTTATGGAAGCACATCCCAGGAAGCAAATCTCCAAATCTCCCCCCTGCCCCACAAAGCCACTGGGTGGGTTGAACCGCTGAAACCAAGTGGTTAGCAGGTGAGAGCTTAACCGCTATGCTACCAGGGCTTCTTTTGCAAACTTTACTGTGTTAAAAAAACATTTCTTGTCCCAAGGATTTAAAATAAAACTAAGAGTTTGGAATAAAAACATTGAATACAAACTGTTAGACTTGCAAAGGTAGAACAAACTCTCAAATCTTTGCTTCTTTAAGATTTAGAAAAATGCTTAGCCAAGTATATACTAAGTGTTGTAATTACCACTTCTGTAGGGTTGCAATCAGCGTTTGAAATCAGGAGACTTGATATAAAGATTCTGCTCTGCCTCTTAATGGCTGTTCAACCTCAAATGAATCACTTACCCAATTTGGTCTTGTGTTGTCATGTGTGAAATAGTGGCGGTACTAATGTTTGCCCTACTTACTTCCCACAGGGGTAAATGAGCCCAGTAAAATAATAGGTGGGAATGTGTTTTGTAAATTGTAAAGCACTATATTATTGTGTAAAATATATTTTTCATCGATTAAAGTGATGCTAGTGGTTATCAACTAACCTCCTCGTGTATTGTGAATATTAGCATGTCAAATCTGGATCCCCAAATGTCACCAATACAGACTCGATGGAGCTTTGACAGTGTTTCAGAGGGAGGAAGAAAGGTCAGAATTTATTGAGAATTTGAACTTTGGTTTAAGGCTGGTCTTTCAACTTGGTTAGGACTGGATAAGGATTGTAATAAAATGGTTAAGGATTAGTGGAAATACTCGGGCAAGGATTTTGAGACAGGGATTCAAAGAGCCTTAGGTCAGCTGTTAGCTGTTAGTAAGCTGTTGACGCTTTCTGTTGAAGAGCTGGAAGTTCCTGTAATGAACAATGAAGTCATTTGCCTGGGAACAGTCTCCTGGTGTAGTAAACCTAATCTAATGAACACAACGGGAAAGTAAAGTCATGTTGATGGAGACAGTCCACCACTCACCTCTCAGTCTGTTGTACTCTGGTGGCTTGCCTGTTGCTATGATGCTGGAAGCTATGCCACCACTATTTCAAATACCAGCAGGGTTGCCTGTGGTGGACAGGTTTCAGCGAGCTGTCAGACTAAGACAGACTAGGAAGAAAGGCCTGGCAATCTACTTTTGAAAATTAGCCAATGAAAATCCTATGGATGATAACAGAGTGTTTTTCAATATAGTGCTGGAAGATCAGCCTCCTAGGCTAGAAGGCACTAAAATACACAGTAGCCACAACAGTGGACTTGAGTGTACCAACGATCATAAAGATGGCTCAAGACGGGGCAATGTTTCCTTCTGCTGCACGTGTGGTTGTCGTAAGTCAGAGCAACTAACAACAACAACACTGTAGGCAGTAAGTGGTTTTGGTCCTTGTGTCCAAACTGTATGGGCAAGGGAGGAGATAGTTTCTGTTCTCGTGGATAAAATGCCTGAGTTAGTGATGGGTGTCTGCTCATTCCCACTCTGTGGGCAGGCTCATCTTGCTGCCCTCCACTTGTGATCTTTCTCCCAGGGTCAGTTCTTCATTAAGGTCGGCTCTCTCTGCCACAACTCTCTCTTATCCTCATCCAAAAACTCATTTCTTCCCACCTGAAAACCATTGCTAATTTTGATTAGTAAGACCATGTAACATGACAGGTCCCTCAGGTTGATATGAAGGCCTCCTGAACAGAGTGGTTTGATTTGAAGGAGGATTCATCCAGAGGAATAACGCTATGTAAACAATTTTGGAGAAAAAATGTCTTCTGAAGAGAATGAGTAGATGCTGTCCTCCTTCCACCTCCCACTCCTACACTCCTACGCCAGGCCCCACCATGGCTTCCATACTGACTGGCAGAGGGGGTTGCTTGGCCTGTTCAGCTTTTGCTCCTTGTGTTGAGCCGACGAGGTAAAAACTTCACTAGTACGTTCAGTGTGATGAGAATTTCTTTGCATTCAAAACAGGAATGGGACCACCAGTTTAGAACTTAGATAAAAGATTTCAATTTGCAACTGGCGCCTAGGTCCTGGGTGGCCCAGGTCAAATTAATCTAGATCCAATTTCCTACCCCCTACCAGTTCTCAGCCCTCCTCACCACCTAAGTTTTTGCTTTAAAAAACCACTTTGAAGAACCTGTAATTCTCTCCTTGTAGTGCAATCACAGTGAATGAATGGTTCATTGTTAAAGAAGTAATTCCACTGAAGAAGGCAATCTCTCCTTCAAAGAGGGTTAGGAGTGTTGGACCAAATGCTATAATTAAGTCAAGTATTTGTCTACATTTCTTGTTATGTAATCCAGTGAGTATAGATGTTTCAAATTACTGAATTTTGGGATTCCATCAATATTATTTGTTTCTTAATACAAATGAATTTATAGATGGATATGCAGTAAAGTATACCAATACTACCTTACTTTTCTTAAAGGGTTCACAGACATCTGAGATTTTTTAAAACTTCTACATTTTATGAGGGGTGGTAGTTAACAGTTTTCTAAATTGCTAAGAGTATTCACTAGACTTTGGATTACCAGTGAGATTATACTTTCAGTATATGCCCTAAATCCTACTTATCTGCTTATAATTCCTGTTGTGAGTAAGAAATAAAGATATAATTTACGGGCTAAGCCAGTCCTACAATGAGAAGATTGAAACAGAATATATCGGAGAAGTAATGAGCACTTGTCTTTGATTTCTGATACTCTGATCAGGGAACTTGAATTGGTTGTGAGTTAGATATTTTGGGGAAAAAAAAAATGTCACCGGGGTCCCTAAATTTTTTGCTAGGAGATGTTACTTTTCCTATCTTCATTTTCTGACACTTCCAGATCACCAGCGAGAGTTGGGGGGTCTGGGGAAGGAGGTGAAGGTGAAGGTGAAGGCAGGTAAGGGGGAGAGGCAGTGTGGGCAGCCTAGTACCTGTGCAGAGTGAGGCAGAGAGGCCAAGCCTGCTTCAGCCCACGCTTTCCCGAGAGGCTACACAGACAGTGGCTGATAGTTCTACCAGCAGCAGTTCTTCAGAGCTTTAGAGGTCTTTGATCCCTGTGTTCAGAATCTCTGGTTTAAAGAGAGATTCAGGTACAGCCTCTGGAATGTGTCTCTAGGATTACACTAAAATTGCTAAATACATTTCCAGCAAAGTCTACCAGAAAGACCTTTGACAGAACTTAGAAAGCCAGTGTGATCATTTGATCCAGTCCAGATGAGTGGTTAGGAGATGTAAGTTCCAATCCCCTTATTACCTCTGAGCAGCTATGTTTTCAACCTGAGTTTTCAGTTTGACTGAAATGGGGTCACGTTACAAGTTTTTCCTGAATTTAAAATAAAGTGGGGGTGCATTTCATAGCATCTGGTCTTGGGCATTGATATACAAGTATCTGTTTGAGTTCCTGTTTTCAGTTCTTTTGGGTAAACATCTAGGAGTGGAATTGCTGGAACATACAGTAATTTTAGTTTTTTGAGGCGCCATCAAACTTTTTCACAGTGGGTACACCATTTTACATTCCCGCCCGCAATGAATGAGGGTTCCTCCCATTTTGCCATATGCTTACCAACCCTTATTATTTCCATTTTTCTGATAACAACCATCCTAGTGGGTGTGAAGTTGTAACTCATTTGAGGTTTTGTAACAGCCTTTCTTATGGTTAAGTGCTATGGCTGCTAACCAAGAGGTCAGCAGTTCAAATCTGCCAGGCGCTTCTTGGAAACTCTATGGGGTAGTTCTACTCTGTCCTATAGGGTCGCTATGAGTCGGAATCGACTCGACAGCAGCGGGTTTGGTTTTTCTGGTTTATGTAAGATAAAGGAGCCCTGGTAGTGCAGTAGTTAAAGTGCTCTACTGCTAACCACAAGGTCAGTGGCTTGAACCCACCATCTGCTCCGTAGGAGAAAGATGTGGCGCCCTGCTTCTGTAAAGAATTACAGCCTTGGAAACCCTATGGGGCAGCTCTGCTCTGTTCTGTAGGGTCGCTATGAGACTGAACCGGCTCGATGGGTTTTGTTTTTTTTTGGTCTTGGGCAAATTAGGGTGTGAGACATTCTGTAAGTAAAAATGTTGATAATTTCAGTACTTCAACACATTTAACATAAATATTTTTAAAATCATGTGGATACTTCATTTAACATACGCTCATTACATGTGAGGAAATTAAATTTCAGAAGAACTATGTGACACATCCAAGGTTAAGTACCTAACAAATGGCAGCATTGGAACTGGAAACCGGGTCTTCTGAATTAAATTACACGCTCTTTCTTCAAGTCAGCTGCATTGGATACTGGGAAAAGAGACAAG